>NC_138230.1:30901443-31356443 GCF_964197995.2 Scardinius erythrophthalmus
CAGTAGGTGTTAATCTCTCTTTAGAGTGATGTGGGTGGGCAGCGTACTCTTCAGAAACGCTGGACCACCTTTGCCAAGGCTCAGCTACTATGTCAAGCTGCCCAAGAGCTGCCATACAACGTCCTACAGGACATTGTTAGCCTTCCACCACCGGAGGGCGCGTCTCAGGACGAAACTCTATTCTATGGGATTTTCAGTTCTCAGTGGTGAGGAAATATGCTTTATTATTCTGAGTTTTTACATTTTTTCCCCTATATTTGAAAGTAGTGAGGATTTATTTTATAATTTGCCATTTTGCTTAAAATACTTACCTCAGTTTTTGTGTTTTTTTTAGGCGAGTAAACTTGGGTCGCTCAGCCGTGTGTGCGTTCAGCCTCAAAGACATTAAAAAAGTGTTTACAGGACATTACAAGGTTCTGAATCGGGACACTTTGAAATGGAGCACACGGGTACAGGAGCCAATGGCAAACCCTGGAGAGGTTAGTGTCATAAGAGTGCCCTGAAAGGCCCCTTTATTTTATTGTTTTAATTTGGTTTACACCGTCCAGAAGTTTAGGGGCAGTAAGAAATCAATGGATGGATGCATTCATTTGAGAAAAAGTGAGAGTAACAACATTTATAATGTTACAAAAGATTTATATTTCAAATAAATGCTGTTCTTTAATCAACGTTCAATCAAAGAACCCTGAAAAAAAGTAGTTTCCACAAAAATGTCCAGTTTCCTCAAAAAGATTCAGCAGCACAGCTGTTTCTCAAAGTTGATAATAATAAGAAATGTTTCTTGAGCAGCAAATCAGCATACTAGAATGGTTTCTGAAGGATCATGTGATACTGAAGACTGGAGTTATGATGCTAAATATTCAGCTTGGCCATCACAGGAATAAATACAATTTTAAAATATATTCAAATAGAAACAGTTATTTTAATTTGTAATAGTATTTCACAATATTTTGTTCTTTACTGTATTTTTCATCAAATAAAGACTTTTTTCAAAAACATTAAAAATCTTACTGAGCACAAACTGTATTGTATTTTATTTTATTTTATTTTATTTTACTAATCAAATTCTCTTCATCTGTTTTCTTATGCCCTTAAATGAAGCCATTGAAATTTCTGCTGTTTATCTCTGCAGTGTGGCCTCCATAATGCATCGGACAACACTCTGCGCTTTGTTAAGGACAACTTCCTGACTGATAAAAGTGTTGCACCGGTCAATCAGGGCCTTACAATGGTGTCACCTGATAAGAGCTACAGCAACATCGCAGCTCAGAGAGTGCGCGGAGCACGCGGCAGAGATTACACTGTGCTTTACTTGCTCACGGGTAAATATTGGTCAATTTCAGTGTCACCATCAAAAATCACTATTAGACTGATAGTGGAGACGTTATTCTTTGTCAGTAGTTTAAATGATTGCTTAAATTATTGTAAGTACCATAATGCAATGTTTTTCAAGGATTAAGATAAATAAAAGCTGAAGCAATCTTTAATTTCTGTTTTAAATTTAAAAATGACTAAAACTTAAAGTAAAATTGAAATGAAACCTGAAAATAAAAAAAAAGTAAAAACTAATTAAAAAAAACAATAATGCTGTTTTGGAGATATTATTCCATATAGAAAAATAATATTCCTTAACACAATAACAATTAATGACAAGAATAAAATGTGCTATATTTAATGAGAGTAAAAAGAACTAATGACAGTTGTAATATGAGTATTCCTATACTCCTAAAAGATTCAATGCATTGGTTGGATTGTTGTGTAAGACTATAGAATAACACATATTTTTCCAGACATCAAAGAAATGCATATAGTGTTTTCTTTTTTTGTGACTTTATTACTGTTTCTTATAATCGTTTTCCCCTTACGAGTCATTTTAAAATGATCTTAATATCACTTTAACCGTGTTCCCTGTAGAGTCTGGCTACCTGCACAAATCTGTAATCTTGGAGAACGGAGCTCATATCATTGAAGAGATCCAAGTGTTTCATCAACCGCAGCTGGTCAAAAACGTCCTGCTTTCAGTCTCTAAGGTACCCATCACGTCAAGTGTCATTTATTAGCTTTACTCGGGGAACAAACATCTATGCGTGCCTGTATTTAATCTATGTAATCCTCTGACACAATAAAAGTCACAACATGCACAATATCATACTCTTTGAGCCATTAAATCAGATTCCTTGGTTATAACCCCTGTTGTGCTACTGTTTCCAGTGACTGGTGTCCCAGCTGTAAGACACACATGCTGGGTTATACCACTCCCATCACGCTGCTCAGCCAATTAGAGCCCAGTTGCTCATGGCAGACTTTATTTTCTGTCCTTATTCAATATTTAATTCTGAGAATTGTTTGTTATACAAAAACTGTGTAAAAGTGTTCAAATGGATTGTGTCACCGTCCCACAAGTCTATGAGTCTGTATGTACTGACCTCAGCAGTCACATGTCATCCGTAATAAATATAGAAGACAGATAACAGTTCTGTTTAGACATGTGGCTTTTCTGAGAGCTGTATGCTATATACCCTTTCACTGACTTAAAATAAACATCTATGGCATAATACAATTCAAGTTAAGTTTATTTAATATTAAATCTTACTTAAATTAATATCTGTTGGTTACCCTGTTGAAGCGTACATGAGTTAAATGAATTTTACAGGGTTCCTTAACACCAACTTTTGAAAAGTTTAAATTTTTGTTTAAATTTGAAATGTATTCATATATTTAATATTGATTTTATGAAGGAAAGAAAAAGGAAATGTCAAAAGTGTGCATAGTCACAGCTTCATTCTTTTATAGTATTTATTTAATCATGGCACTGCAAATTTACTGAACAAAAATGTATTTTTTGGAGCAAGAAAGAGTCTGAAGAATTAAATGTAAATGTTTGTCTTCCCCAGGGTGCAGTGCTGATAGGCTCTTCAGAAGGAGTGGTGTCAGTACCAGTGTCCAACTGTTCTTACTACTGGAGCTGTGCTGAGTGTATTCTAGCCAGAGACCCCTTCTGTGGCTGGGACCCTGTGATGAAAGTCTGCACAGACATAACTAGTCAGGACAAGCTGTGAGTATCTTTGCAGCCAAGTGTTTTCAAACCTAACAAATACTCCCTAATTAAATATGCAGTTGGTTTAATGCGCTTTTATTGCAGATTTCAGCATACACATTGATTAGGTTACTTCAGCATATCCCTGTCCTTTGTTTTTAATCTCTCCTTTCACTGCTTTTCACAGTGTCCAGGATGTAGATGAGGGTAATGTGTCAGAGCAGTGTAAAAATGTGACCCCCAGGTCACGCTCTGGCCAGCCCCGAACGCCTTCAAGTGAGTACAGTTAATGTGTACATCTTCATAATGTTTAGATATCAGTGTATAAATGCTGTTTTTTATTCCAAGAGTCCCAAATTCTATCCTTTTTAATTGTGTACCATTTTCAATTTCATTTATTGCAGTTGCAAATGTGGTACAAATATTCTTGATTGTCTCATTTTTATTTAGATCTTTGAGTGTGTTCTTTACCATTTATTGAATTTTCCATGAAATTTCTGCATTCCAAAATGAACAATAATATCATACAACAATGTCAAAATCTTGGCACAATATTGAAATTGATTTCTTTTAAGGGGAAAAAACATAACCAAAAACGTAATATTTAGCTGTCACACGTTTTACATACAACCCTGTTACCACATGATTTTTCCTCTATTAAGAAAGAAAAAAAAAATCATAAACGTGTGACATCCAGGAAGTAACATCATTTGGCATGAAAGCTGTTTATGAAAGCCTGTAATTTTCTCACAAATTGTAGTATTGTAGTATTTCCAGTATTATGTAACTGTTAATAATAACCTTAGTAGTATTATATAGTAGTATTTATGTAACTGTTAATAATAACCTAATTTAGCATAACATAATCTTCAATAAATTTGTAACCTTGTAAATCCATTTAAATTGAATTGTAATTTTTGTGTTTTTGTAATAGAAATTCTAGAAAATATTCACAAAAATGATGGTTTTAAACTATTTAAGTGTGAATAGTAGAATAGAATAGTAGATTGAATAGAATAGAATAGTAGATTGAATAGCAAAATGTGAAGTGAAATAGAAAGCAAATCAAAATACATCATATATTTAATTATATTAATTGTATATTTAATTGCATATTTAATTTGACCTTTTGACATGAAACTTTTTCTGAAGGTTAAGCACCTTCTTTTCAAGCCCTGATTTGTACTTGCTCATGTAAAAGTGCCATACAGAGTATTGGTTTAACTCCATGCCTGTGTTGCCATCGTGGTTTTGTGTATATGCTGACCCTTGACCCCTGACCTCCTCAGCTGTGTGTCCTCCAGGTGAAGTGGTGTCCGTGTCTCTAAACGAGGTAGTGCACCTGCAGTGCACGGAAGCGTCACACCTCGCCAAACGCCACTGGGAGCGTCTTAACAGCCAACTCTCGCCCAAAATCTACATTCAGCTAGACAACGGCAGCCTCAGCTTTGTGGCGACCCCGTCCACCCTGGGACACTACCTGTGTCAGGCTGTGGAGAATGGCTACACCCAAACGCTGATCGTCTACCATGTTAAACAGAAGAGCAACCCCACCATCCTAGCTGCTTCCCCGAGCCGCCCGCAGAGCACCCCGACTGCCGAAACGGGAAATAAAACCCCCATTTCCACTCCCAGGTGGATGACACCCAAGCAGACGGAGCCGAGGCCTAAACCAGAAGATGTGGATCCTACTGTCACACACAAAGATTCGCTGGCGATCACGATGCGCAAAAGTAGAAATTTCACCCGCTTGTCTGGGACGAACGAGGAAAACTCACAAATGATTGAGCCTGGTGGAAACTTCCAGCAAGTGAACACACCGACCTACTTGCAGGAGCTAGTGGTGGTGTCCGTTCTGTTAGCTCTGTGCATCAGTCTCTTGCTAACCATCGCGGTTAACAGGTTCAGGCATCTTTGTCACAGCAGGACGGAACCACAGATGACTCTTCGCAGGGACGCCGAAAAGGGAGGAAGTGCGACGCCCCAGGAGAGAGAGTCTCTCAGAGGGCATTCGCCACGTTTGGAAAAGCGGAATGGACAAGCTCCTAACGGACAGTCCCACAATGGTCAGGCACATAACGGCAAATCTCCCATCACACTGAGCAACAGTATGCTGAACGCCTCTAACGGTCACCTACCCAACACACCCATCTGAGGGTGGACGCTGTGATGGTACCCTCTCACTGTAAACCTCTTTTCTGAGCCAAACTGGGCTTCTGCTGTATCAAGCCCTTTCACTGAACCACTTGTGCAGGATCAACTGGTAAAAAAAAAAAAGTACAAATGGCACATTGGACCTTTAACAAACTTTTTGAAAGATCTCAAAGATCTTGAACTCTAGGTACTAGTGCATTTTCAGTTTGTTAATACTTAAGCTGTAATTTATGTGACAACTGTTTGTTTCAGTCTAAAGTGTATCAGATTTTATGCCTCTCTTAAATCACTTTCAGGCAAACATAAGTGAAATATATAGATGGACGGTTTAAGATTTTCATTGATCTCTTCAACCTTTTTAATTGATATTAGAAAGTCAATTCAGCTCAGTTTAAAAAAATCGTATAATAAAAATTTTAATGGACCTTAAATGTTTTAATTACTAACATTTCATAAGAGAGGCTTAGAAATTTTAAATTCAAAAACAACTTTTTGAAATTTCATATTTTCCATTCGCATAAAATATTCAGTTTCCAGTACTCTGTCTACCTTGTTCTATATCGCTATATCGCACATCTTTTTTAGTCTTTGCCTATGTTCTTTATTCTTCTCTGATTTCACATTTTAAATGTCAAGACGAGGTATGTTTTCATTTTTTCATTTTTATAGTCTTAAAGGGACACCCAAAAAAGAAATGTATGTCATAATTTATTCATCCTCCTCTCTTTCCAAACCTGTATGACTTAATTCCTTCTGTGGAACACAAAAGAAGTTACTTTGAAGAATGTTGAGAACTTTGAAGTTTTACTTCGCATTGACTTCCACTTATATATAATAGAAGTCAATGGGAACCAAAACTGTTTGGCTACATTCTTCAAAATATCTTTAAAGCTCCACAGAACAAAGAAGGTCAAAAAGGTTGAAACAACACGAGGGTATGTAAATGCTGACAGAATTTTCATTTTTGGATGGACTATACCTTTAACTTTGCACCAATGCAAAAATGAAGCTTTCAAAGATGCTTTTCAAGTGTTTTATTTTTAAGTATTTTGTGTAACGCATAAAAAAGTTGTGCTGATCGGTCATGTGTAAGTACGGGTAGTTGTATTTATATCATTTATATTTCAACAAGAATAACTCCATGTAAAAAATAATACTCAAAAGTGTTATGTCAGTACCTCGTTCATTATTGACCACTTCACTATAATCTAATGGCAAATCACAGTAACTGCTCAACACTGGAACTACGCACATTTTGTTACATTTTCAGAATCAGAGCATAGTTGAGGTAAACTGAATTCTTTACAAATTGTAGACAAAGAAACCTGATTTCGGTCTTGTCTTAAGAAGTTTTTTTTTTTTTTTTTAAATTGGTAGTTGCTGTGTTTTGCCTTTGCACATCAGTATATTGGGCCTGATTGCTACTTCTAGGTGGGAGTGACCTAAACCAATCTTTTGTTTGTTGTTTTCTTTCCCAGCCTGTGATTTGTCACTGAACGGTATGAAATTGAAGTCTTCATTCTGGGGAAATCCCTTGTAAATTGTGATATTGCCAAATCTGTGTTTTATAATCAGAGAATGAAGAACATGTTCTTTCTTGTAGTTCAAAGAACAGTTTCATTTTCTGTTTGTTTTTAGCTGGATAACTGAGTCCCAATCGAAGTCCAATATGTGAAGTCACAAGGACTAGATGCATTCCCCTGCATGCCACTGTTATTGAAAGATTCTGTTTATTTTTGTATAGCCTCCAAAAGCAGGCTGTTTTGAAAATAAAAGATATTGATTTAAAGTGTTTACTTCAACTTTCCTTAAAAAATGCTTTTTTGCCACTAGGTGGCATCAGAAGACAAAAAGTGAAAATCTATAGACCATAAATGAACTTTCAAGTGCTCGTAAATCTTGGGATAAGCAGAACGACTAACATTAGCGTAGATGCCATTCTTCTTATGATGTAACGAGTAGGGGAGACCGGGGACAGTTGCAACAGTGGATTGTTGCAACATGTCATTTTTCTCCAATCAGAAACAAGCCAGAGTGATGACACTCATACTGCACATACACAGTTACACATACATAATCACACATGATGTTCTGTCATGGCTGATAGGGTTGGGGACGGTTGCAACAAGTTATAAACTGCATGTTTAAATAAGAATAAAATAAAATAAAAGTTTGTTGCATTATAAATTGTTCAATTATTCCTGTCTGACACTGAAATATGGAGAGATTGAATAGCATCTGTAACACCTGCACACTGAATCTATGTAGGCCTATATTCTACACATAAACAAACAAAACTCAATAACTGTTATTTGATAAATAATACTGTACTATTATAGTGGGCCTAAAACAGTTAATATTTTCAGAATTTTATGCTCATTGAGACAAAAAGCTAGTTAATTAATGAAATTTAAGGTATTTTTTAACATGTTGCAACCGTCCCTGGGTTGTGTTGCAACTGTCCCCTGGGTTGGGGTCAGTTACAACATCTGGCTTGTGGCTTCTTCCGTTCAAATAAATACTGTGAACGATATGTCATATGTAATCATCTTTAAATGGTATGGGTAATTAGCAGACAGATTCAAGTTTAATATATACAAATTTGGTTGGTCTAGTCCAAATAGTCTCTGAGTAACTGAGAGAAATGCAAAAAGTGTTGCAACCATCCCCGGTTTCCCCCATCGGGTGTTATAGGAAGTGTTCCCGGTTCCAGCTGACCTAATTGATGTAGCCTAATAATCATTTAACTGATTTGAATAATAGGAATGTATAATTTTCTATGTGTATGCCAGGTTAAAGAGGTGTGTTTTTAGTCTAGATTTAAACTGACAGAGTGCGTCTGCTTCCCGGACAATGTTAGGAAGACTTCCAGAGTTTAGGTGGTAAGTAGGAAGTAGGTCCTAGTATACTGAGCCTTGTGGTACTCCATACTGAACTTGTGATCGATAAGACATCACTTCATTTACTGCTACAAACTGATAACGGTCAGATAAGTATAATTTAAACCATGCTAATGCAATTCCACTAATGCTAACATAATTTGCTCAATTTTCGAGTCTATGTGTCCTGTGTTGTTCTGTGTTGTCTATGTGTTCTGTGCTGTCCATTGACAAAATTCATTTGGTTCTAATTATAATATAACATTATTGAAAAAGATCCAATTTAAGGCTCCTTGAACTGCCACCTTACCGTGGTGGAGGGGTTTGAGTACCCGAATGACCCTAGGAGCTATGTTGTCTGGGGCTATATGCCCCTGGTAGGGTCTCCCAAGGCAAACAGGTCCTAGGTGATGGGTCAGACTAAGAGCGGTTCAAAAACCCTTATGATGCATATAAATTCAAGGACCGTGATGTCGCCCGACATGGCGCAGCCAGGGCCCCACCCTGGAGCCAGGCCCGGGGTTAGGGCTCGTATGCGAGCGCCTGGTGGTCGGGCCTCCCCCCATAGGGTCCGGCCGGGCTCAGCCCGAAGGAGCGACGTGGGGCCACCCTCCCGTTGACCCACCACCTGCAGGAGGGACCGTAAGGGGCCGGTGCTAAGTGGATCGGGCGGCAGTCGAAGCCGGGGGCCTAGACAACCCGATCCCTGGACGCGGAATCTAGCTCTAGGGACATGGAACGTCACCTCTCTGGCGGGGAAGGAGCCTGAGACTGTGCGTGAGGTTCAGAGATTCCGACTAGAGATAATTGGGATCACCTCTACGCACGGCTTGGGCTCTGGAACCACACTCCTCGAGAGAGGATGGACTCTTCACCACTCTGGAGTTGCCCTTGGTGAGAGGCGGCGGGCTCGTGTGGGTTTGCTTACAGCCCCCCAGCTCAGCCGGCATGTGTTGGAGTTCACCCCGGTGAACGAGAGGGTCGCTTCCCTGCGCCTTCGGGTCGGGGGTAGGTCTCTCACTGTCGTTTGTGCCTATGGGCCAAACGGCAGTGCAGAGTACCCAGCCTTCTTGGAGTCTCTGGGAGGGATGCTGGAAAGTGCTCCGACTGGGAGAGCGAGTCTGAGCAACGAACAGTATCAGGAAGGCTATTTTAAGAGTTTTGGAGCTAAATGTGAAAATGCTCTCCCTCCTTTGGTGGATCTGGATATCCTAGGTATGACCAAAAGCCTCGAATTTAGTGATCTTAAAGAGCGCGATGGATTATAGGGCGATAGAAGATCGGTTAAAAAGACTGGAGCTAAGCCGTTTAGGGCTTTATAAGTCAGTAGCAATACCTTGTAATTAATATGGAACTTTATAGGTAACCAATGTAGTGATGATAAAATTGGTGTTATATGATCATTATTTTCTTGATCTAGTTAGAACTCTGAACTCTAACTGTATCTTGTTTATTGAGGTTGCAGGACAACCGGCTAATAAAGCATTACAGTAATCTAGTCTCAATGTCATGAATGCATGAACTAACTTTTCTGCATCAGAAACAGATAGCATATTACGTAGCTTAGCAATGTTTCTAAAGTGGAAAAAGGCTGTTCTTGTAACATATGAAATATGATTTTCAAAAGACAGGTTGCAGTCTAATATAACACCCAGGTCTTTTACTGTAGAGGATGAAGTAACAGGACATCCTACTAGGCAAGGCAAGTTTATTTATATAGCACATTTCATACACAATGGCAATTCAAAGTGCTTTACATAGAATAAATTTAAATAATAAAAAGAAATAAGAATAATTAAAACAGTTTAGAAAAATAAAAAATAAAATACAGTACAGTACAGATAGTCGGACGAGCATCGGCACAGTGCTCATTCATTAAATGCATAGCTAAACAGATGTGTTTTGAGTCTGGATTTGAAAGTGACTACAGTAGGAGCACGTCTGATCTCCTCTGGAAGCTGGTTCCAGCTGCGGCTGGCATAGTAGCTAAAAGCGGACTCGCCATGCTTAGAGTGAACCCTTGGTATTTCTAGCTGATATGATCCTAGTGATCTGAGTGATCTGTTGGGTTTATATTCAGTGAGCATATCTGCAATGTATTGAGGTCCTAGGCCATTGAATGATTTATATACCAGTAATAATACTTTAAAATCAATCCTAAATTTAACTGGGAGCCAGTGTAAAGACCTGAGGACTGGTGTGATGTGTTCATATTTTCTGGTTCTGCTCAGAATCCTGGCGGCAGCGTTCTGTATGAGCTGCAACTGTCTTATGGTATTTTTGGGAAGGCCAGTGAGGAGTCCATTACAATAATCCACCCTGCTGGTGATGAAAGCATGCACAAGTTTCTCTAAGTCTTGTCTGGAAACAAAGCATCTAATTCTTTCAATATTTTTCAGATGATAGTATGCTGATTTAGTTATTGCTTTGACATGACTACTGAAACTAAGGTCTGACTCTAGTGTCACACCAAGATTCCTGACTTGATTTTTAGTTGTTTGACCCCTAGAGTGAAGGTATGCGTTCACCTTGAGAACTTCATCTTTGTTTCCAAACGCAATGACTTCAGTTTTGTCTTTGTTTAACTGAAGAAAGTTTTGACACATCCAACTGTTGACTTCGTCAATGCATTGGCACAGGGAGTCAATGGGGCTGTAATCGTTAGGCAATAGGGCTAGGTAGAGCTGTGTGTCGTCTGCATAGCTGTGGTAAGCAATTTGGTTCTTTCTCATTATTTGGCTCATTGGGAGCATATACAGGTTGAACATGTTAAAGTATGTTACTTTATGTTACTATGTTAAAGTTGTATTGTGAGAGGTTTTGTGGGTTTTTTTTTTTAACCGATGATTAGTACCTCTGTCTTGTCTGGATTTAATAAAAGAAAATTGCGCGTCATCCAATCTTTTGTATCTTTAACACACTCTGTCAATTTGGATAATTTAGCGTTTTCATCTGGTCGTGATGAAAAATAGATTTGAGTGTCATCAGCATAACAATGGAAACTAATTCCATGTTTCCTTATAATATTTCCAAGTGGCAGCATATATATTGAAAATAACAGAGGGCCTAACACAGATCCCTGCGGCACTCCATAGTTTACTGGAGTTATGATCGATTTTTCTCCATTTAAATAAACAAAATGGTAGCGGTCAGATAAATACGATTTAAACCAGCTTAATGCTTGTCCTTGAACACCAGTATAATTTAGTAGTCGATCTAAGAGTATTGTATGATCTATAGTATCGAACGCAGCACTAAGATCAAGTAAAACTAATATTGAGATACAGCCTTGGTCTGAAGCTAAAAGTAAATCATTTGTGATTTTAACGAGCGCAGTTTCAGTGCTATGGTGCGGCCTGAATCCAGACTGAAACTTTTCATAGGTGTCATTTTCTTGCAAGAAAGAGCCCAGTTGAGCGGACACAACTTTTTCTAGTATTTTAGACATAAAAGGTAGATTTGAAATGGGTCTATAATTTGCTAGATTATGTGGATCTAATTGTGGTTTCTTAATGAGAGGTTTTATAACGGCCAGTTTAAATGTTCTTGGAACATAACCTAAAGATAAAGACGAGTTAATAATATTGAGGAGAGGCTCTTCCACTATAGGTAACACTTCTTTCAATAGTTTAGTTGGTATAGGATCTAGTAAACATGTTGTTGTTTTAGATGAAGTGATAAGTTTATTGAACTCTTTTTGTTCTATAGTTGTAAAGCACTGTAATTGTTCTTGCGGGGTGATAATTGAGGCTGAATTATAAGGCGCGATTGAGGATTGAACGTTTACAATTGTGGTTCTGATGTTTTCTATTTTCTCAGTGAAGAACTTCATGAAATCATTACTACTAAACTGTAACGGAATATTTTGTTCAGGAGACATCTGTTTATTTGTTAGTCTAGCCACGGTGTTAAATAAGAACCTAGGATTGTTTTGGTTGTTTTCTATTAGTTTGCGGAGGTGCTCAGCCCTGGCCTCTTTTAGGGCCTTTTTATAACGTGACATACTGTCTTTCCATGCGATTCTAAAGACCTCTAAGTTAGTTTTTTTCCATTTACGTTCTTTCGGGTTTACGGGTTTCTCTCTTTAGAACATGCGTAGTATTGACAGTGACACCTGGAGGGGCGTGATTGGGAGGAACGGCCCCCCTGATCTGAACCCGAGTGGTGTTCTGTTATTGGACTTCTGTGCTAGTTACAGCTTGTCCATAACAAACACCATGTTCAAGCATAAGGGTGTCCATCAGTGCACATGGCACCAGGACACCCTAGGCCGGAGGTCGATGATCGACTTTGTGGTCGTTTCATCCGACCTCCGGCCGTATGTATTGGACACTCGGGTGAAGAGAGGGGCGGAGCTGTCAACTGATCACCACCTGGTGGTGAGTTGGATCCGATGGCGGGAGAGGAAGCTGGACAGACTCGGCAGACCCAAACGTTCTGTGAGGGTCTGTTGGGAACGTTTGGCTGAATACCCTGTCAGAGAGATCTTCAACTCCCACCTCCGAAAGAGCTTCGACCAGATCCCCAGGGAGTCTGGAGATATTGAGTCCAAGTGGACCATGTTCTCCACCTCCATTGTCAACGCGGCCACTCTGAGCTGTGGCTGTAAGGTCTCCAGTGCCTGTCGAGGCAGCAATCCCCGAACCCGGTGGTGGACACCAGAAGTAAGGGATGCCGTCAAGCTGAAGAAGGAGTCCTATCGGGCCTGGTTGGCTTGTGGGACTCCTGAGGCAGCTGACGGGTACCGACGGGCCAAGCGGACTGCAGCCCGGGTGGTTGTGGAGGAAAAAACTTGGGCCTGGGAGGAGTTCGGTGAGGCCATGGAGAAGGACTATCGGTCAGCCTCGAAGAGATTCTGGCAAACCGTCTGGCGCCTCAGGAAGGGGAAGCAGTGCCCTACCAACACAGTTTACAGTGGAGGTGGGCAGCTGTTGACCTCGACTGGTGATGTCACCGGACGGTGGAAGGAATACTTCGAGAATCTCCTCAATCCCGCCGCCACGTCTTCCATTGAGGAAGCAGAGGCTGAGGGCTCGGAGGCGGACTCGTCCATCACCCGAGCTGAAGTCACCGAGGTAGTCAAGAAACTCATCGGTGGAAAGGCACCGGGGGTGGATGAGATCCGCCCTGAGTACCTCAAGTCTCTGGATGTTGTGAGGCTGTCTTGGCTGACACGCCTCTGCAGCATCGCGTGGCGGTCGGGGACAGTGCCTTTGGACTGGCAGACCGGGGTGGTGGTCCCTCTTTTTAGGAAGGGGGACCGGAAGTCACGTGACGCAGGGATAAGTGATGGCAGCTTGAAACGTATGCTCCAAACAAATGTTCGTCTTCTGGCTGTAACACTGAACAAAGAAAACTTCGCTCAGCCGCACAGACTCAGCTCAACATGTGCACGAGGGGAGTAACAGCTAGCAAAGAAGCCTCAGCTAGTACTGACACGGAGCCTGACCAGCCTGACATGGCTCAGATTCACGGGATGCTGAGCAAGATATTAGAGGAAACGGCGGATTTGAAAGAAATTCGTCGGTCTCTGAGCTCTGTGGATACAAAGCTTTCCTCCCTCATTTCCCGTATCACAGAAGTGGAAGACCGAGTGAGTCAGCTAGAGGACGAGCAAGCTAACATAAACGCTAGACCGATGGGCGCCACTAAAGAGGACATACAACTATTGACAGATAGGTTGGCCACAGCTGAAGACAGATCTCGACGCAACAACCTCAGATTCGTGGGGATACTGGAGGGGGCTGAAAAGAGCAATGTTACCGCGTTCCTGAATGAGTTTATCTCAGCGACCCTTGGCATTGATCCAGCACCGGGAGGAATCGAGATGGACCGCGCTCATAGGATTGGGAAACGGCTGGAAGCGGGAGATACGAACTATGGTCGAACGATTGTGGCGCGCTTGCTATGATACAAAGACTGCCAAGCCATCCTGGAAGCAGCACGGGAAAAGAAACGCTTGACGTGGAACGGCAAACAAGTTATGATTTTCTCGGATTATTTGAGGGAGACGTAAAGGAAGCGAGAAGCATTCTCCCGCTGCAAGAAAGCCCTCCATGAGCGCAAGATAAAGTTTGGCATGCTCTACCCTGCACTTCTGAAGATTTTCATCAATGGACAGAGTCCACGGGTGTTTGATGACCCAGATAAAGCAATGGAATACATCGAGAGACGCTGAGGTACATGTCTGACACTCTGTTAGTACATCATATGCGATCCGGGCACGTTATGGATGTGCCTTGAAAACTACAAGATCTTGCTATGTCCGTACGCTCGGGAAAGTAACGGTATGTGAGGTAGTGGGTGTGATATGCGAACTGGCAGACCTCTGTTTTGTTTTTTGGACATGGACAGATCAGGTCAAATTACCGGCTATGCATTTCATAAATCATTTAGAGGCTGATTTTTGAGGGGTTTTTTTTGTTTGTTTTTTTGTTTTGTTTTTTATAGCCGGGGCATGTAAGGCCAACAACTTTTTATTTTTGTATAGAAATCCTTATGTTCTCCTTAATCTAATACCTGAACACAATTTTGTATATGATACTCAGGACGGTGGGTCTCCGGGCTGCCCCTGTTCCTTAAGTCAGTGGTTCCCAAGCCTGTCCTGCCGGCACCCCAACACTGCACATTTTCTTTGTCTCCCTAATTAAACACACCTGATTCAACTCATCAGCTCATTATCACATGGGTTAATGAGATGATGAGTTGAATCAGGTGTGTTTGATTAGGGAGACAAAGAAAATGAGCAGTGTTGGGGTGCCGGCAGGACAGGTTTGGGAACCACTGCCTTAAGTCATGGACCTAAGAGATTCACCTTTTTGTTTTATTTCAACAATGTTCCTTGTTCTATTGTTCTTTGTGTCAGACTGGTTTGCAGTCTGCTGGTTAGTGATATCGTTACTGGTTGATATTAAGGGGTTTTTTTCTTTTCTTTTTTCTTTCTTGTTAATGTGTATAATTTATGTTGCACCATGGATCTTATGTTATAATAGAATGGCCACCTATCCTATTCTAAAATATATTAAGATTGCTCATGACAAGTGGGAGGACATTATATTATTCAACTTGGAATGTGAATGGCCTAGGGTGTCCAATTAAAAGGAAGAACATATTGGGACATCTGAAAACTAAAAAACAAGATGTAGTATTCTTGCAGGAAACACATTGTTGTCCACAAGAATCAGTTAAATTATGCAGGGACTGGGTAGGACATATTTCCTTTAGCGCTGGATCATCTAAAAGTCGAGGAGTAGCTATATTGATTAACAAAAGCCTACAGTTCAGGCTCAGGAGGGAGGTTAAAGATGAGGAAGGCAGAATAATTATAATACTAGCAGAGATACAAGGACATGCTCTGATACTCGCCAATATATATGCACACAATGTTGATCACCCTAATTTTTTCATAGACTTAGAAAGTAAGTTGCATGATATTGGACAGTACCCCATAATTCTGGGAGGAGACTTCAATTTTGTCTTAGATCAATTCCTTGATAGAAGTAAACCAACATTAAGTAGAATGCCTGATTCTGCCTTACTGGTTAAGAGAATGTGTTCATCTATGGGCCTAATAGATGTGTGGAGGTTGAACCACCCAACGGACAGAGACTATACTTTTTATTCAGGAGCCCATAAAGTTTATTCAAGAATAGATTTTTTTCTAATTTCCAGCTCCTTGCTACCTGCGACACTATCCTGTTTAATTGTTAGCATTCTGCTGACAGACCATGCCATGGTCAGACTACAAATGACCCCATATCAGGAAAGAGAAAGATCACAGATGTGGCATTTTAATTCATCTTTAAAATGAATGAGTCTACACATAAGCTTCTGCTTTACGCGGACGACATCTTGTGGCTTGCTTCGGACCCAGCCAAATCAGTCCCAGCATTATTGGACGTTATTGAATTGTTCTCCAAGATATCAGGGTATAAAGTCAACTGGTCCAAGTCAGAGGCCCTTCCATTGACTTTATACTGTCCAAGAACTTTATTTCAGGCGGGGCTGTTTCAGTGGCCTAGTGAAGGCATAAAATATCCTGGTATTCTCTTCCCTCACCAAATTGATAAAATAATCGAAAAGAATTTGAATCCACTCTTTAATAAAATTTCATTAGATACAGATAGATGGTCACCACTATTTTTATCATTATGGGGAAAGGTCAACGTCCTGAAGATGAATTGTATCCCAAGGTTGAATTATTTGCTGCAATGCCTGCCTATTACAATACCCCAAAAATACTTTAAAAGATTCGACCAAATTTGCAAAAAGTTCTTCTGGAATGGTAAACGCGCAAGGATAAAATTAGAAAGGCTACAGGTGCCAATCAATAAGGATGGCATGGGCCTCCCCAAACTAGCCCTGTATCATTATGCCTTCTGCTTGAGACAAATAGCTCAGTGGACACTGCCACCTGAGAGAGCTCCTCCCTGGTTTGAGATTGAACAGAGATTATTCTCACCACTTTCTATATATACCCTCCAAATTAAAATCTCACCCCATCATATCCAACCTCTGTAATGTGTGGAAGAAGTTTTCTAAAGCTTTTAATATTAATGTTTATCTTAATTCTGAATCCTGTATTTGGAATAATCCAACCTTACGTATTAATAAACATTCTCTTCTATGGAAAGATTGGGTAGAAAAAGGAATTATTACACTTGCAAACCTGTATGAGAGGGATAATATAAAATCATTTGAAAGGTTAGCAGGTGAATACAATTTGCCCAGAAATAATTTCTGGAAGTATCTTCAAACGCGTCACCTGCTAATTGCTGTCATATAGGGAAAGGAGTAGAACCTCAGCAGTCAAACCTTTTTTCTCAGACTATGAGAATAATGGGTTTGGGGCATGAAGCTGCTATCTTTTATGCAATGTTATTTCAACAGACAGTTACCATATCTTATGCAACAATGTTAACTTGGGCGGCAGATTTGAACATTGATGTTACACATACAGAATGGGATCGTATCTGTGAAATTATTAAGAGGGTTTCAAGAGACATTAAGATTAGACTAATCCAGTTTAAGATTCTTAATCGATTTTACTGGACTCCGACTCGGCTGTTTAGGCTGAAGCTGAGAGATAATGCAGACTGCTGGAAGTGCTGTAGTTCAGAAGGGTCTCTTTTTCATTTGCTCTGGGAATGTCCCATGATTCAGAATTTTTGGCTAAAGATTCATGACCACATTGGAAATATTACCCGGACTAGTCTGGAGTTCTGTCCGAGGTTTTAAAATTTGGACACATGCTATGCTGTCCCGTGAATTTTAGGTTTCTTTCGCTTTCCCAAAAACCTCTAGAAAGGGTGTAAAGGTGCACTGGAACAATCCTTCATAAAACGCATTAAACTTTCGTTTACAAAGACGTGAAACTCACCGAGTGGTCAGGGGTGTTCACTGATATGCTCACACAAAAATCGCTGCAAAAGATGCTTGGACAAAAACTACGATAAAACCTGATGGAAAGCATCTTTTGCAGCGATTTTTGTGTGAGCATATCAGTGAACACCCCTGACCACTCGGTGAGTTTCACGTCTTTGTAAACGAAAGTTTAATGCGTTTTATGAAGGATTGTTCCAGTGCACCTATACACCCATTCTAGAGGTTTTGGGGAAAGCGAAAGAAACCTAAAATTCTCGGGACAGCAGCATGTGTCCAAATTTAACTCTTAACCGTTCTATTTCATCAGAAACGATCTGTAAACAGGGCTTTAAGTGTAAAATACAAAACTTGTCCTTTAAATGATCCACAGATGACATTGAACTGTGGAGCAGCAGACTTTATTCAGACTAGTATAATGGTAGGAAAACAAATGAGAAACTGGAAGAACCCAGGGGAGCCCTCTTTCCAGGAGTGGAGTATGGAATTGGCAAACGTGGCATCATACAAAAAAAATTCTTTCAATATTAATGACAGGACAGAAAAATATGTGGCGAAATGGGGAAAATATGTGCAATATATTGCTACTAGATGAGAATGTGGCGCTTATTGAAAAAATTATATTTGATTTGTTCTTTTTTTTTTTTTTTTTTTTTAGTTTTATATGATTTTTATTATTTCTTTTGTTTATTCTTTTTATTTATTTGTGTATATTTAAAATGTATCATCACTATGGGATACATGTTAAGATGTCAGTTGTGAAGTTGACTAACAATGTTGATTTTATTGTAATAGTGATGTTTAAAAACTTAATAAAATACTAATTATAAAAAAAAAGAAGGGGGACCGGAGGGTGTGCTCCAACTATAGGGGCATCGCACTTCTCAGCCTCCCCGGTAGAGTCAATGCCAGGGTACTGGAGAGGAGAATCTGGCTGATAGTAGAACCTCGGATTCAGGAGGAACAGTGTGGTTTTCATCCCGGTCGTGGAAAACTGGACCAGCTCTATACCCTCTACAGGGTGCTGGAGGGTTCATGGGAGTTTGCCCAACCAATCCACATGTGCTTTGTGGATTTGGAGAATGCATTCGACTATGTCCCTCGCGGCATCTTGTTGAGGGTGCTCTGGGAGTATGGGGTTTGGGGTCCTTTGCTAGGGGCTATATCTGGTCCATGTACGACCGGAGCAGAAGCTTGGTTTGCATTGCCGGCAGTAAGTCAGACTTGTTCCCAGTGCGTGTTGGACTCCGGCAGGGCTGCCCTTTGTCGCCGGTTCTGTTCATAATTTTTATGGACATAATTTCTAGGCGCAGCCAGGGGCCAGAGGGGGTCGGGTTTGGGGACCACTCGATTTCATCTCTGCTCTTTGCGGATGATGTTGTCGTGCTGGCCTTATCAAACCAGGACCTCTAGCATGCACTGACGGTTTGCAGCCGAGTGTGAAGCGGCTGGGATGAGAATCAGCACCTCCAAATCCGAGGCCATGATTCTCAGTCGGAACAGGGTGGTTTGCCCGCTTCAGGTTGGTGGAGAGCTCCTGCCTCAAGTGGAGGAGTTCAAGTATCTTGGGGTCTTGTTCACGAGTGAGGGAAGGATGGAACGGGAGATTGACAGACGGATCGGTGCAGCTTCTGCAGTAATGCGGTCGCTGTACCGGACTGTCGTGGTGAAGAAGGAGCTGAGCTGCAAGGCGAAGCTCTCGATTTACTGGATTTACTGGATTTACTGGATTTTTTTACTGGAAAAAATCCTCTTAGAGCATTCCGAGCGGAAGATTTTCTTTGTGTGTTAATGCAGCCCGACCCTCGTGTGGAACCACGAGGGGGCAAAGTATGATATTATGCTCAGGGAATTAAAAACGCATGGAACCATAACGTTTATCGCAGTCTCTTATCAAAAATCTTCTTCGTCGTGCAAAGGGGATCAAAACCATACCAAGAACGAGTAGTGACACAGATAGACACATAGGGATACATTCTTTTGTTGAACAAAGGCACTTAAAGATTACATTACTGTAATTCAAAAACACAACTACTCTAATATCACACTGGGGAACATGCAAATCACCCGGAACACTCTTTATAAATTTGTAAGGAATGGTAAAATGAAATTTTACTACGTGAAAGTCCATATATGGCAATGTGCGTGTGTGTGTGTGTTAGAATGTCTCCTCATTTGCATCTTGTGGTGGCGTACCATGTGAGGGGTTGGGGGTTTGATTGGAACATGTTACTCGGCCAAAACAAAGGTAGTTCTGTGGGTAGACTAGCCTGAGGCGTCATATAATTTTGCTGAGAGAAGCAAGATAGTCCTAGTTGTCCAAAACAACTGAATGGGGTAAGTCTTGTAATGTGCCTTCAGTACACAAAGAACAAACGTTAGACACAGTAAGGGAATTGTGGTCGCAGCACGTGATAGTTTGAGAAACAAACAGGGGCCTGTTCGTTGATTTCATTAAGTCGTGTGAAACATTAACCAGGCCCTCCTTGTAGACACTTGTAGTCATTGTGTCAGAAAGCTATATTTAGGGCTTGTATATGCTCATATGTGTTTTAGCATGAGAGAAACCATCAGGATTCGCTAATTCAGAACATCTGGCCGGATAGACTGTCAGTGTCGTTACATGGATGCAGCTTTTTGGGGTTCACATCAAATGTTCTCCGACATAATAAATTTGTTTATGAATAAAGATTGAAAGCAGTTATTTTGAGATAGATGTCAAATGTTCTCCTCCTATATTTGACATTGAGGGGGTGCTTACAACATATTTGCCCACCGCGCATTCAAATACGATTTTCAAAAAAAAAAAAAAAGAAAAGAAAAAAAAAACCTGGGGAAAATAAATGCACAACATGTTCACATATGATACAATTTACATGACTTTATGCATGAAACCATTCAGAAAAATTTGGGCACAAATGGGTTAAATAACTAAATTAAATGAATGAAACATTGATTTGAAAAAAAGAAAGAGAAAAAAAAAGAAATAAATAATCTACTGTATTGGTCAGTAGAAAAAAACAATGTAACAAACCCCTGTTCTGTGTCGCGTGTAGATGCGAGTGAGTTTTCTGGACAACACATTCTCACTCCCAACTCGTCACATATGGACGCTTGGCCAGGACCCCCTGGCGTCACTTTTCAACGATCTGGGTATACCTTTAGCGTCAATTTTCAACGTGCAGGGTAGTCCGATAGACTTCTATAGAACTCTGAACTGGAGCCTGCGGCGTTGAAATTTGACGTCTTGGGGAACCGTTGTCCGCGGTGAATGGGCCGAGACTACAATAAATACAAAATTAAAAGGAATAGTCTACAATAAATGATCTATGCCAGGGCTGGTCAAATGGCAGCCCCCAGATCATCTTTATCTGGCCCTTCAACTAGTTTTTGATGTTTAAAACCTCTCGCAATCTGATATCAAAGTGCCCTCTGCGCAAAGGTTTAGCGCGTTCATAGGCAACAGCATTCAGCGGTGAGTTTAACAACGCACATGGTGAGCAACAGCATTCAGCGGTGAGTTTAACAACGCACATGGTGAGCAACAACATTCAGCGGTGAGTTTAACAACGCAGATGGTGAGCAACAGCATTCAGCGGTGAGTTTAACAACGCAGGTATAACGGCATTCAGAGGTGAGTTTAACCAAAACAACGCCCAACTGCAGGTAAAACGGCATTCAGAGGTGAGTTTAACAACACTCCATGGCGCGTTCAAGTAAGCATTTAAGCGTTTTCTAGTCATAGGTAACGTTTAGTGACACTGCTTTAACTAGAGCATGCTGGATAACGTATTTTTATCGGAGGTTTGTTGATGTTAATAAATATATATAATACGCTACGATTGTGTTCAATTAATCAAAGTTTATTTATTTATTTATTTATATTTATTAAATCCTCTTAATTAATAACGCTGACGTCACTGTATGGGGCGATCCCAAGGTCCATTGCGATTTTCCACTCGGTAAGTAGAAGAGTTAATTAATAGAGATGGATACTATTCTTAAATGTACACATCAATAACTTTTGAATCAGGACAATAAGAACAAATTTAGAACCTTTAGACGTGTAAAGTGTCATTTTTTTTCTTATGACGGAAAATGATATTGAAGATATCAATGATAATGAAGACATTATTAAAGCATATAGCTTGCTACACCACATGTGCAGGCTAGCAAAGTTAGCTAATCAAATACTGAAAGTTAATTTTTGTCGCATTTAATCATGCAAGGTACAATTATAGGGGAAAGTAAGATTTCCAGTATTACATTAGCCCACAACTATTATCCAACATTATAAATGTTCAGATGAAGAACGGTGTTGCCAGATTGGTTTGTTTTACAGCCCAGTTGTTGTTTAAAATCCACACAAAATGATTTAATAAACACCCAAATAAATCTATAATAAACAATACAGATTAATTCATAACTACAACCTTGTGGCTCATCACAAGTTTTCAATATGAAATAAAACAATGTGTATAATTAATGTAATAAGTATAACTTATTGACTGATTCATATGTATATGTATATATATATATATATATATATATATAAGTTCAGCTGTGGCTTTGGCTTTTTTTTGGCGAAATAGAGCAAAACTTACATTATTTATTTTTTTGGTATAAAATGTAATTAACAATATTAACTTCTTGTTTATTGAACTGTATAAAATCAATATCACATACACTCTAGCCCATTCTGGCAACACAGATGAAGAGAATACTGGTGTAAAATGTTAAAATCTGTTGTTGTTTTTTTCCTTTAGGTCCTTCAAATTTGGCAGCTTCAATTTCATTTTATTCTAACCCCACACCACATACAGTATACATACACACACACACACACACACAAACAAAGGCACTTTTAAGAGCCACGTCTGTCTTGTTAACCTGTACTACTCATCAGTCTCTCTCTCTCTCTCTCTCTCTCTCTCTCTCTCTCTCTCTCTCTCTCTCTCTCTCTTTTTCTTTTCTCTCTCTCTGTTTACATCTATATTTGTTTTATCTGTCCATCTCTTCGTTGTGAGTCTTTCTGTCTGTTTGTGTTTCTGTCCATCACAATGTCCAAGAGTGATTCAGAAATCCAAGAACACCTCATGATCTTGGATAACCTGGTTGATGACCAAGAACTGAAGGATGAGCTCCAAAGTCTTGATGACCTTCTTGGTGAGCTGCAAGAAGAGGAGGCAGCAGCACCAGTGAAGAGACCTGAGCCGAGGGTGGAATGGAGAAAAAGAGACATTACTGGAAATATTGTCTATGCGAGGCCAAGATCAAGCAGGAATCAGTCAAATAAGGGTCAGTATTGTTTTTCATTCAAGATATTTTGAAGATTTACATTGTTTAGGCACTTACTGTATGAGTGTATAAAATCAAGGAATATAGGCCTATGTATAGCTTGATATGTCAGGAAAACAATCAAACCAGAACCAATCATTTGATTTTTTTACATAAAAAGTAGATTAATTAAATATGTCACAAGTCTTTGATTAATTGCAAGAGACAGATTAAGGCTAATATTACATATTTGTGTAAAGCAGTATAAACTAGCAAGTTAGCGCATAAAAATTAGTTTTATTGTGGGCTTTATTGACATTGTCAGAAAATCTTGTCAATATGGTTATGATGTCAAATGAGCTAGCTTGCACTAAATCTCTTGCAAGTTATTGGTCTTGGCAAGGCTGTGTTTGAAACAGTTTGTTATTCAGAGTGTGTTGTCAATGGCCAGCCAGCTTCCTTCTATATAAGCATTCCTATTTGCTGTCATCATCTAGTGACACCTTGTATGCAGATAACCGACAGTAATTGGACTGTCTCTGTTAGGGTTTGGGAAACAAAAAGTGTACTAGTATTTCTCTCTAGCTATACAGTAAGTTAAACAGTGACCTTGCACCAATTTAGGCTGGTAACCAGGCCTTGGGACAAGTTAGAAATTTGAATGTAACAAATGTTGATTTGTGTTGTTTTTATCCTCTACAGCTGATCACATTCGTAAGACTGATCCTCCCTTCATTGCTCCTGACACTAACTGTGAAGTGGCCTTTACTCCAGAGACTGTTGGTGTGTACTTCATTGTGTTTCCATTAGCCCTTGTATCTGTGTGTGTGTGTGTGTGTGTATATATATATATATATATATATATATATATATATATATGACAGTGGGTTAGAATGTAAATTTTATGTTTAAAATGTTTCTATTTTAAAATTAGCTAGAATACTGATCCTTTTGCAGACAAATAATGGAGTACACTTTAATATTGTAAAAATATACATGTACATAGAAAGAAATTATTGTTTTTTAATATTCCTTACCATTTACAGAGTGTTTTCTACAAGATCTACAGCACTCACTAAGCGAATCCTCAGGTGATGAGGCATCACCTCTTGAAACCCCAAAACTTCTGGCTTCCTCGAACTGGAGCACACGGCAAAGTCTCTTTTCAGAGAGGTGGAGGGCAGAGAGACCCCGTCTGGTGAACACTGCTGCGGCACAAGAAAATGTGGCAACACGCATCTGCCAACAGTGTGGGAGAAATCCAGCGGCTGTCCGGTGTTGTGACTGTCGACCACGTCCCTTCCTCTGTGCTGATTGTGACGTCAGCATGCACACCAGACATGTCCTCCACAACAGAGATGCCATGACTGCTGGATTCTTCCAGCCATTGCCTCCAACAACTTTCGTGGTGGATAAGGCTCTTTCCCATTGTGGTAAGTTCTGGTTTGTGTGTGTACAACATATATCTCATTCTTAGAAAAGTTAAGCTCATAAGCTTTACTATTTAAATTATGCCTTTTTGTCTCTTATTGCTTTATCTTGAATGTATGTGGATACTCTGTGTTTTCAGTCCGGCTTGTACCTGTGGAGATGCCTGACAAAATCTGTGGTTGTTCTCCAGAGTCATTGAGGGTTAGTCCAGGAAAGATTGTTGCTGTGGTCACAATGAATGGTAAGAATGTGAAGAACTTTATTTTGTCCTGTGTGAGAAGCATCTTAAAAATAAATATCTATCCATACGCGACTCCCTACACGTTTCACATAGATATAAAACTTAAATATATATATATGAAGTATACAAAGTAATGTATAAATTGTACAAAGAACCCAAACCCTGATTAATCAGCTAAGGTTTACATTACAGTGGATGTGTTTTTGATATTTCCAGGACGACATGATCTAAGCATGCCCGAGTTAATTTGTGAGGCATGCCAAGCCACTTGGACTGCTGGAGTCACTGACCTAAACCGAAGTGACTACTGGCCTGCAACCCTTCAGTTTGCCACAGTTTATGCCACAGATGTCTTTTTTTCATTTGAAGAAATGAAGATGGCGGCACCAGGACTGTCCTGCCAAGCATTTCTAAGAATGATGAATCAGCGAACTGTCCGCTTTGGTCGTGTGAGTATTGAATTTATCTATCCTGCAGTGTTGTTGATATCTTTGAGTTGTGGGCTGATAAGCTGTTTGATGCTTATGTATTTGTTGTACATTAATAGCTGTTGGTTTCCTTACTTTTAATAGACTGGCAAGATCTCAGCAGACAGTTTTCAGAAAAGTTTTTTTGAGTGGGAGGCTGTGCGATTTGAGGTGGACAATATATGCAAGGAAGAGCCCTTCAACTGTCCTGCATGCACCCCAGATATGCTTGCAGTTTCAGTTGATGGAAACCGCAAGCATTACCGTTTCAAGAATGCTGCTAGGTACACCAAACTGTATCACAGTGTTTGTATTAATAAGAAAACATAGCTGTGAACCAAGTAATCTCAGATTATAAATTATCATAAATTGTTGTCAATCATCAATTGTTGTTTTTTGTTGTTTTTTAGATCTGAGGAACAGGCCATCTTTGAAGGCGTCTTCATAGCCAAGGACGAAGACGTGAAAAGATTTGTGGACCACATTCACAACACAACCAAACATGTAAAATTCTAGATGATAATTAGACTACAGCACTAATAACCTCTTTCTGAAAAGTTTGTTTAGGAGACTCTTTTTTTCATCAAACATTTTCCATATTGTAGGTCAGTGGAAGAGGTGTTTGTGGAGGGGAGTGGTCAGCAGCCAGAGAGACCTCCCAAAGATCTGCCAGCAAGGTAGACGAGGAGGGATTGGAGCTTGCGGTGTGTCGGCACGGAGTCCTGCTCTCTGCCTTAAATATGTATAGGGGGGAAATTTTTGCCTATCCCCTGTACCTGCAAGAAAAGCTGGCCAGTAGGCAAATCACTTTTTTTTGTATGGATGTGACCTGCAAATATTGGCCTTACCTCCAAAGAGTTGCAAAAAGCTGTCCAGAGCTCCAGCATCTTCTTAACATGAAGCCATTTCTTTCGGTATTTCATGCCAAAGCCCATGATTTTAAATGCGAGGTAAGGAAATGTTGCTATGTGATAAATGGTAAACGGACTGCATTTATATAGCGTTTTAACAGACCCATGGCCACCAAAGTGCTTTACATATTGCCTCACATTCACCCATTCACTCACTCATTCATACACCGACGGCGGTGTCAGCCATGCAAGGCGCCGTCCAGCTTGTCGGGAGCAGCTGGGGTTAGGTGTCTTGCTCATGGACATTTTCATTTTATTCTTAACCAGGTGAAATGGAGTGGGGCTTATCAGGACGGTGCTGGTTTAACTCTAGGGGAGGAGGTGGAACAGTGCAATGCCTTCCTCTCTAGGATTGCAGTAACCACTAAGCATATGTCAAAAGCAGGTAAGATGACCACATACTGCACTAGTTACATCCTTGCATAATAAGTAGGGGGATATGGTAACATCATATTTTCTGTGTTTGCAGGACGCACAGACATGCTGACTCTCATGGCCATGCGCTGGAATCAGCAAAAGTTCAACAATTTGGCTATCTCACTGACCCGTCGATATCAAAAGGTAATGACATCAGTAGAATTAATTTTAGATGTTCAGTATTGCATGTTAGCAGTGTATGAAGCTGTGCATTGAACATTTGGTTCTTGTTTCTTACTATTGTTTGTTATTGTAGACCACTAAATCTCTGCAAAGCCAGTTACAAAACCTAGAGTCCATGAAAGCCCAATTGACAGTGACAGCGAGCCAATTGGAAGACTGGGTGAATGATGTAAAGGATTGGGCTGACGGTGAGGAAATTATTACTTGTAATACATTTAGTTACAAATAATTGTAATTGTTACTGGTATTGTAAAGTGCAAACCACACCTATTTATTCTCAGCATCAACAACAACTACAAATGATGCTGATGCCTTGGCCAGCAGAATTGAGGTGCTGGTAGCCAGTATCAAGAGACGTTCCCAGCGTCTCTATAAAGATGCCGATGGCAACAAAGGGCGTGCCAGAATCCGCCGCAAGATCAGGGAGGAGAAGGGACATCTGACATCTGTTGTGGAGAAATACAACAGAATGGTTCCAATCACAGAAACTCTTTGCCTGGAAACCATTCTGTCTGGTGAGACCGCTTGGCCATGGCAGCTTCCACACAGTGGTATGTACACTAGTCTGTTGACTGCTTCTGACAAATCTGATACATAATGACACATAACCCGCAATGCTTTAAATCTCATTCTGTAACCCCATACAATTTCAGAGTTTCTTTTAAGGTTGATGTTTAATACAAATTATTTATTTATTTATCATAAATGCATCCCAGAATCTGTCGATCTAAGGACAAAGAGAAGGGCGTTTGACATCATCATGTCAGTAAGGAGACTTGAGGAGGAGCAGAAGATTCTTGTTGCAGAGATGGACCACCATTGGAAATCTCTTTCAACTCGTTCCGATACCCTCAGAGAGCTGTCCTGCTTGTTTTCCAGTGAGACAATGAAAAGTATGTATTTGTAATAAATTACATAAATGTAGGGTTGCCCCGACCAAAGATTACTATTAGGGGGCAGTCCTAATAAATATACACAACAATGATGACTGTTTATAAAGTTTCTAAGGCTGGTCTTATATTCTTGTGTTCCTCTTTTAAGATTCGCAATGTGGCCTAAGTGAAGAGGGTTTGAAAGGTCTGCAGAGCATCATCCTCAGAAAGCGGCATCAAATCAAAGAAATGAAGGCGCAAACAAGAGACTGTTACCTGCAAGTTTTGTCTGGAGCAGAGGACATCAACTTCTTGTACAGTGATTCAGCTGATGAGTACGACAGTGACTACGAAATATCTGATGATGGACTGTAATCAACAAGAGTGTAGCACCTTTCATACTTCTTGACAATGACCTTAACTATGAATATAAAGCATGTAATAACATCTGCTTTTTATCACCATATAAATATAAGGGTAACACTTTACAATAAGGTTCATTAGTTAACATTAGTTAATGTATTAACTAACATGAACTAACCATGAGCAATCCATTTGTTACTGTATTTGTTTCATCTTTGTTAACATTAGTTAATAAAAATACAGCTGCTCATTGTTAGTTCATGTTAGCTCACAGAGCATTAACTAATGTTAACAAGATTTTAATAAGTAAATGTTGAAATTAACAAAGATTAATAAATGCTGTATAAGTGCAGTTCATTATTAGTTTATGCTAACTTTTGTAGTTAACTAATGTTAACTAACGAACCTTATTGTAAAGTGTTACCAATATAACCAAAGTGTTACCTCTTCTTTCACATATATAGAATTGTGTGCATGCATGCCTCTACAACCAGTCAGTGGTGGAAATAAAGTGCATTAATTGAAGTACTGTACTGTGTGGGGTACTTTTGTTGAACTCTAGGGTGCTGTATAACAATTGAAACTTGTTTAGAGACATGCAAGAAGCAGATTATGAGGAAGAAAACCATAATAATGGGGAGGAATAATTTTCTCCCCAATATAATACAGTATAATGTTACAGTTTTCTGGATTGCTAAAACACATTTCTTGAAACCATCACTCACATTCTCAAAACCTTAATCACAAAAACAAATTTTCAAACCACATTCAGAAAACCTCTGACTCTTCTGCAAAATCAAATAATTGCCTCGAAACCATAAATTAAACAATGCTCAGTCTCAATCATACACACAGTGAGTCAATATTATAAACACTACCGATCATTCATTAGACACTACAGTACATCAAAAAATAAGAACACAGAATCCAAAGCACGCAGTTACCGAAAAAAAGTGTATCGTAACTAAGTAAACAAATTTTGCAATTATATAGCAAAAGTATAGTAATTACAACTTACCGGTGAGGTAAGTAAGGTGAATAACTTGTATACTGTATGCACTGCAAGTATAGTATCGTACTGAATATTGTATAGTATTGAATGTCTGTATATTCAGCACTTGCATATTGTGAAAATATAGTGACCCAACTGTAAAAGACAAAAAGGTTACAGTAAAAAACTCTAAATGAAAAGCATTATAGTCACTCAGAAGAGATGTGCAACTGCAGAATCAAGGTAAGTGAGAGAGATTGATTCTGCTTCAGCATCATGTCTTCATGTTGGGTTCAGACTGAGGACTTTATTCACATCACGGACAATGTCATCTCTGCAAGCAAAGGGAAAAACCCTAAAGCAGATCCAGCCTTGACAACATTCTCCACACTTGCTCTTTCTCATATTCCTCCTTGTTCACCATCTCTTACACACATACTCTTCCTCCTCTCCCTCTTATATTGTTTCCATTCATTGTTGGTATCAACATTCAGTGCAACATTTTGAGTCAATTTTGGCACTCTGAACTGACTTGTATTATATACAGTTCGACAAATTAGATTAGGCTATTCAGAATTTGGGGGGTTTAGTGTTTTAGCAATTCAGAAAACGTGTATTATACAACGTTTGTAAAATATTACTGTATTTTTGTATTCCGAGTTCAGAGTCTTGCAATATAATCAAAACCTAACACAAGCAAGATGTAAATATAGAAAAGGGGGGAAAGAAAAAAAAATTTCAGATATAAATGTGCCTCAATACAGTTTGTTGACCATGATGAAGAGAGTACATCTGTGTAGGTTTTACTCCCCTTCCTCCCCCAGGGGTCCCATAGCACCCCTGGAAGGGCATAAAAATGCACATTCTGCAAAGTCTGCAAATGCAAAGTCTGATAAGCGTATCAAAGTTAAAATTGGTAGGACAATTATTTAGGTTATGTTTAATACATAATGTTGGACAGAGATGTCTGGCATACATGGAAAGGTGTTATAAAAACATTTTAAATAGTGCCCACAGTAAAATACCAAATTTCAGTCTGGCTCTCAAATATGTCAAAGAGGTTTGTAGAATGAACTTATTTGGATCTCCCTTTGTTCATTAAAGATTGTATTTATTTAATTCTATTACTAGACGTTTTTAAACTACATTACCCATAAGCCTCTATTACTGTGTCGATAGGACGGGTGCTGTAAATTGTAGTTCATTGAAGTGTGTAGTTACTACACTATAGGGTTAGGGTTAGGATCTCGGTAAACGTGTAATTTCTTTCAATATAGAAATACCTCTTTGTTAACTGACAGTATTACTGACGTCATAACGACAGCAAAACATAGTTTGCGATATGGAGCGCTTTTTATTCTGACCTAAACGTTAGTCCAACCACAGCTTGTCCTTCTGGCGCCATGGAAACGTCAAAGCCTCGTCACACTTGTCCATATATGGTATTCACAGGCTCTTCCGACTTTTGATGTACGCAAGTCCAGGATATTTATTTATTTTGTTGTTGTTGTAATTATTTTACTGAAAGAAATACAACAACGCTTAGTTTCCCTGATCATGCATGTATAAGTTCTGCAATAAAAAAAAAAAAAAAAAAACAGGCTCTTCCGACTGAAGATAGGATGTAACCCTACATGGATATTACAAAAAGTAGCCTACTAGTTATTCTAGCATGCAGTATTTTGTTTTAAACAGATATAAGTTAATCTCTTAATCAAATAAAATGCGTCTGTAACATTTAAAGATGATTGCACACACTTTGTACTAATTTCCCAAAATGTATTGATATGCCAAACTATTTAGACTTTAATTTTTCTTTTCTTTTTTTAAAAAACAACAAACCAGGAGCCACCAGAAAAAACATTATTTTCTTCCCTTTGAAGAACACATTGCCCCCCAAAATAAAAAAAATAATATATATATTTACATGATTCATTTTAAATTATTTTGCTGTGAATAAATGCAAGGCAAATATAAATAGTTAATGACAATTATAATTATAAATGTTAAAGGAATTAACATATAATATTGTAATTGAACATTTCAAACAGGACTACAACATTTAAGTGACATTTTAATAGTTTTAGTAGTATTCTGTAGTATTTATTCATGGCTGGCATACCAGACCAATAGTTCAAGTAGACTTACTAATATACTAAAACAAAAATATGTAAAAATAATGCCTTTTGGAAAGCCATTATGACAAACAGCACTAACTTTGTACGCCTAGTTCTACCAGAAAGACTCGGGAGGCAAAATAACGTAACAAGTATGCATTTATTAACAGCCCAGCAAGCAAGTATTGAGATATAAAGTTCTTTGGCATTGGCCCCATGCGTAGCTCGCAATCATCTGCATTTCCTGCCTGAAGACGAAGGCAGGGGTGCAGCCGACCCCCTGTGAGGTATGGGGAGGGACCATCCTGGTGGTGGTGGGGAGGATGGAGGTGAATGTAGGCGTCAGCATCTGTGAACTCAGACATGTGTAAGTACAGATTTATTTTACTACAAGTTTTAGAACACGATTGGATAGATGAGAAGGTAATAAGTGACGTAACAATTGAGTCTTCCCAGCAGAACTTACGCTAAAGCTTTCATTTCATGAAAAATGCAAACTTTTTTTTTTTTTTTTGAAACACCATTAAGAAAATAAACACAAAAGAGACTAGGTATTGTGCAAAAAAGTTTAATGAACAAAAGCAAGAAAAAAAAATAAAAATAAATAAACTTCCAGGTGAGAGTACAGGTGACTAGGCTGTCATGCTGAAAGCTGGTTGGGATCTGGGGACTTGGGCATTACATGTAGGAATTCAGTGGCAGGCTCCCATGTGTCATCCCAGGTTTTGCCACTGTAAAATATCATAAGTGCACAACATTTCATTAGAACACAGAGGAAAATACATACATAAATCACTGTTGGGTTAAATTTAGAGAGTTTCTTGAAATGTATTGATGCTTGTTAAAGTAGCATTAACTCTGGTTAAGCCCAGTGGTGGAATGTAACTGAGTACATGTACTCAATTTACTTAATAACAAATTTGAGGTACTTGGACTTAATTGGTGTATTTTACAACATTGCATCTCACAGGAAAATATGGTACTTTTTCCTAAACCACAATTGTCTGGCAGCTCTAGTTACACAATTTTCCATTCAGTTTCTGTACATTGAAAGCCATGTATTTCCAAATTTACTGATTTCAAAATGTTTCTGATAAACTGAGGGATTAAGTTGTCATTAGTGGGATGAGGAAAATGTTATGTCATCTACAACAGTTTAGAACACAGATCTTATGTTTGATGTTCTTATGTTCCTTTGAAAATAACATTTCCAGCACATACAACAGGTTTCTCCATCTTAGAAAAACTAACTTATGACACATAAGAGTTTCAGATGCTGAAAAATTAATTAATGTGTAGGCTCAATAAATAAGCTAGTTCAGAGCTAGAGCTAGCCGCTAGAGTACTTACTAGAAACAGAAAACATGATCACATCAGGACCATTTTATTGTCCATAAATTGGCTGTCTGTCAGCTTATTTTAGAATTCTATTAATTACTCAGAAAGCACTGAATGGTCCAGCTCCTCATTACCTATAATCCATTGTGTTAATCACAAAATCCAGGATATTACAAATAGAATATTCTAAATGAAGACAAGAAGGTAGATCATTCTCCCATTTGTCTTTAAAATTTTGGAATAGTCTTCCGAGCATTCCAAATTAGGACACACTCTCTCAGTCCAGACTAAAGACAGTCCAGATATTTGTCTTTAGTCTGGACTGAGAGAGTGTGTCTGAATTTGAAATGCACGGAAGACTATTCCATCATTTTTCATCATCGGAATGCATGTCCTAAAGGTTACAAGGGCCTACCTGATGGATCTAGCTCTTCCAAATGCCTCTACCTCATTGCTATTTGCTTCTGAGTACTGACAATCGACCTCACTCCAGTTTCTCTAAAGACTACCTCAGAGGATGATTTACTGACGGGATCAACTACAGGACCAGGGAGTTTTCTCTTGCCACAGACAACACTGACATGAACTTCCATGCTGCTTGCAAGAAACCAGTTGAACTTTGCCTACATTGTATTAGTCATGGAATGGACTAATTTGCATTGCAATGGAATTAAATAATTAATAAAACATAACATACCACACAGTGCAAGGCAACCAGTGGACTCTCAATTCGGCTTTCCCCTACACACACAAACACAAGTAATAAGTATTCTAACTGTTTAAGCAATCAATGAATAGGGCATAACATATTGTTGTATTATCTTTGAAAGGTCAGAATCAGTCACTGAGATAAGAAAGCATCCTAACAGAACATATTTTACCTCATTTATCCGTTCCCCAGTTATACAATCATAAAGGAACACCTTCTGCCTACTACATTTTCGGCAACCTGAAATAATGAAAAAACAAGGAAAGCTTATTAAGCCATGAATGCCATGCTTTGTAGCTGAATCAGTGCATATTTATAATTTCACATGTGAGGCGATATGCAGTCCTTTCCATTCATGTCAAAGTGAATTTGTCCTTGTTTATGTCAATCAAGCAAAAAGTACAGGATTGGTTTTCTCAAAGTCCTCTTAGCTTAAGTCAGGGATTGACATTAACCACCGCCCTTGGACATTGGCCACAGCTAAATAACTAAATACTGTGAACTGGCTACCAATGAATCGGTAAGCCGATGAATCTAATTTACATTAAGTCAACTGTGACTGGGAGCAAATTTATTAACAGTGTAGAGTAAGTATGTACTATGCAAAAAGTTACCTTTTCTTCTGTTCTTCACACGTGGCCCCTCCGGACTCAAAGACGTGGGAATGGAAGAGGCAGATGGAGGAGAGACAGAGGCAGAATAGTGTGAAGAGGTAGAGGTGTTTGTCCTTTTCATTTGTCGCAAAGACAGTGGAGGTGGAGAAGAAACTGAAGGAAGAATAGAATTAGAAGAGGAATTAGGAAAGAGAGAGGTTGGAGAGAGTTGGGAAGACAGAGGAACAAGGTCAAGAACAAATACTGTCTCAGACTCCTTGAGAGTCACGGTTTGACTCTCCTCCACGGTTTGACTCTCCGCCGCGGTTGGACTCTCCTCCGCAGTTTGACTCTCCTCCGGTGTTTGACTCTCCTCCGCGGTTTGACTCTCCTCCGCGGTGTAACGAATACGACTCTGGGTAAATATGACTTAGCTCAAGAATATGGGGAATCTTGGGAATATTAATATTTATGTCTCATGGTCATAATTCATAAGTCGCATGTACATTCAATTTATCAATTATCGAGACTATCTTGTTCTGTGACTGGTCTGACCGACATTTAATTCGTCCCGCGAAATAAATGTAAAATCATTACAGTCAAGAAGAGATATTCACAAACTTCAAGAGAGTTTCATGTCCTGGCCACGGACACCCAACTTTCTGAGTTTATAAATTTAACTACTAACTGTAGTCTAATATCGAGCTTGTAGCTTAAGATCTTTTATTTCAGTGACTTTAGAATGGTGGGTTTTCAAACACAAAGACAGTGAAAAGTATTTATGAATTTTAATAAATGCAAAACTATGATTATATGATCTATGAACATAAACGTACGTAAAAATGCACACAATAAACAAACAAACAAACAAACAGAAAACCAAACAATAAAAATACGTGATCAGAAGTAACATGAAATGAAAGAAAGATAAAAAGAAAGTGGAAAGCTAGTAATTGTTACATACAGAAACCTAAAGTTACGAGACACCGGGAAAAACAGCTTTTATCAGACAATGTAGCTTTACTTGCAAGTTTCTGTGCTCTTTCTGGTCAGGCTGAAGAAGAGGGAGCGCGCGCGTGCGCGTGTCCTGTTCTGCTGCGTCTTCCGGTGTCGCGCGAAGCTTGAAAAGGCTCACTGAAATGTACTATTACAGAGAAAGTTCGTCTCCCGGGATGGGAGAGGTCGGAAATCTTGGTTGCAAAGACAAGGCAGCTACTCGACCATGTGTTGGTCAGAGGAGAAGGTCCAAAGCCTTTCCCGAGGGTCCTGGAGAAGCGTTGCCAGGGGAGGAGAGGAGAGTAGGAGCAAAAGTAAAAGCAAAGCACCAAGAGAGAAGGGAAGCATGATATTTTGAAGGGGCCAAAACTCACGCCCTCTCACGGACGTGGGCCAACCGTCTTTAACAACGGATCGGGCACACCTCCTGACGTTTCGAGATCTATACCCCCCTTCCTCTTAGAAATTGGAACGATAGATTCGTTCGTAACATTAATATAACTGGTATTAATAAAACAATTCATCCTCTGATATGTTGCGTTAAACATTCGAGACCGTTGGGATATCTGGAACAAGACGATACCATGAATGGCACTGCTATGACATAATTACACACAGATACACGATTATAGTCACATCACATTGATTACAAACCAATAAAGTTATATAGGCATAGTATTTGGGACAAGGGATCATGCACACATCAAGAAAATACATTTAAACATTGTACCAAATGATTTCGATCACGCGTGGTAGGATCCATGTGGGTTTCTGTGTGTGTGTGCGTGTGTGTGTGACCAGGACTGAGAGTTCATGCTGCCGCTGAACTTTTGCTCTCTTGCCTATGTGTGTTAATGCAGCTCGGCCCACGTGTGGAATCACGAGGGGGCAAAATATGATATTATGCTCGGGGAATTAAAATGCATGGAACCATAACGTTTATCACAGTCCCTTACCAAAAATCTCCTTCGTCTCGCGACGAGGATTAGAACACTTTGAGGAACATAGGAATACATATCAACATTTAAAGAGTTTACTCTGAAGAGTTTCATGGAAAGTTCCATGTGTGTGTGTGGTGTGTGTGTCTCTATGGCTTGTCACGTGATCCCAAGGCATGGGGGGGGGGGTGTTCGATTGGAAGATGGCATTCAGCAAAGACAATGGCAGTTCTGTGGACCAGCCTGAGGTGTTTTAGAATTGATGCTGCTATGGTCCTGGAGAACTGAAACTGAAAGGAGTCAGTCTTTTAAATTTGCCTTCAGTACACAAAGAACCAATGATAGACATAGTAAGGGAATTGTCGTAGTACCCCGTGACAGCTTGAGAAACAATATAGACCTGTTCGTTTATTTCATTAAGTCGTGGTAAACATTAACCAGCAGAACAAAAACGATGTGTTTTCGATCAACATGATACACTTAACTAGAAACAGATGTCGTTGTGGCTACATTCCCCCTTTTTGTTAAACGAAATTCGGGATGGAATTCGTTGAACAACAAATAGGCACAATGGATGGCAGGTGGATCATGATGGACAACTAGCAGGTGGTTGTTAGGCTGATGACTCAGCTCAAGTGAGGTTGAGGGGTCCCCCCCCGCCAGACACGGCTTTGTGAGCTTGGCTGTGGATGCTCACGTCTCGTTGAGTCTGGTACTGGTGATGTCCGATTGTGGCTGCTTTCTCGCGAACCACCACAGCATCCTGTTAGAGGAAAAAGGGAGAGAGAGAGAAAGGGAGGAATAATTTTCAGCGATGGATGTCCTTGGTTGTCTAGGACCGTCTTGTTGCTTCGCTGAGGTTGGTATGCCACGTGCTTCGATGTGCCATGCGTGGCTTTCGTGCTGCGGTGTTCAGCACATGGGCACCCTTGGCATAGGAAAGGTCTGTTCATCAGAGGTCCGCATGACCTTTCTTTGTACACAGCTGAGGTGTCGTAAGCGGCTCTGAGGCGTGCAGTGTAGTTGGTAAAGTTTGTTCGTGCTGTGTAATCACTGCAATCGTGATGGTGGTATGTATGTGGCGCAGACATCAGTCTGGTTACTCACTGCAGGTCAGAGATGACCTCGAAGCAGTAGGGGTCAGTGTTCGTTTTCTGTGTCGGTGTCAGACGTGGCTGCACTGTCTTCATCTGTTGTGTAAGACGACTCAGGCTCATCAGGGTTCTGGAGAGAGTGGCTACAGGTTTGACGGTCAGGGCTTGGAGTTCTGGACGGCGGGTGATGCTGGTTCCAGAATCTTTCGGAGCGCTGGGTCCGACGCTTTGGACGAGTACCGTCACAGTCGTGCTGCCACCTGCTGTCTGGCTCGGAGCAGTGTTCAGAGACGGAGTAGATTGTGTGTGTTTTTACAGTCTTTTCATCTATAGCCCTTTGCTTGGTGTAAGCCTTGTGGACTAAGTCTCTGAGTTTTCGAGTGGACATTGTTCGTGGGCAGACAAGCACGTCAAGATGTCCACTCACGCTGCTATGTAGATTTCGCAGAAACAATGTTCTGAAATTCACATCCTCTTCCATACCTGGGGAGTTGGTTGCTCCGAAGAACGTTTGTCGGAGTCGGTCATAATAGGAGTGTGGGGGCTCAAGTCGGCCCTGCTTTACGTCAAAGGCCGCGATAAACCCTTGGTCTGCCTCTGGATCAGAGAATTCGCGGATCAAAGCTTGTCGCAGTTGCTTGTAATCTGCTTTGACCGCCTGTGGTTGGCGGTCCAGAAAACTACGCACATCTCTACTTGCGGTGATTCGTAACAGGTAGAATTTGTCCCAAGCTGTCAGGTTGGCGACAGTTTGCAGGTGAAAGTCAATGTCTTGAAGGTACGAATTGACACTGTGGTCTCCGGCAAACGTAGGGATGTTGCGGGCTAGTTTATCAAGGCTTTTGGGAGGAGAGCTGTTGCTGGGGGCCCAATCCGTCTGGAGAGGATTCTGACCCTTTACAGCTCCGCCCCCCTCAGCTTTTGGTGTTTGGCTGACCGGGAGAAACTCTGTGATGTGTGTTTCTCCGTTCCAGACACTCTGCAGTCTGTAAGCATGTTTTAGTTCTGCATGAACAGTGTCAAGTTCATCTTGGAGCTCGTGTCTCTGCTGAGTGAGCTGATGGATTTTAGTCTCTGCTCTCTCAAGGAGAGCTTCAGCCTGTTGGAGCCTTTCGTTGAGTTCCTTCCGGGTGAGTTCCTCCGACTGCTGCCTTTGTTCTGTGTGCCGATGAAGATCATCTAGGGCATTTTGAAGTCTTTCAACTTCCTGTTGCAGCGTCGTGTCCGTCTCGTCCTCTTCCTCGGTCAGGAAGAGTAGCTGGTCTAGACGGTTCTGTGTGTGTGCTCGGTCCTCCAGGTCTTCTGTGGAACTGGGTGAGCTCGACATCTCTGCTTACTGTGGTGAGAGAAGCACAGCACACAAAAAAGAGACAAAATGCAAGTTTGTTTTAGGGTCAAATGAGCTATACTCATACGGCTATGCCGTCTATGAGAATTTCGGGGCTAACTGATGCCGACAGTTAGCGGAGCCAATTTTGTGGGTATGGATAAACCCACAATAGAGATTTTGACAGGCGGTAGCCTGGGGGTCGTCTAATGACGCCGGCTCTGATCGTTACTCTATTCGCTTTCCTGGGGTCTCTCTTAGGTTCTGTCTGTGAGTGAAATGAGAGAAACAAATCACAACAGAATGGAGAAAGGCAAAGTTAGAGGTAGGGAAGAAAAGGGAAACACAACACAAGGAAGTGAATTGGTCTGCAATGAAATGTCACAAACAATAACACGGGGAGTGTTATAAAATAAAAATAAAGAGGCCTAAGCCTATAAACACTGACTGAGTCCTGCCAATAGATACACAATAAGGGATTACGAGGTTAGACTCAATGTAAATTAAGGCTTTCTGGTTTCATCAAATTGAGTAACTATGTATGCAGGAGTCAGAGGTAAAGGCTTTACAAAGAAAAAAAAATAAAATAAAAATAAAATAGTGATACAACAAAAAGGGAAATTATGATAACTGATAGTGATTTATCAGAATAACCTACCCCCCCTTGGAGAGACTGGAGAAGAGAAAAAAAAAAAATTATCAATGAAATAAATTTTGAATAAACAACACAGGCTTGAGACGCAGGCAGAGGGATAGGCCCCGGCAGTGGGTTTGTGCCACAAAGGTGAGGGGCGTATGTCCTCTCAGTGGTCTACCTGGTTGAGTAAACAAAATTTTAAATTCAAATTCAAACTAGTTTAGATTGAAATTCAACTAAGCATGCAAGGAGATGTCCAAAGTAATAATAATAAGGAAGGAAAGAAAATTAGAATGATACAGTGATGTATCAATACTAAAATAATTAAAACTGAAATTCAGAATGACTTCCTATAATCCTTACAATAACACTGAAGTTATTAGTATTGCTTATAAGAATAATCAAACGAAGAGGGTAGCAATGAGACACCAATGCAGACTGAGACTGTCTAAGCTTTAACTCAAAAAGTTTTTTAGAACTTCACTTAAAGTGTGACAGTCAAAAACAGAAAAAGGAATTGTCTAACTCCAAATAATATCAGCATAAGCTAAGCTTTGAATGCAGTTAAGTATTTGAGAGAGAAAATGAATGCAGAGAGAAAAAGAAATTGAAAGCAGGTATTATCTTAGAACGCCACGAGATGGCGTAGTTGCGCTCGTGCAGGCTGACGTCAGGGGGAAGCGACGCTTACGCAGGATGACGTCGGTGTGGGGCGCGTGATTTGAGAACTGCCACACACCTAGAGGCTGCCCTCTAGTGTCGGTCAGTGGCGTGATTCAGCAGATTTTTTTCTGTGGGATCACGAGTATTTCGCGCTCTGTTGCATGCGGAAAATTACACGAGTTTCATAACATGTGACTAATAGGAATTACACATCTATTAAATTACACATTTTACATTACACATTGAGACGGTTTAGAATAATAACAGGGATTATCATCTGTTTTAATTCATAAAACTGGTCTCCAATTACACATTATATATGAAATGGTTTACAATAAAAACAGGTATTAAAACTTCTTGTTTTAATTAATTAGAAACTGTGAGCAAACAGGCATTATCTTCTGTTTTATTACTACAGCTCTGAACAGGTATTATCTTCTGTTCATTACAGGAACAGGAATTATTGCATCTGCTCCTCTCCCATAAGCATTAAATCAAAAATAGCACTTTTATGATTTTTGCGTAGGTTTACGAAATTGGATCGCGACGCCAATTTCTGACCAGGAGTTTATCGTTAACGTATTATATATAATAAGGCCTATTACGACTGAAAAACTATCAGATTTACGTCTTCGTCCTAAAAGAGATCCTTCGTCTTCATTTAGTCGGTTTAAATCATATTACATGTACTAACTGTAAAGAGTTTTGCTTCGTCTTTACAGAGACACAATGTAATGTCATGAACTGCAGTTTTAGCTCTTAACAGTGATTAAAAATGCTTAGACTTTACCTCACAATTCAAAACGCGCGTGTAACGTTACAATTATTAATACCAATAATACACATTCACTGAAACTGAATTTGTTCCCACCAAATAAAGTTTGAAACTGCCTAAAATAACTCCACCAAAAATGTAACGAATACGACTCTGGGTAAATATGACTTAGCTCAAGAATATGGGGAATCTTGGGAATATTAATATTTATGTCTCATGGTCATAATTCATAAGTCGCATGTACATTCAATTTATCAATTATCGAGACTATCTTGTTCTGTGACTGGTCTGACCGACATTTAATTCGTCCCGCGAAATAAATGTAAAATCATTACAGTCAAGAAGAGATATTCACAAACTTCAAGAGAGTTTCATGTCCTGGCCACGGACACCCAACTTTCTGAGTTTATAAATTTAACTACTAACTGTAGTCTAATATCGAGCTTGTAGCTTAAGATCTTTTATTTCAGTGACTTTAGAATGGTGGGTTTTCAAACACAAAGACAGTGAAAAGTATTTATGAATTTTAATAAATGCAAAACTATGATTATATGATCTATGAACATAAACGTACGTAAAAATGCACACAATAAACAAACAAACAAACAAACAAACAGAAAACCAAACAATAAAAATACGTGATCAGAAGTAACATGAAATGAAAGAAAGATAAAAAGAAAGTGGAAAGCTAGTAATTGTTACATTCAGAAACCTAAAGTTACGAGACACCGGGAAAAACAGCTTTTATCAGACAATGTAGCTTTACTTGCAAGTTTCTGTGCTCTTTCTGGTCAGGCTGAAGAAGAGGGAGCGCGCGCGTGCGCGTGTCCTGTTCTGCTGCGTCTTCCGGTGTCGCGCGAAGCTTGAAAAGGCTCACTGAAATGTACTATTACAGAGAAAGTTCGTCTCCCGGGATGGGAGAGGTCGGAAATCTTGGTTGCAAAGACAAGGCAGCTACTCGACCATGTGTTGGTCAGAGGAGAAGGTCCAAAGCCTTTCCCGAGGGTCCTGGAGAAGCGTTGCCAGGGGAGGAGAGGAGAGTAGGAGCAAAAGTAAAAGCAAAGCACCAAGAGAGAAGGGAAGCATGATATTTTGAAGGGGCCAAAACTCACGCCCTCTCACGGACGTGGGCCAACCGTCTTTAACAACGGATCGGGCACACCTCCTGACGTTTCGAGATCTATACCCCCCTTCCTCTTAGAAATTGGAACGATAGATTCGTTCGTAACATTAATATAACTGGTATTAATAAAACAATTCATCCTCTGATATGTTGCGTTAAACATTCGAGACCGTTGGGATATCTGGAACAAGACGATACCATGAATGGCACTGCTATGACATAATTACACACAGATACACGATTATAGTCACATCACATTGATTACAAACCAATAAAGTTATATAGGCATAGTATTTGGGACAAGGGATCATGCACACATCAAGAAAATACATTTAAACATTGTACCAAATGATTTCGATCACGCGTGGTAGGATCCATGTGGGTTTCTGTGTGTGTGTGCGTGTGTGTGTGACCAGGACTGAGAGTTCATGCTGCCGCTGAACTTTTGCTCTCTTGCCTATGTGTGTTAATGCAGCTCGGCCCACGTGTGGAATCACGAGGGGGCAAAATATGATATTATGCTCGGGGAATTAAAATGCATGGAACCATAACGTTTATCACAGTCCCTTACCAAAAATCATGTTGCGTTAAACATTCGAGACCGTTGGGATATCTGGAACAAGACGATACCATGAATGGCACTGCTATGACATAATTACACACAGATACACGATTATAGTCACATCACATTGATTACAAACCAATAAAGTTATATAGGCATAGTATTTGGGACAAGGGATCATGCACACATCAAGAAAATACATTTAAACATTGTACCAAATGATTTCGATCACGCGTGGTAGGATCCATGTGGGTTTCTGTGTGTGTGTGCGTGTGTGTGTGACCAGGACTGAGAGTTCATGCTGCCGCTGAACTTTTGCTCTCTTGCCTATGTGTGTTAATGCAGCTCGGCCCACGTGTGGAATCACGAGGGGGCAAAATATGATATTATGCTCGGGGAATTAAAATGCATGGAACCATAACGTTTATCACAGTCCCTTACCAAAAATCTCCTTCGTCTCGCGACGAGGATTAGAACACTTTGAGGAACATAGGAATACATATCAACATTTAAAGAGTTTACTCTGAAGAGTTTCATGGAAAGTTCCATGTGTGTGTGTGGTGTGTGTGTCTCTATGGCTTGTCACGTGATCCCAAGGCATGGGGGGGGGGGTGTTCGATTGGAAGATGGCATTCAGCAAAGACAATGGCAGTTCTGTGGACCAGCCTGAGGTGTTTTAGAATTGATGCTGCTATGGTCCTGGAGAACTGAAACTGAAAGGAGTCAGTCTTTTAAATTTGCCTTCAGTACACAAAGAACCAATGATAGACATAGTAAGGGAATTGTCGTAGTACCCCGTGACAGCTTGAGAAACAATATAGACCTGTTCGTTTATTTCATTAAGTCGTGGTAAACATTAACCAGCAGAACAAAAACGATGTGTTTTCGATCAACATGATACACTTAACTAGAAACAGATGTCGTTGTAGCTACAGCGGTTTGACTCTCCTCCGCGGTTTGACTCTCCTCCGCGGTTTGACTCTCCTCCGCGGTTTGACTCTCCTCCGCGGTTTGACTCTCCTCCGCGGTTTGACTCTCCTCCGAGGTTTGACTCTCCTCCGAGGTTTGACTCTCCGCCGAGGTTTGACTCTCCGCCGAGGTTTGACTCTCCGCCGAGGTTTGACTCTCCGCCGAGGTTTGACTCTCCGCCGAGGTTTGACTCTCCGCCGAGGTTTGACTCTCCTCCGCGGTTTGACTCTCCTCCGCGGTTTGACTCTCCGCCGAGGTTTGACTCTCCTCCGCGGTTTGACTCTCCTCCGCGGTTTGACTCTCCTCCGAGGTTTGACTCTCCTCCGAGGTTTGACTCTCCTCCGCGGTTTGACTCTCCGCCGAGGTTTGACTCTCCTCCGCGGTTTGACTTTCTGGTTGCTGTGCTGTGGAGGTTGCTATAATACAAGTTTACTTTCATTTAAAATCTGTACATATTAACAAAGAAATATAGATATATTCTAAATATTCATAATTTCTAAACCAAAACATTACTTACATTTTGTCAAGATAAATTCATAGGCCCTCCGCATCTTCTCCAAAAGAATTTTAGTGACAGGAGTGGGGTGCAGATGGGTAATTATTTCTGCAACCCATTTATTCGAAGCCCTTTTATCTGGCTTGCCAATAAATAAAATCGGCTTGTATCCCACAGCTTCAAGTTTACTCACCTGAAATGAACAAAAGCAAGTAATAACACATTAGTTAAACAAACCCACTGAATTATTAGAAACATCAGTACTGTATAAAGCAATTTTAATTTAAGGACATTTAATGGAGTTGGAGTACAATGCAAGAAAATGTGTAGTAACCTGTTTCATTATAATCGATTGTCGAGTTCACGCGCGTGATCATAGGTAACTAAACCTATGCGCGTGAACTCGACAATCGATTACTATGGACTTCGACCGAAAACAGGATGTAATACAGGTATGTGCGCTGGCTGAATAAACATCATTTTTATTAATATCTTTCACATCTACTGCAGTCAGATTCACCCGTGTTCACTCTGAAGGAATCACTCACATTTTCTGTGCACTTGTAATGACACATCAATGATGTTAAGAGCCTAAAAGCAGGTTTAGTACTTGCCCCATTGAAGTCAACAGGGTGCAAATTTTAAAAATAGAATAACTCGGTGTAGGCAACACCGATTTTTGTCGTTGTTCTCTGTACTGACAGCACTCCAAATTTACAAAAAAATGAGCTCAATGTTAAAATTGACCGGAGCTCTCCTTTAACTTATGAAATATTAACACTTTTACTTACTGCAATACGGGCAGAATCAATTATACACCCAGCATTTCTGCTTTTAAGGACAGATTTCCCCCATTGGCTATCCAGTGACACCACTTTTTCTTTAATTTTCTTTTTGGTGGACAGGCTTGCAAAACAGACATGGCAAGTTTTCCTGCTTGCCTGATTGGGAGTCTGGCAAGAAGGGCAGGGCCTGAATTTGGGCCTTGTCATGACTAGACACCAAATATACACAAAAACAAACAGACAGAAAGACTCACAACAAAGAGATGGACATATAAAACAAATATATATATATGTGTAAACAGAGAGAGAGAGAGAGAGAGAGAGAGAGAGAGAGAGAGAGAGAGAGAGAGAGAGAGAGAGAGAGACACTGATGAGTAGTACAGGTTAACAAGACGGACGTGGCTCTTAAAAGTGCCTTTGTTTGTGTGTGTGTGTGTGTATGTATACTGTATGTGGTGTGGGGTTAGAATAAAATGAAATTGAAGCTGCCAAATTTGAAGGACCTAAAGGAAAAAAACAACAACAGATTTTAACATTTTACACCAGTATTCTCTTCATCTGTGTTGCCAGAATGGGCTAGAGTGTATGTGATATTGATTTTATACAGTTCAATAAACAAGAAGTTAATATTGTTAATTACATTTTATACCAAAAAAATAAATAATGTAAGTTTTGCTCTATTTCGCCAAAAAAAAGCCAAAGCCACAGCTGAACTTATATATATATATATATATACATATACATATGAATCAGTCAATAAGTTATACTTATTACATTAATTATACACATTGTTTTATTTCATATTGAAAACTTGTGATGAGCCACAAGGTTGTAGTTATGAATTAATCTGTATTGTTTATTATAGATTTATTTGGGTGTTTATTAAATCATTTTGTGTGGATTTTAAACAACAACTGGGCTGTAAAACAAACCAATCTGGCAACACCGTTCTTCATCTGAACATTTATAATGTTGGATAATAGTTGTGGGCTAATGTAATACTGGAAATCTTACTTTCCCCTATAATTGTACCTTGCATGATTAAATGCGACAAAAATTAACTTTCAGTATTTGATTAGCTAACTTTGCTAGCCTGCACATGTGGTGTAGCAAGCTATATGCTTTAATAATGTCTTCATTATCATTGATATCTTCAATATCATTTTCCGTCATAAGAAAAAAAATGACACTTTACACGTCTAAAGGTTCTAAATTTGTTCTTATTGTCCTGATTCAAAAGTTATTGATGTGTACATTTAAGAATAGTATCCATCTCTATTAATTAACTCTTCTACTTACCGAGTGGAAAATCGCAATGGACCTTGGGATCGCCCCATACAGTGACGTCAGCGTTATTAATTAAGAGGATTTAATAAATATAAATAAATAAATAAATAAACTTTGATTAATTGAACACAATCGTAGCGTATTATATATATTTATTAACATCAACAAACCTCCGATAAAAATACGTTATCCAGCATGCTCTAGTTAAAGCAGTGTCACTAAACGTTACCTATGACTAGAAAACGCTTAAATGCTTACTTGAACGCGCCATGGAGTGTTGTTAAACTCACCTCTGAATGCCGTTTTACCTGCAGTTGGGCGTTGTTTTGGTTAAACTCACCTCTGAATGCCGTTATACCTGCGTTGTTAAACTCACCGCTGAATGCTGTTGCTCACCATCTGCGTTGTTAAACTCACCGCTGAATGTTGTTGCTCACCATGTGCGTTGTTAAACTCACCGCTGAATGCTGTTGCTCACCATGTGCGTTGTTAAACTCACCGCTGAATGCTGTTGCCTATGAACGCGCTAAACCTTTGCGCAGAGGGCACTTTGATATCAGATTGCGAGAGGTTTTAAACATCAAAAACTAGTTGAAGGGCCAGATAAAGATGATCTGGGGGCTGCCATTTGACCAGCCCTGGCATAGATCATTTATTGTAGACTATTCCTTTTAATTTTGTATTTATTGTAGTCTCGGCCCATTCACCGCGGACAACGGTTCCCCAAGACGTCAAATTTCAACGCCGCAGGCTCCAGTTCAGAGTTCTATAGAAGTCTATCGGACTACCCTGCACGTTGAAAATTGACGCTAAAGGTATACCCAGATCGTTGAAAAGTGACGCCAGGGGGTCCTGGCCAAGCGTCCATATGTGACGAGTTGGGAGTGAGAATGTGTTGTTCTGGAAGTTGCCATAGCGCCGCATCACTTTAAGTCAGTCTCCATCCATACCAATGCAGAGCACCAGCCTCCTCCTCACTGCGGTACTTCACACCCATACAATTAACTAGTTGTTTCCCTTCAACCCTATTTTTTTACAGTCTATGCTTCAACCACGTCGCGGATGGAATAACGGAATGCTGCACTTTCGCCTTTAAAGAGAAAACTTACCACAAAGCAACGCGTTTTACTTGAGCTGCAGAGGTAAGTGACATCACGCATGTATTTGAATGAATCTCGATTTGGGACAGGACATAGGCGACATGCGTGCGGCCCCACCTATGGAGGTTACACACGTTTAGAATTCGGAAACCAGAATAAGGCACTGGTGAGTCGCATTGAGTCTGTCGCTCGGTTTGGCGTTATTCAGAGCGCAGGTATTAAGCTCGTTATAAAATTGCATGTTCTGTCATAGTGCGGGGCACTGCGGATGAGGAGAGTGATGAAGCTGCACGTTTTGCCCTATGTCTATTTTTGGCTGCTCCTAGCCTCCGAGGCCAAGAAACCACTTAAAATATAATACATGATCACTTGAAAATGGGGAGTACGATGCTTAGCTGAAGGTTATATGATACATTCAACACACTTTTGCACTACAAAAATATGTAAAGATGTGCACTTGAATGTGGACTTAGTATAGTAGTATATTCTCAATATGTAGCCTATATATAATTTTAAGTGTCATTAATGTAAAATACTAAAATTATTGTAGTCTATTTATTTTTACTTTGATAATAATTTAATAGCTGTTGACAAAGGATATTACCAGTAAAATAGATTAATCTGAAAGGCAAAATTATTCTGACTTCTATGCAGGCATATTAATATTTACATTTAACTGCCCGTATTTTAACTGAAGATATTTCACAATAGCAACACTATGAATGCAAATCAAATCATTTCACTTCACTACATGTTGGATTTAATGAAAGCAAAGGTGCCTGAAATGTACATCTAATTTATGGAAATGCTGAATAATAACCCCAATTAATTAATTATTACATTTAAAAATGTCATATCCTTTATAATGGGGTTAATGGAAGAACCACTATCCGTAGAGTTTTTGTAGGAACTTGTGGGTTCAATCTGTTGGCTTGTGGGCTTTTTGAAAGAGTGTCTAGATGCTCTCCACAGTTATGAGGGTTCAGAAGGTGTATATTGTTTGGGGTTTTGCACAAAATACTGTCTCCATGTCGGATTAGTTTCTTTTTTATGTTTTCTCTCACGGATCATTTTGGGTGTTTAGTATAAATAGAATCATCTTGTCTTGTGTTGCATCTCAAATGCTCAAATGTGACCCTGGACCACAGAAACAGTCACATGGGTAATTTTTTTTTTTTTTTTTAAATTTAGATGTAAAATCTGAAAGCTGAATAAATAAGCTTTCCATTGATGTGTGGTTTGCTATGATAGGACTAATATTTGGCCGATATACAACTATTTGAAAATCCAGAATCCGAGGGTGCAAAAAAATCGGAACATTGACAAAATCGCCTTTAAAGTTTATGTTCGTGATTGTACTGCATTCACTCACAAAAATAAATGTTTTATATATTTACCGTAGGAAATTAACAAAATATCCTCATGGAACACGATCTTTACTTAATATCCTAATGACTTTTGGCATAAAAGAAAATTTGATCATTTTGACCCATACAATGTATTGTTGGCTATTGCCACTAATATACCCGTGCGACTTGTGACTGGTTTTGTGATCCAGGGTCACAAATGGTGTCTCTACAAACTGTCAAGAGCTAGTCAACCATTTTAATGCAATAGATTGAAGCTTATTTTGCCCCAGTCAAGTTCAAGTCAAAGGGTTTTCATAATGGAATAATGGCAAAGTACACTACAGTAAAAAGTATATACTGTAATTCTATAAACCAAAGCCTATTAAGCCTGATAGTTTAAAGGGATACTCCACTTTAAAATGAAAATTCTGTCATCATATACTCACCCTCATGTTGTTTCAAACCTGTATGAATTTCTTTCTTCTGCTGAACAGAAAGGAAGATATTTAGAAGAATGTCAGTAACCAGACAGTTTCTGGTCTCATTGACTTCCATAGTATATTTATTTTCCTACTATGGAAGTCAATGGTACCAGAAACATTCTTCTAAATATCTTCCTTTCTGTTCAGCAGAAGAAAGAAATTCATACAGGTTTGAAACAACATGAGGGTGAGTATATGATGACAGAATTTTCATTTTAAAGTGGAGTATCCCTTTAAGAATGGTCCATTGAAATTGGTCTAATCTGATTATTGTGTTCCTCTGGTGGATCTTGGGGCCTAAGAAAAAGATATTATTTCAGGCATAATTAACACCATGAGCATGACCTGTTTAAGGGTAAATGCTCAGTCATGCATAGGCGTAATTTGCGGGTGGGACATGTCCCCACCACTTTTTGCTAAGGTCGATATTGTCCCCACCACTTTTGAAACATCTCACGGTGACGGCACGAATGTACCAATAAAACACCTCCAGTTAACTAGCAGAGCATTCATTTAGTTCGTTTGTAAGAGGCAATCTAGCGCTGAAATGTGGTGTTTTTGAAATCAAGTGATCCAAGTGCTCGTTGCCGCTGCGATCAGTGGCGCTGATACTGTGTTCTCTTGTGGCTCGCGCAGTCTTCACTCGGACGCGCGTTTCAATCCGTTGTGGAGACTCTCTATTCGTTCCGGTGAAATTACAAAACAAAATGCTTACAAACGTATGCTTGCCTGATAAACAACCACTGATAAACATAATCGGTTTTAACCCTCTGTCTGGGCTTCTTGAACGTTTCAACGTTCAAGAAGTTCAAGTTTTCAACATTTCAAGATTTATATTTAGCATTTAGATTTAATATTTAACATTTAGGTGTAACATTTAATATTTAGATTTAACTATTTAAAATATCTCTAAGTTGACAAATATTGTTGTAAATGTGGTAAAAAGTGACCGTCAAAAATTCATACCAGTTTTTTAAACATTGTTTGAAGCTAAATGTGACAATGTTGCTGTTATTTTCAGCGTGAGCCGCTTTACAAACGGCGCCCCATATGAACTAAGACTGAAACAGCAAATTTTGCCCCAAACTATATAAAAATTATATAATCATAATAACTCCAAAACTATAGCAAGGAGAGTCAAAAGGTAGGTATCGTTTGAAAGAACTCTTTTTAAATTTTTTGAAAATATAAATTACATTACATTTGGACATTGTCCTGCAAGAAACAGCGGATAAAAGACAATATATATATATATATATAATTTTTATTATGATTTTGCATATCTTTCTTATTTGTCATGGAATAACTCAGGAAGGAAATAAGGTAGGAGGAAAATGCTGCATCTGGATAAAAAAATAATGATTTTTGGATAAAGGAATCAAAAGTTACAGCATTTGGAAAAGAGACAGCCTTTTTGTACAGTCTTTGACACCCCCTCATGGGCAATTTTTTTCTCCATGAAGAATATCTTGTCATAAAAGCAATAGATTATGTTAATTTTGGGCTCATTTTAATTGTAGCCTAATAATATGCTGTAAAAAATGAAGTGCCATTTTCAATTATCTGAGAATGTTTCATGAGCTGTATGATGTTTTTGACACATTGCAGTACATTATTTTATAGATTCTGAAAAAAAAAATTCTATTTATCAGCAAATAACTCAGCAATACTTAAGTTTTTCAAAGTGGATACATTCACTGTAAAGTTCAGACTCTAAGCTTTCAAATGACATCAACTTTGTGTTAATCAAGGCAAGATTTTTTTAAAATATGGTAATGAATATTTTCGCAGCTAGGTGGCGCCTGGTTTTAGAGGGATTACTCAGCACTCGTTAGGAGTTAATAAATGTAATTAGATGCATTAAAAAGCTGAGATCTAAGCTTTAAAGGTCCCGTTCTATGCCCCTTTTCACAAGATGTAAAATAAGTCTCTGATGTCCCCAGAGTGTGTATGTGAAGTTTGAGCTCAAAATACCCAACAGATCATTTTTTACAGCATGTTTAAAGGGGTCATGAACTGGATTGTTTTATTATTTTATAATGTTGCCTGGGGTGCCCTTATAATGTTAGTATGATTTTTATATCAAAAATTGTCATAATTTATAAATAAAAGCCATTTTTCCAAGCCTGATTTCAGCCTCAGGTTTGAACGCTCCGTTTTAAGGGGCGTGTCTGCTGTGAGACTGCAGTGCAAACGCCGACTGCTGTGATTGGCTGACATGCTTGCATATGAAATAGCTAGTATTACATGAACTCTCTCGAAAACTTTTACTACGTTTTTACTATTACAGCTATCGAGATTAACAAATCGTGAAAAGAATCGTTTAAAGCATTATATGTAAATCTATTCCATCACATGAAAGGTTGCAGCATGATGAGCACTGAGCGGATGACAGACAGTCTGTTGATCGCGTGAATAAAGATCTTATCATTGCAATGCAATTTTTGCACTCTCACAAATGCTTACACCAAATCACAATGCAAACACGATGTGAATACACAGTAAGAGCTTCGTTGTGTAGTGTAACAGTGTCATTATTTCATCACGAGTTTGGTAAGTGTCCAGATAAGCCCTCGCGGCTCGCGCTGTGCTGTTTGATTGACAGCTTGGGCGAATGGAAATGGATCGTTCTTTGATCGCTTTCTGTATATAATTTAATAACAGTTTAAAAAAGATTATTTTCATAATACTACGAGAAATTATGTGAAGTTGATCGTTTAGTCACTGATGCATTAATAGTATTGAACGATTTTAAGAGAAAGATATCTGAACTTGAATAATTACACATCAGAAATCACTGATCGCAGATCAGGCATTAGAATACACATGGTTTACTTACATGTTGCTGGCAGATCCGTCGGGAAATTGTGATTGACTGATTTAATAAAGTTTAACCATGCTGGAGTCCGAAGGAAGCTTATGCAGACTGTCTTCTTCCACAAACAGGCACGCACAATATTTAGTAAACAGCATGTTTATTGCTTGGAAGTAGCTCGATCCGGTTTAGCAATCATCATGTCATCCTATGTTATTTAGCATGTTTGGGTGAATCGGTGGGCGGGGCTAAACAGGCCGTGTTGAAGTAGGCGTTGATCTTCTTTTGTGGAGGCGGTGTTTTATCCTCTTTGACGTCATAGATCCCCACTTTGAAAAAGGAGTCGTTTGCTGAGCCTGATGTCTATAAAAGCTTTTATTGGACTAACAAGGTAGTTTTCAGTTCTGAAACTTACAGGATATTATTATAGTATGATGATCTCTTATATGTCAAAAGCTCAAGGAAAATTTGATTTCTCAGTTCATCACCCCTTTAAATTGACATTTTTTGGGGCTCAGAAAAACGAGCCGTTTCAGTGTGTCCCCTTTAAATGCAAATGAGGTGCTGCTGGACGACACAGGGGGCGGAGCTTCATGAGCTCGTGCTCAGTCTGTCAGGAAAAATTCATCTCACGGAATGATGATAATATCAGAAACTCTCAGTAACGGCGTTCATTTCGAGTCGGACAATAATGCCTACAGAGTCAGATTGCTGTATAGAGATGAAACAGGTATAGTTTAGTAGTTTAATTACGGTTATTATAACGTATTTGTCATCTGCTTGTAGGCTATGTATCCATTATTTATTAATAGCCTACAAGTCTGCTGTCTGAATGATGATCAAACATGTACTGATGAGTTTAATAAAGTTTATTGTACATCACACAAAAGATGAAGCGTCAGTTTTACTTCAGAAAATCACCGTAAGAGCTGAGTAAACACAGTAGGCTAAGTTATAAGAAGTGTGCAAGTAGCCAGTAGAGTTGAGGGAGCATTCCTGTGGGCGGAGGTTAGTCAAGAAACGGTTCTGGTGATGTCACTAATGCAGGATGTAGAGGGGTGTAGTCCAATCGAGCCGTTTTTTGTAGTCAACTTCTGTTAAATAAAATATCTCGCTTGGCATTGAACTTTGAGCTTTATAATTTTACAGATATTATTTATGCTCTAACAGCAACATTACACACTAACTAAAGTTTGAAACATGGAATCGCATGCAACGGGACCTTTAAAATGATATATAATTTGTGCTGTTCCATTCAGTGGTTGCTTAGTAATATTTTTTTTTGTGCTGTTCCATTCAGTGGTTGCTTAGTAATATTTTTTTTTCTTTCCGAATGGGAATAAATCAAATAAATAATTATAGGACGTGACACAAATTAATACATTTTGAAGCCACTAGATGGCGCTCTTCTCACTTGAATTTTTTTTTTTTTTTAGGCCTGCACTCTATTTTGATGTGAAATGTTGCATTTATTGAAAAAAAAAAAAAAAAAAAAAGATAAAAAAATATATATTAATTCTAATGGAAAAAATTGCTCATAAAAATTATATAATTAATACAAAGTATCATAAAAAATTCCAAAAATTCTAAATAATAATCAGAAAACATTATAGAACAAAAATATATTTGATTGGTTATCCTGGGAAAAAGTAAAGTAAAATTTTAAGGCTTCGCCCGTTTTTGGGCGGGAGGAAGCTTATACGAAGAAGCCCAGAGGGTTAATGAGAAGAAAAAAAACCTATACGAGTGTGGATTAGAACTCACAACCTCTGACACGCTTGGCAAAAGTTCTACCACTGGACCATTTTAATACATGTATTTATATTGGATTTACCCACACCAACATATATTAAACGACAAATTAAACCCATGCACTATTTCAATCGATTGCTGGACATCTTAATGTTATTGTACATACGTCTATTTATGATTTAGCGTTCATTTATCCCCCTCGTTTTTTTTTTTTAAACCTGTCCCACCCACTTTTTAAAACAAAGTTACGCCACTGAGTCATCCAGCTTACCCCTTTTCATTCTGTCCTGCGCTGCCTTCATCTGTCTTTGTTCTCATCTCTGTCTGTTTCCCTATTCACTTTAGGTTCCTCCTTCATCTAAAAATCAAGAGATCTCAAAGTGTATTTCTTGATCTTAGCATAGCCACATCTCAAACTGCCTGACATCAGCATGGGCATGGAGAGTCAGGGTCCCACTCGCCCTGTAGGAAATCTGACGCCAAACCAGGTCAAGGCATTTCAGACTGTGGAGCCGAAGGCGCTGGGGGTGAGTTTTACATTCAACACCGCAACAAATCTGATATTGAATGCAGGAAAAATGCACAGGAGTATCTTTATATACCAGTTATTTCACATGAGCCTCTTTGTTGCACATTTTTTTACAATATGAAAAACTGAATTAAATCTAATTGCCTTTTTGGAAACATACCAAGTTTATCTTGTTGTGTTGTTTCAGTCCATTCAGATCATTATTGGTGTCTTGTGCTTGTGTCTGAGCCTCACCATTCTTCAGCTCTATGAAGAGGTCCACTTCTCTCCTGATGTCATCGTTGTGGTAGTGATTGTTGCTCAGGTAAGCTGAATGTACTAATGTTTATTTAATTTGGTGTAAAACAGGGTTTAATCTGGGTTTAAATTGTTGCTATGGATGTAGCAAACAATCATTTTTTAATCTGTTGTTATCAGCTGCTTGTGTCTGGATCCTTTTTAATCCACACTGGAAGGTTTCCAACTCTTTTTTGGGTGAGTACAAATTAAAAGGATTGCAGAACCAATGAAAATACAGTACCTACATATTTACCCACCCACCCTGAACCGACCAGACAAATGTTTGTTCCCCTCTTAATTATTTTAATGCTCACACACAAATGATTATTAGTTTTGCACCAAAATAAATAATTTGGAATGTTTTGAGCAGATAGTGAATGCTAATGTTTAAAATAGAAATAGAAATTGTGCCTGTTTAGGACAGTGTTGCCAAGTCCGGGGTTTTTCTGTGGAATTGAGCTACTTTTACACTGTTGCCGCTTGTTAAATCGCTTCCCCAGGAACTCCATTTTTACCCACAGGAATGCAATTGGGAAAAGCAATTGGGCATGTTTTGTTACGCAAACCTGGCAACCCCGGTTTAGGATTTTGTTGTTTTGGTGTTTTTTATTTATTTATTTTGGAGCAGATGGTAAAGGAATCATAGCCATCATACATATGAACTTCTTCAAAGATTTGAAGCTAAGCTACAAAAAAGAAGAAGCTCGAATACAAGCAAGTTTTGATCTGTTTATTTATTTTTGGTCCATAATTCCCATACTTCCATTCATAGTTTGATGACTATTCAAATGTGGAAAAAAAAAACATCATAATAAAGAAAGTAGGTATGTCCAAACTTTTGACTGGCATTATATTTCAGTCTTTTCTCAGTACTGAGTTTCCCTTTTCAATGTTTTGACGAATCACAGTGAGTGCTGTACAGTAACTTCTGTCCCATCGTGTGAAGGTGAAAGTCACACTGGTTGCCCACCTGGTCAGTGCAGCGTTTTCCACTGCTGTTCTTGGGCTGCTGTCCCGTCATCTGCCTTACCGCCAGGACACTTACCACTGTGAGCACTGCAGGAGACTGGAGGTCTATGCTGTGGTGAGCTCCCAGATCTGCTACTCTGTCACTGCACTGTTGAGCAGCTTGCATTATTGGAAGATGGGTTTGTGTATTTTTGCTCATATACATAGACCTGCAGATATAGATCTCTGGATGCATACATTACATTAATGATGAATGCATGTGGGTGTGTTTTGGGTGCAGTGGGATGGATGAAACACTGTAAAGTGGGTATGATGTGATGAACTGGCCACATCAACTTTCTTGTTACAGTTTTTTCTTAAAGAAATTTCCTTGATGCCTTTTCAAAGGACTGTACCGAAGTGCAAAACCTAGCATCTTCAAAACTTTCAATAAAAAGCACAATGATGTTCTGTCTGTCAAAAGGCCAAGTGGTTCAGATGGTTGAATAATTTTTAAGAATGTGCAGTGCAGTGGAGTTAAAGAACTGTTTGTCTTTTTTTAACATAAAATAAGAAAAGAAAAAGAAAATTGGAAGCTGAAGTTTTAGTATAATTTTTGTTTTGTTTCTTTAATCAGTGTGATTATTTTGTTTAAACCATATGGTTAAATACAGGCTTGATGAAGTGAAGGATTATGTTGTTGAAATTAATATAGAGTTTCTGAATGAAATAGAAAGTGAAAAAAGACAGGTAATGTTGTTATTTGGGGTAGTGATTTATAATTTGATGTGGGTTTACACAACATGCTTTATTAAATTGCTTTGAATAGGAAAGCAATTTAAGCAGTTTGCTTGGAATTTTTTTTTTTTTTTTTTTTTTTGTAGAATATTAAGTGGTTTATCAATTGTTGAGAAATATAGAAAGATATGAATTGCTGACATAAGATGTAACAAAATATGTTAACATCGCTCTTATTCATTTGTTCTGCTTTGTAATTTAGATTTTGTCTTATATATTTATAACATAATAGAGTAATGGATATTGATCCTTTGCACTTGGTACAGACTTTTTCTGATGCTGGAGAAATTAATAAAAACAGTGCCCTTTCAAGGTATTTGGACTATAACACGAAACTCTTATTTTTTTACACACACACACACACACACACACACACACACACACACACACACACACACACACACACACACACACACACACACACACACACACACACACACACACACACACAAAAAAAGGTATTAGAATATGGAATAATGTTAGTGTTTTTTTTTATTTTTTTGTGTGTTTTATTTTTTTTGTTTTATTTTTTAATTTTAATTTTTTTGGGGCTGGGGGGGGGGGGGGGGGGGTTATACCGTACATTTGACTTTGAGGCTGCTCATGTTTATAGTCTATGTTTATAGTAAAGTCCAGCAATGTCCAGCCACTTTACAATGGCTGGACATTGTAAACCTACTCTGCGTAATACCTGAAAAGAAGTGAATAGTTTTTCAAAAGAAACATCTTTTTATAATAGCTGTCCAATTAAGTGGTTTATGGGATTTGTCCCAATCTCAGAAGTCCAAAACCTTTCTGAGGGCACTGTAGTTTGTCAAGGAAGCCAAAAAACTGTAACAGTTTTTCTAAATTGACCAATCGGGTGTGCTTGCAGCAACATTTGTATATGAATAATAGCTTTATAGCTATATTTTCAAAGTGAGCCATGGTCTTTGGCAAAATTCAACATGATTATGTTTTTTGTGTCTGCTTTTCCAAAGCAACAATATTGTTACAGGAAGTGCACTTATACTGTCGAGAGACATTGTAAAGTAAGTAATTCTTACCTTTATGTTTTTCTTTGTGTACATGAATGTGCTTAAATATTTTCTGATAATGCGAGAGAGAAAAAAAACAGGTACATTTAAAAAAAAAAGAAAAAGAAATAAAGCTGTTGTTGTTTTTAAGGTGAAATTCAAGCACAAAACATATATTGTTAATTCTGTACATTTAAGCACCAATGTGACAGCCACTCTAACATTAGCCTAACATGCCTGAATTCACCCTTTAAGGATCTTGATTTTCATTGTCATTATCAAAAAATGATCAGTAGCTTTGTGTATACTTGTGTTAGGAGAGTGAATGCATGCGGAAGCAGGGTGTGGGTCATTTTGAAGATAGTCTTGTCAGTTTTGCACTTTGGGCCAGTTGTCTGAAAATGCTTCAGAATGAAAGATACCTTTAATTATTTGCAGATGTGCTATGAAAACTCAAATGGTCACCCTTGCTAATCTTCTGTCCATTTTTGTATTATTTTTTTTTTTTTTTATTACAACAATACCTGCCTTACTAGTGTGTTTGTCTGCATGTTTTTAAGAGTTGATCTCTTTGGCAACTTCCAAGAATGTGGACAAGCACATCAGTTTTGATAGCTGTTGAAACTATTTTGTCTTTTTAGGTAAACTGACAGATGTTATAACCACTGTCTTGTTTTTCTGTCTCTTTTGGGTGCTGTCAGATCTTGATTGATGGCTTCTTGGCCACCTTGGTTCTGTTTCTTGTGGTGGAGTTGGTGATCTGCATTGTAACCATTTTGTTTGGACTCAGTGCTCTTGCTAAATCTGGTGTGAAGGTCAGTTAAACATATGTGCAATAATAGGATTATATGTGGTAACTTTGTAGATTCTGTTGTGTTTAAAAGGTTAGTTCACCCAAAAATGTAAATTCTGTCATCATTTACTCACCCTCATGTTGATCCAACCCCCCCTTGCTTTGGCACACATTAAGATATTTTAATGAAATCTGAGAAGAAATTTTTTTCCAAAACTTTTTATTCTTCAGAACGTTCATTAAGAGAAAGTAAAGAGAAATCCATATGAAATGAGCAGTTTAATTCAAGTCTTCTGAAGAGACATGGGCACTTTATGTGATGAACAGATTTAATTTAGGCTTTTTATTTATAAACATTGATCAGCTAATACATAGATCACTCAAATTTGGTAAACGGAAGTTCAAATATAAATAACCAATGAGATTCATTCTTCCATGTCACGCCAGTATGATTGAGGTTTTGCAAGAACCAATGAGGTTTGTTCTCAAGCATCAAGCAAGTACATGTTGAGCTTCCGTTTACCATATTTGAGTGCTCTGTATATTCGCTGATCAATGTTTAAGTTAACAAAAGCCTAATTTAGAGTTTTTGGTGAATAGTCTTTCAGTGGGAGGGACAGAAATCTCTCAGATTTCATTAAAAGTATCCATTTTTGTTTCCAAGATGAACAAAAATCGTATTGGTTTGGAACAATATGAGAGTGAGTAATTTTTGTGTGAACCCATTTAATGCAAACAGTGTGGTAAATTTGGTAGACTTCTGGTATAAATGTGTTTTGCAATGTTCTTTTCAAAATTGTCTTGGCAAATCCTTTCCGCGATAAACTAATATGCATTGATGAACTCTGTGTTTTCCACAGTTTCCTGGTTTTAGACAGCATGCAGCTCCAACTCAGCCAGAGGCGGTCACCCCTGGCCAAACTCAGGTACACCAAGTTCACCTACATTGAGATTTAATTCAGGATTATACCTTCATGGGGTTCGAAATGAACCTAATGTGAAACTAGAGCTTGCTAGAACTTTAAATGCATGTCCACACCAACGAATATAACTATAAAGACAACTGTAAAGTTTTAGTAATTGTTCTTTAACAATAGGAAAGTCCAAACAACTATAACGATAACGACACAGAGGAATGATATCTTTGGAAACACTGACAGCCAATCAGAATCCACTCAACTTTAAAGAGCTCAAGCATTTAAATCGGCAGACGATGTAACTGCAGAGTGTGCTTATAATAAACAGAAAGTTATTGTCCAATGATAGTATAGTTATCGTTATTATGACAACTCTTGGAAGAGTCATGGTAATTGATATGACAATGATAATGTACTTGTCTTGTTGCTGCTGTTGCTGCTGCACAAATAGCATATGGAATTACTTGTAACAGATCTATACAGGTGGAGCTGGGGAAGGTGAAGCGTGCTGCAAACTGCTACAGCAAACATTGGCCAACTATTTAAATGTTGAGCAGCAAGCTCATTGGCTACTGATGCAACAAGAACCAATCAGCTTGTGCCATGTAGTTAACGTTGCAATTGTCGGCAGGTTTCGTTAAGGACCCATCACAGTATGCGCCATCTAGAGTTTCATAACAGAACTTGGTATAATCATTTTTACAGTAATCGTTCTTGGTGTAAAGCTTTACTCTTTTTTTAGTTCTAGAACCTGTCAACCAATCAAACTTCTGTTTCTTCCCAATTCCATTCAAACCTTATAGGTGGAGGTGTTTGTCTCAGAGGTGGAGCCAATGCCAGAGCGCGTGCCTGAACCTCAATCTGAGCCAATAGAAGAAATCCCCAGCCCTCCCACTGAACCTCAAGTGGCCCCCATAGACTTTTTAACAGACATTTGACACTTCATGCTCATGAGATCTGTATGTGTAGTGTAGGGGCTTTGGTGATCAGTGAGGTTTTAGCAGCAAGGGTTTTTATATTTTAGTGGTATATGAAATCGACATGATAGGGCTTTCCAATAGGCTTAAAGGGATGGTTCAGCCAAAAATGAAAAATCTTCATCATTCCAAACCTTTAACACTTTCTTCCAATGAAAGTAGATTAGTATATTAAGTCATATAATAGCCTAGTTTTGAGAGAGTACTTTGTGAATCATTATTCATTAAAAATCTTGCTTGACTTCTGTGGTCACCGTTCATGTTAACTGTTTGTAAAAGTGTAACATTCTATTATTTTGTCCTTTTGCATTCTACAGAAGAAAGAAGTTCTGGGTTTCAAAACACATGACGGTGAATGTTCATTTTGGGGTGAACTATCGCTTTAACATTGCTTCACCTGCTCTAAAAAGTCTGTCAGCCGATGCACTCTACTGATATTCACGACCAATTCGTATGTGTTTTACGAGGTGGCAAATTCGTACGAATTCGTGCGATTTGTCTAAACCCCAGTGACGGGTAGGTTTAGGGGCGGGGTAAGGGGTAGGTCATTTGTGCGAATTCATATGAATCGGGCAACTCGTAAAATACATACGATTTACCAAAATTCGTATAAGTGATGTCTTATGGCGCTTTTCCATTACCAGTACGGTACCAGCTCAGCTCGACTCAACTCGACTCGCCTCGTCTCGTCTCGGCTCGGCTCGCTTTTCGCTCCGTTTTCCATTCCACAATAGTACCTGGTCGTCATAGAGACGCCGCAGGAAACTGCCGTGATGTAATCTTCTACAGGACACACACCCGCTACCCACACACACAGGACAATGGAGGAAATCGTGTCTGGCACGTGCAATGATGACGCAGTGAATAGTGACAATTCTCTCTGACTAATCAGCAGTCTGCAGTGTTTTCACGTCACATTTTAGTATCGCCTCAGCTCGCTCAGAACATAGATATCATATAAAGGCTAGATGTCTCGTCCGCGCTGCTTGCCAATGGAGCTCGACATCCGCACACGGCGGCCATCTTACGACAGGGTGCTCGCTCACTCATAACATGGTGCATGTACTTTTAAATAACCATAACTTGCTCAATTTGCTACCGATTTTCAAACGGTTTGGTTTGTTATAAACGTCAGAGATGTAGCTATTATACTGCAAACATATGAATAATTATGTTCAAAATGTTTAAGCATTCAGAATTATAGCCACGTTAATAACGTTTGTAAGAAACCAAACCGTTTGTAAATCCGTCCAGATTTCAGCGAGATAAGAGGATTTGTGTGCGTGCTGCTCACTCACCTTAATTCACAGAGCCCTGTCCTAAGATGGCCGCCGGTGATGCCGGAAGTGACTCCGCCTTAAGACATCTAGCCTTTATATGATATCTATGGCTCAGAACCTCGCCGTAGGTGATACGAAAAAAAGTACCTGGAAGCAGGTACAGGTACAACTTTTACACAGTGGAAAACCAAACAAAAGCAAGTCGAGTCGAGCTGGTACTATGTAGTGGAAAAGCGACATTAGTGACAAATTAGCCACCTCATAACATACGTAGGCTACGAATTGCCGTGAGACTGGGTTGGATATTCCTCAAATATTCAGGGTCAACCCTAACCCTGAATATACTAAAGGATAAAAATACCACAATATGTTTGCAGAGATTTAGGAAACAAGCTATGTTTATCCCGCTCATTGCCAATTCACCCAATAGTATTTCGATACCTCAAGTTCCTGTTGCGTGTCCTCAAACTGGCAACCCGTGTGAGCTTCGAGTCTGAGGAGGATGGGGTAGGGGGAACAACTCTCTCCAATATTTTGAATTTGGATTGCAGTATCCATTTCAACCGCTAGCTGTCAGTATTACATACTGTGCCTATAAACATCTATAGTTAATTTAGCCTGAACCACTAATTTCACCGCTTGTTACCTAAAAAAAAAAAAAAAAAAAAATTAAGATACAATTTTAAAAATCTCTCATTGATACGGTGATTGACTATTCATAATTTAAAAGTTAACTGGCAGCAAAGTTATCATCATAATGTTTGCATACTGCTTTGTGATTGATCTTCTCTCTTGCATCTGTTTGCATATTGAATTGTGATTGGTGCATGCTTGGGTTCTTCCTTGCATATATTTAAAAATTCAATTGCAAATCAGCTCTAATGTAGCATTTCATTTACACTGAACCAAATATATGTTTAGATTTTAGACATGTGAATTTGAAGAGACTGAATAAAATAAAATAAAAATCTATTCAGGGTTTCCACGGACATGGAAAGCCTGAAAATATCAGGGAATTTGAACATTGTGATTTCCAATCCTGGAAAAGTCAGTGCTATTAGAGAATGTAGATCTTTCAAGTCTCTATAAGATCTTACAAGTCTCTAAATCTTTATAAATGACTTATGGAAATTCCCCAGAAAAGAAAGTACAAGATAATGAACAATAGAATTAATATTAATGCAGAAAGATCACGGTATGATTAATGTAAATGTAACAACAATGAAAATATGGAGGGAAAAATTTATCTAAACAATGCAAGCATGCACAGTTGGATCGGCTTAATGCAAGACATTATTATAAGGTTTTGTTAACAGGAAGCAAATTTTAGATATAGACTGTAAATCAGCTTTAAAACATCTTCAGATGTCAAAAAATATATTGCAGGTAATATTGTGTTAATTGAGAAATGGCATCTTACCACTGATTGCAATATTAAATACATGGACCTAACTTATCAACAATCAAAAAATGCTCTGTATGATGTTAATATACATGATGTAAAATATTCCCACAATTCGTTTGGCCTCTTCAGTGTTAGTAATAAATTGATGGCATTTACTATCTATCTTGAACTCAAATGCTCACAAGAAAATGAAAAATAGTAACACTATCATTACATTCTGTTAAAAGAAAATAATATTTTGTCTGCTCTCCAATTGTAATATTAAAGAGTGGGATGAGTTCTCTGTAGATATGATGTATACTTTCTAATGTAAAGTCATTGGTGCTAGTAGTAAATCTTGAAAATCCATTTCAGTGCAGGATGAGGTAAGAGATCATGTTTTCATCTTGATCAAATGGAGAGAGTTAGAATAGGGGTTTTATGTGTGTAACCTTTGGATTTTCTCAGCTAACAAAATGTGTTCTAGAAATGTTTTGCTAACATTCCCAACCGATGCTAACGTTGAACCAACATTCTACCAATGTTACCGGAAGAACATTTGTTCATAACTTTGAGAGAACGTTAGCCAAAGTTCTGAGAACAGTCCATGTTAGCTGGGTTGTTCGTTTGCCATTATTGTTTCACAGGGCTTAATAGTAAAGCTAATAGTTATTGTTGTATGCTACTCACTATCCAGACTCACAGAATGTCAATTTTATTTTAGTATCTCAATTCATCATATGAAATTAGATGTTATACAGTCATGATCCAAGGAACTACGGTTTATTACAGATCTAACAAAGACTGTAAAAAGTGAACAGTTGGATCAGCTTAAAAAAATTACTTCAATTGGTAACAAATTAAGTTTTCTCAACTTAAATAATCACTTTTTACTGTGAAAAATGTGATCATTTAAGTTGAGAAAACTAAATTTCTTTAGGTGTTACCAATTGAAGTATTTTTTTTTTAAGTTGATCCAACTGTTCACTTTTACAGTGAACCAAAGTATTTTGTTTATCCACTGCATTAAAACTTTCATTTACTTTCATACCTATTTTACACAACATATATTTTCTGCTCTGTTCACTCTGTCACATATTGTTTAATTGTGATCTTAAGCATGCTGCTATTACTTCAGTTTCCACCAGATGGGGATCAAAGAAATTGGTCATTGTAATAACACATTCTCATAGTGTTTGAAGTGAATTGACGTGTATTTTAGGTGCTGAATGGTCTTATTAAACCACTTTTTTGCACCAACAAGGTGATTCTATTGTTTCTTGTTTCGCATTTTTTTATCTTTTCAGTGTAGGCTATAAAAAGAACCTTATAGTAGTAAGTTGATGTTTTTCATGGTATATTATATTATATTATATTATATTATATTATATTATATTATATTATATTATATTATATTATATTATATTATATTATATATGCTGTCAAATCATTCAATCAAGATTAATTGCATTCGTCACAACTCCTGCTTGAAGCTAGAAAGACATTCTAATATAATAATATGTATTTCTTTATTAAATCATTTAATATGTCTTTCTTGCTTATATCATATATCAGATACTTTCAGATCTTTGTATTATCAGTTATGATTTAATATTATGTATCATCATATGCTTTCATAACATGACAGACTTCAGGTTATGTACAGAAACGTGAAACAGTCGATACACTTAAGCTAAAGTAAAGGTTCCTCATTTGTGTTGATAGGAACATTGATTGATTATACCGTGAGTAGAGTAGATCCTTGTATTAAAAACATACGTAAACAACCTGAATCACCTTTCAAAAGCGATGGTGATTCATCTGCCCTTGTGAAAAAAGAAAGGTACACTTAAGCGTAATTTAATACGGAAGTATTTACTTTAAAAGAATACACAAGTGTGAACTGAATGTAATGTTTTCAGACAATTAACTGCATGTAAATTGCAATTAAATAAAAACGTATTATAGTTTAAATTTAGATTAAATGCAGTTAGTTGAACTTTTTAGCGTGCTTTTTTGACACATAGGCCTAAGTACATCTTTAAGTACATAATGTCCTGTACTCTCCTTGTCTTGTAATTCATTAATAATAAATTATGGCTTTTTTAAAATACAGTACTTTAAAATTTTGAAGGACACTACAAGTGCACACTTGATACGCATTCACAAGAAATGCTTTCTTTATAAATAGACTTTTTAAATATAGCTGCTTAAAGGTAATCTTTTTTTGATTAATAATCCACAAATAATGACTTTACACTTTTTGATTACCTTGTGACGCAAAACTGTTACTAAAGATAGAATTAGGTGCAGCACCTCTGACATTCAGTCAACTATAGTATTGACATTCTATTGAGAGTCAGAGTTTTTTGCAGAGATGTCTGGCATTGCAGTTGTTGTTTTCTGATTTGGGATGATTACTCAGCACATATAATGAATTTGAGTGCAGGCACAGCTTTTATAGTATTATCTTAAACTTGCGAAGGAACGTGTCATTGCAGAGGAAAACGTGGAATACTTGGAAGTGGTGTGAAGGATAATAAACTTTATTTTCTATAACGCCTTTAAAAGTTGCATCTTTACAAGCATGAGTTACAATAAAAAAGAAATACATTAATATAAGAGAAAAGCATTCTGATACACAATACAAAATAAAAAAAACATGCTGAACAATCTCTAAGCGTTTCTCCTCCTAATCTCTTCTATATCACTTTAAAATATCTATGCAGAATTCAAATGGGTCCGATACGTTTTCTGGTATGCGCCGACTCATGCATATGATCCGCTCTGAGCATTTGATTGGACAGTGTCGTCCATAGAAAGTCTGTCTAAGTGAAAAGGCCTTGCTTGCAAATTCCTTTTGTATGTATGTAAGGCAACATCTGTTTCATATTAGAAAGGACCCTCAGAGTTTGAGGGAGAGAAGGTCCCATTCGTTTCCATGTATGGTGTACACTGTAAAAAATAATTCTGTGGCTTAGTAAATATTACAGAAATTTTTAACTTTATTAACTTAATAAAATCTCTGTATATCGTTTACTTGATTGTTTGAGTTAAACATACCAAAATAATTGAGTAAAAATCCAACAGTTAATTTTATCTAAAATTTACAGATATATTTAAGTTTTTTTCAATAAAATAATTTAGTATTTGACTAACCAATTATTTCTTTATAATATACTTAATATATATGTGAAAATTCTATCAAAATATTTGAGAATGTTTAATTAAACTGATCTGTTTCAAGAAACAAAAAAAATACTTAATTCAAATAATATTATTAATATATTTAACACGCTCTTAAAATTGAGTAAGTTTACTCAATTAAAACAATGCCCCCCCCCCCCCCTCCCCCACCCTCTGACGTGACGAAAACTCGACGGTTGGAGTGAGCGTGGCTGTTTGAACTCTCCAGTCTCCAGAACAACAGCTCTCTTCTCAGCGTCGCAGATTTGGTGCATTTTCACTGTGAAATTCAGGTTGGTGTATGTTTTATTTTATCTATAAAATCATTACTGTGCTTTAAATCATATTTAATGCAAAACAACATACAGAGGCGTAATTCGACACCTAAACGAGACGAGAGCCGCGTTTGTCTTTTTGCGTGATTGAAACGCTTTGCATAAACACATGACTTTCATAATGATAATGAATATAATTATTATCATTTGGATGATAAAATGTCCTCAGAACTATCACTTTTTGTTTATTGGCAGGTTATGTCAGTCGCTCGCAGTATATTTCGGCTGTGCCTCAGTGACTGTGAGTGAAACGCAGGACGGCGGTATGAAGTTCAAAGTTCACCCGCAGAGCGCGAGTCTGTCTCCGGCACGAGGACCAGCGCAGATTCGGTGGATATTGGATAACAGAGTGGTTGATTACACTTGAATTAGGCTACCTGAATGTTTAAATATTTCATTTTTACTTGTTAAATAAGTTTAAATGCAGGCAATATTGTATACATGAAAAAACAGTCTAAAATGTCCTGTATTGCTGTACTGAAAATAAAGGCCAATGTAATGTATACTGGTGGTTGTCTGGAGTACTATTTTACAAAGGTTTAGAGAAAATAAAAAAGTTAATATTACTCATTAATAAAAACAGTTAATATTACTCATAAATATTGTTTTTTTAATGTTTAAATGTTAAATTATTTCTACTCAATTTTATTTGTTAATGTACCAGATGCAGTTACTCAGATTTACTTGATTTTTTTACTTGCATTTACTCAATTCATACAGTATATTTCATTGATTTCACAGCTTTAAAATTTACTCAATTTTTTTGAGTGTAAAAATGTTTCACCAATAAAATTGAGTAAATAATAGTTAAACTTTTTACAGTGTAGAAAAGCCTTCGGACCACAAGGCTCAGAAGGAAAACTTTACCGGATATTTACCATTTATAGGATTGTTATATAAGTATATCTGATATGATATGATGTCATGTATTCTCTCATTGGTTGAGATTGTGATACTCCCTATACATTTTCAGTAGGCCTATATATTCTTTGTTCAGAATACTGGAAGCTAAGCTATTTTCTGAGCTTCCCAGGCTGATCTCTTTTCTTTTGTTTTATTCATTCACTGCCTAAATAAAGGACGGAGAGAAAAAAAGGCACTTCGTGTTGGAATGAACTTTATTTCTAACAGACAGAAAATCTGATGAGAAGCTGAAGTGCAGAGTGATGTCATCAAAATCAATGATCCATATTAGCGGAAGAGAGACTATAAGTTTTGAAACTTTATATCTTCTAAATGCGAATTGTGTCATTGTATTGGTGCACGCTAACTTATATATAACATTAAGGCAAACATATCCATACTAAAAGCCCAAAAACTTTGATTTCATTGGGACTTTAAGGTTAAAGACCTTTTAAAGGAGAACTCCGGTCAATTTTAACATTGAGCTCATTTTTTTGTACATTTGGAGTGCTGTCAATACAGAGAACAACGACAAAAATCGGTGTTGCCTACACCGAGTTATTCTATTTTTAAAATTTGCACCCTGTTGACTTCAATGGGGCAAGTTTTAAACCTGCTTTTAGGCTCTTAACATCCTTGATGTGTCATTACAAGTATAAGATATGTATAAAAATTATGTTATTTAAGCCAGTGCAAATACCTGTGTTTACATCCTGTTTTCGGTTGAAGTCCAAAGTAGCCGATTGCCGAGTTCACGCGCGTGATCATAGGTAATTAAACCTATGCGCGTGAACTCGGCAATCGACTACTTTGGACTTCAACAGAAAACAGGATGTAAACAGGTATTTGCGCTGGCTTAAATAACATCATTTGTATTCATATCTTTCACATCTACTGCAGTCAGATTCACTCGTGTTCACTCTGAAGGAATCACTCACATTTTCTGTGCACTTGTAATGACACATCAAGGATGTTAAGAGGCTAAAAGCAGGTTTAGTACTTGCCCCATTGAAGTCAACAGGGTGCAAATTTTAAAAATAGAATAACTCAGTGTAGGCAACACCGATTTTTGTCGTTGTTGTTGTTCTCTGTATTGACAGCACTCCAAGTTTACAAAAAAATTAGCTCAATGTTAAAATTGACCGGAGTTCTCCTTTAAGTAGCTGGTGGGGTGAGCCAGAGCATAAGTCAGTCTTTTCACAGTTTAGACAAAGAAAATTTTGAGACATCCATTTTTTTTAATCTCAGAAATACATTGAGAAAGAAAGTCCACAGCCATATTATTATTATTATCAGGTTTTGAATGTTTGTAGATCTGGGTGTCATTTGCATAAAGATGAAAGTTATGACCGAGTGATCTTAACAGTTGACATCAGGAAAAGTGTGAAAGCTAAAGAGTAAAGGACCCAACATTGATCCCTGAGGAACACCAGACTGCACCAATCCAGCCATAGTAACAAACTGCTTAGGGCTTGCTATCTGAGGTGGATGTTGGAGTATTGATTTTTCTTTTATCATCTATGTACTTTGGAACAATTACTAATTCTAACATTTAAGTTTACAATTAGGCTAGTCTTATGTTGAAGAATAATATTTGAGTGCTTAATACCACTTTAAGCAAATTAACACACTCCTCATCTATAAAGTAACTGACACTAATTGAAGAGATGTTACTCTTGACACAAGCTGAGGTTAATCACTTTGTTAATTAAGCAGGATTATGAATTCTGTTACTTTGTAATCTCTGGTACCTAAACTTTTGTGCATGCAGCCTATTTCTTAAGCCCAACCACAACATGTTATACATTGTAAAGCTATTTAAGTCCTGAAGTCTTAGACCACTACAGAAAATTATTCTGTTGCAGTTTCACATTAAAATGATATTGTTCGCAAAACAATTTGAGTTAGAAGTTGAGTTGCTTGGGTATTCCTTTAATGCTTTAAGGGGGGGGGGGGGGGGTAAAGAGTTGGATTCCCATGCTAAACATGGACAAAGTTTCAAAAACTAAGTTGTACGTTTGAAGAAGTATTTTTGTTCCAAAAATACTCCTTCCGGTTTGTCACAAGTTTCGGAAAGTTTTTTTCGAGTATGGCTCTGTCTTACGTAAGATAGAGCGGAATTTCCTTTATTGGGTCCTAAGGGCACTTCTCCGGTAAGATCGCGGGCGCGCGCACACTCGTAAACCAGAGCAAGAGAGTGAAAGCAGTTCGCCATCAAAGCGCCCTGCCCGGCTTTTGGGAAGTCAATGTCACCAAAGAAGTGTGTTTTTGGTTGCCAGGGCAAGACAACTCTGCAAAGATTCCCAAAGAACCCAGCGTTAAGGAACCCGTGGATGGAGTTTGTTTTCCTGAGCATAAACGGAGTTGTGTAAGACTGTTGTTCCCTGCATTTCGACGATGATTGTTTTATAAACAAAGCCCAGATCGTCTAATGCTTAAGGATCGAGCAGTCACAATGATAAAGGTTCGCGGTCGTGCGTTGGAACGGTGAGTAAAACTGTTGAACAAATGTCTCTGTGTGTTGTTAGCTAGGCGGGTAAGCACAGCTAAGCTTCGCCCACACGGCCCGCCCCCAGCCGCTCGTTTTTTTCCGGACAGACTCGGTACAGTCGATCTTTCAATTAAAAATATAATAAAACAAAAGACTTTTTGGAGATATGAAGGATGCAATATTACTCTATAGGTACTCAAGATTAACAGGAGATTGAGTGAAAATGAGCATTTCACCCCCCCCCCCCCCTTAATGACAACAGCACTTGAGCAGCATGATATCCACAAGTTTGTGTGAAACCTGATGATTAAGATTATGATTAAGAATTTTAAAGAGCATCTTGCACTGCAGTGGAAGCAAGAACATCTGATTAATGTTACAAATTTACTTTTATTATTGGCCTAAATCTTAAACATTATTCCATTTATTTTTTTTAAATCATAAAGCTTTGATATTTATAGGTTTAAATTGGAAATTGAATATTTAGTGTTCTAATAGTCAGTGTTCTCTACTATTGAACCCAATTGCAACTATTGAACCCAATAACGTACATATTGAACAGTAATCAACCAGAAGACTTTTTCATTTAAGTACATTTAGAATTTCACAGCTGTGTAATCATTGCAAAAGAACAGAAACAACAAATCATGTACTGTATGCTGTATTTATTTATGTGATATATTTTTTTGCTAACATTTTGCAGTAAATATTATAATTATTATTATTCCCACAGACAGTGTAAGTGTCCATATATAACATGAATGCAAATTACAAATAAAAAGAGGTTCATGGATTGATAACCTTGTAATCTGGAGATACATTGAAGCAAACCACTACTTTTCTTCTGTAGCAAGATATCAGAGACCGGGGCAAGTTGTCACACAGGGAAGTGATTGTTGCATGCGTTTTATATGTGATTGCAATTCCTGTTTGCAAAACAATGGTTTTAACTTGAGTCATCTTTTACATAATTGCTGTTTTATGTATTATTTTGTTTTATAATTCTTTTATTGTTTGAGTAAATATCATCGACACACCAACTAATATCCTATAACAGAGGGTTTCAAACATTTAGATTTCAAGGACCCCCAAATATAATCATCCTTGTGCCAAAATTTAAAAGGAATCTTTTAAACCCAATTTATACTTTGAAAACTTAATATCATAAATCAGTCTAAAATTTTATTTGTGGAAATATTTTGTTTCTATTAAGTTGCATTATTTGTTTCCCTACTGATTCGTACTGTACTGTTATAGTGCTGTATTTATTTATTTATTTTAATCTTATTTTTAATATATATATGGAATTATAAAAAAAAAAACTCAGATAGTATTTCATATTTTAAAAATGTATTTGTCTCAGATAAACTAAAAATTAATAATAATAAACTACATTTGACAACATGCACCACTGTAGAAAACAACAAAATTAGCTGTATTTATTTTGGGGGTAATAACAGTGGAAATGTTTAAAGGCTTTCTCAAGAATAAACATAACCTGAGAAATATTTAGTGAAGTAAAAAGTGTGACAACTAACCCCGGTATGTTATTCTGAGTAAGAGATGCAAAAGTTCACAGACCCAAATCCCCATATCTGTGTGACAATAAATAAAGTTCTAAAGTCATAAAGTATAATACTTCTATTAAACATGGTAATGACGACAAGTCCACATTTCTAGAATCTTTTTGAAGAAACCAGCATCCTCTGCGAGAGAAACCGCTTTACCGTCCTGAACCTCCGTAGCGTCACTTATTTCATGGCTCTGAAACAAAGACCACATTGTTTACATTAGTATTAATTTCACCAGTGTGTGTAGACTTGCAACGGATATCGACATGTGATGTCACTTTTCCGGAAATACTTCTCGGAAACTTGTCAGTGTTCTACTAAATACTAAGGTAAAAAACAACCAATGCTACATCAATTGATATTTTGAACCAGTTTCAACATACTATTTATGTATTTTCACTGTTTAATGTTAACAATTTTACAAAGGTCAGAGAAGCACTACGTATGTATTAGGTTGTGTATTGTAAACTGTATTAAATATAGCACTGTAAATGGCGTGTGAAGGGTGAGTTTTAATAGCTCAAGCCACTCCCTGGACTTTGTGTTATTTTTAGTGTATTGTACAAGGTTAATGCACCAGGGTAAATAAGAAAGATAATTTCATTTATTTTTCACCATGACCCTATAGCTTCAAATAGTTGACACATATTGTTAAAAATCAGTATATAACTATTTTTAATTAAAGCTAAATCATCACAAACAATTTAAGTAACCTCAAATAATTACTTCCACTTTACTCATCAGTTTAAAGCATGGAGATTTTCCCAGCGATAGCTATAAATCATTGCCATTCAATATTTGACACTGCAGCAACATATTAATCGCATGTAAAAGAACTGCATACATAGAGTTTAATCCTAATTCAATGCTAGCTTTATGAAATATATTTACTAGCATTAAAGCCCATATTTGTGTTACCATATTGTGCAAGCATTATGGTCCCAATGGTAAACAGTTAATTGAATGGAGGGCTTGACCTCATGTTAACTAACCAAGTTTATGTATTTAATCTGCATTGTGTTGCTAGTGTCTCTTTGTTCATAATGAATAGATCTGCTCTCCCAGCAACTACGCGTTTCCCTGTAAGCCTCCCTCCATCATAGACAAACATGTTAGTCACTCCAAACCTCTCCCTTGGTTTCTGAGGCCGGCTTGAGAAAATGTGAATTTAAATTTTCATTTTAAACAATAACCAGAGTGTTGTTGTTGCATTTTTGTTGATAAATGATAAATATATGGATGTCTATAATGTTGTCTGCAGAAGTTTGTTGTATACCTCTCTTATATATAGTGGTGTTGCGGTTATCATCTCTGAGGGTTCGTCGCATACATCCCGGGTTGGCTGCCATACTTTAGTTCCGGTTCTCCCTGTTGAAGAAACGATACAACGCTTAGGAGAGATCATAATAATAGAATCATAAGCATATTACACTGTTTAAAAATGATATGATCAATAAGTTATGACAACATATGTTTTTTTACATTGCTTTAACTCGTCAAAATACGTTTTTTTCAAGGAGCATGTTATACAAGATTCAACTCATTTTTTTAAAGTCAGATGAATGTAATTTAAGTTGAAATGACTTAACATTCAAGTTGTCTGTGTTCTGAATATTCAGCCGTTTCATTCATTGAATAAAATCTAAACAGTGAAGTTATTGTTCCAATAGAGGATGCACTTCACATATGTTATAAGCACAAATGTTCTGATGATCTGAACGATTCCAAATTGCACAAATAAAAAGATGATTTATGTTTGAAACATGAGTGAATGACTGAATCACAATGTCTTATGCTGATGTTAACTAAATGTTTTTTTAGGATAGAGGTGTGAACAAATTTCTCAATAGATTTTTTAACTTATGTTTCAGCCATAAGAAATGACATTCAGTTCTTACCAAGACTGGGTAGATTGGGTTGCTCTCAGGTGTGTGTGGCATATATGTGGGATTGGCAAGATGTTCTTTGAAAGATGTCCTCTGATAAGGTGCATGTTCTACTATGTTGGTTGTTTCAACCTTTTTGTCTTTTCTCCTACAGCACCAACAGCAGATCTGGAGAGATGGAAATGAGATTTCACACAATAGCATATAGCATCATTCTACATGGGGACCTTTTTTCCTGTTATTACCCTTGCGAAAAAGAAGGTGAAGTAAGAGTACAGAAATAATATACTTAAGTCTAAAGCGAATGTAATGTTTTGTTAATTTACAGTTAAATAAAAATGTATTCTAGTTTAAATTTAAATCCGATTAGTTGAATCTAAGTGTGCTTTTTTGACCCACTTAAGTACATCTTTATAGGTAATTTCATAACTGATTCTATTATCTTTGAAATATAGTTCAAAATGTAGGGGAGCGCGGGGCACAACCTAACGCGGGGCTAGTTGTAACACACTTGTTTTAAATACTTCCACACATGCTAGGATGACGAAACTTGGTGTATTTACTAGTTGCCATATCAAAACTATATAGAGAGAAAATTGCGTCAAAATAATTTTTTTTTTTTGGGGGGAAGATATTCATAGACATTTATTAAACCATAGCAAAAGTACATTTCTTACTTAAGTTAATTTTTCATCTCTATTTTTTGTGTTTATTTAAAATTAGAAAGTTGTACAGGTGGGGCATGTTGTAACACTGCGTTACAATGTGCCCCTATTAGAAATATGCTATTATATTCTATAGTTTTATTAATTTTATTGAGAACACGTGAGAAAAAGGTGAATAAAGACTGAGAGTCAATGTTCAGTAATTACTAATTATTTATTTGTTTTGAACTATGTTGTATAGCAGTGTTTTCATGTGTTCGTAGTCAAAACTCAAAAATGAGTTTATATTTAATTATTAAAAATTGCCATTATTTTATATGAAAACGATTATATGATTATATTTTAATTGTATTTTATTTAGAAAATATTTTAGTTTGTCTTGTATATTTTTTTATTAGATCAGATAACATTTTAAGCTGCCATATGTCATGTTACAATGTGCCCCACCTATGGGGCATGTTGTCACATTTCACTTCCATTCTTTCAGGGTATATACAGAAAAAGGTTTATACTTTATTAATAAAACAAAACCACATAATTGTACTAGACATGTGGGAAATTAGTGTGGGGAAAAAAATAAATACTTTGAACCATAAGTAGATTTACACAAACTGAGAAAGTCAAAAAGCGTTACTTTGTGCCCCGCTCTCGCCTACTGCCGAATGTACTGACTAGCATTTATGATAAATTAAAATATACTTTGATGTAATTTCTATTGAAACTTGTATTTCATGTATTTAAATATACATAATTTATAAATTATACTATAATATAATTTAGTACATTTAAAATATATTAATTTAAAAGTAAATATTGAATTACACTTCACATGTGCTTTAGTCTGCTAGTCAAAACATCAAAATGTGTACTTTAATAAATGTATTTTTAACTTTAATTAAGATAAGGTACAGTAAAACTTTTAATATGACATTTAAAACATTACATTACAAAGTGCATTTTTAAAAGCATACTTAAGTGTGTTAAGTGTATTTTAAAAGTTTGTTCTTTTTTCAACATAATATACTATCAGCAAGTACAGTTTCTTATCAATACTTTTACATTTTGAAATACACTGCACAAGTGCACATTGAATACAATTAAGGGCACTTCATTGTCACGAAGGGTACTTTGTGAAAGTGTAAATGTTAAGTTTTTACCAGTAGTAAGATGATGAGGAGAAGCAGTATGATGAAGCATGATAGCACTAGCAATGCAATGGCCCAACCAGGAAGCCAATGATAACCACTTCCTGCAAAGTGAGCAGCATTTCCTTCCAAGGGAGCAGCATTTCCTGCTAAGGGAGCAGCTGTAGCCATAGGAGTTGTGGATGTCGGAAAAAGCCAGATAGGTGTGACTGTTTCTACATTCAAAATATATATATATATTCATAATTTAGGTAATAATATAGGTTCATTCTAAAATGCATATGCCATTTTAATTAAAATTTACATTGATAGTGATAAATCAAAAGAGATCCAATTCATAAATTCTGAACTTTGCCTGACCCTGATGAATACTTACCAGCAGTGAACTGTCTGTTGAGTGCAAGACCATTTGGTTGAGTATTATTATCTATGGTGCTCAGGAACAAATATTTGATCACAACATTGTTGATAAAAATGGTCTGAAACTGAATGGTACAATTCGCGATCATAGCCGCTCCTATGTTCCTGTAATCAAACAAGAAACAACATTTTGCCAAATTGATTGTAATATATAATACAGTAACATCACCCCAGTGTCAAAGAAGTACACTTTAGCATATTTTTAAAACGAGCATTTATTACTGAAATAATAATCTCTTTAAAACAATGCATTTAACTATTGTATGTTAATTGCAGTTAAATAAAATATATTATTGTAGGCTACTGTACATTTAATTGTATTTTACATGGAACTAACTGACTTACTTTAAATACTTATTGTCTTTGAAATTTGGTACATTTAGTACATTTAAAATAAATTAACTTTAAATGTAATATCAAATAACAGTTAAAATGATAATCAAGTACTTTACATCTGTTTCAGTCAACACATCAAAACGAGTGTACGTCTTTAATGCATGGCAAAAGATTACTAAATGATTTCAACTGTAGCCTACTTTATAATACATTTTTTTTATTTGGCATATTACAAAGTGCACTTTTTAAAGGTGTATTAAGAAACAGTTATGAAAGTGCACTCCTTTTATTTCATTAATATTCCGCAAGTACAGTTTAAGTACACTTCTTTTTCACAAGAGCATGCTATTCTCAGTTCATTTAGGATCAACTGACAAACACCTTTAGAAAAAGAATCAAATGAGGTTTACCTGAACTGTATATTTGTTACCCCTCTGTAAGTTTCTCTTGTGTCACAGTTAGAGCAATTAAAGGCCAAGTCCAACTGTGAAAGTCAGACAAAATCATGTTTACAGATCTCTCTTATAGGGTCAACAGCAATGTAGCGACTTAAAATGTTCTTTCTATTATGTGTAAAATAGGGACATCTATTCAATGATAAATGGCAGGAAACACTTACAACTCCAGAAACCTCGTTATACATCCGCTTGTACTGCTGCGAGGTTGTGTTGAGGAGGGAGTCATTGAAGACACGGTTGGTGATCTCCATGCAGAGGGAAAACGAGTAAAGGGGTGTAGGGTAGGTCTGTGGGGTTGACTGGAGTCCCTCAATAATCTTTAAAATGCTCAAGGACTGAGCACCTGCAAATGCAATATGATTATTCATTGCCATGTTAGTAACCATAATCACCATCTAATACATATATTGTTATTTTTATTCAATGGTGACTATATATTTATATATTAGATTATGACTATTTAGGGGAAAAGACACAGTCACTTATTTAATTCATTTTTATATAGTTCTATATGATGTTGGTCATTTTACGTATTTTTCCCAAAATAGTAATAATTCAAGCTCATGTCAATGTCAGGACATTTGAATTCCAAAATCTAATGAGTAAAGTTAATAGTTTATTCACAAATCTCCAAGAGTTTTAAGTATTCAAGACACTAGTTGCAAATTGGTCATATTATGTATTATGTTACATGTATCAAAAATGTATTGAGATCAGACATTTTCTAAATAGCATATAATATTTTTTTCTCTTTTTTATTACAAAAATTCCTGCGATTGTATGGTTTGAACAAACTGGGTTTACGAACATTACTGATATTTTCCAAATACTGTTATTTTAGCACTTTTTTAATCACTTTTGTGTGTGTGTGTGTGTGTGTGTGTGTTCTTGATTCATTGACTTGACAAAGTACAACATGTTTGTCACAAACAGGTTTTTTTCCCTCATAATATAAGCAATAAAGCATATTCTTTCACACCTATAAAAAAAGAACAGATGTAGCCTAAATACCTATTAAGCTAATAACTTCAACAAGCTAAAAGTTGGAGTCAGTGAATGAAATAAAAATGAGAAAGTGAGTTACAATAACAGTTTATTCACATGAACTGATATCCTGAAGATATTTCATTAAATGTAAACTTTTTAACGTACCTGCAGCAGAAAACAGCAGGAAGCACAATACTGCCCCGGTGAAATGCAACTCAATGTGCTTCATCCTGAAGAAACTGGATTAAAATTCACGGAGTGTTGAAGTATTCCTGTGTCTTGTGTAGAGTTGTTCTGATGGTAAATGAAGTGTAATCTTTTATTTGCAAAGCTTTTATCAAGAGAGGCTGCCAGCTGTCAATCAATCATGGATGGAGGCGTGGCTTTATGGGACCTAAAGTTAGTAACTGATGATGAATCATATCAATTCTTTTTCATTGTTCTTCACTGAGATCCATGGACCTTCGTCAAAGCCATTTTGTTTGACCTGCGCCCATACAGTACAGTGAAATATGCTTGCGTCAAAAGCAAAACTGTATAACTTGGCTGTGTTTAACCAGAGGTTAATGCGTCTGACAATGGTCAGCTGCACCCAAAGGAGAGGGATACATATGCACTGCACAGGATGTGTTGTCATGGAAATATATTGTTAAACATGAAACATATATACCGTATGTCAAAATAAATGAAAAGAGAAAAATCTGCTTTTTTCTCATTTTATTCAATTTGACATATAGTTCGAGTTAAAAAACAACAACAACTAAATTTAGCAGATTTTAAAACTGAAGTATAGGCTACAATTACAAAAAAAAGTAGAAGTTAACATGCAAAACATCAAACCAATAGAACCTGTTATTAAAAACTGTACCAAATAACAACATATACATATGAATCTTGCCCCGACTTGACATTTATGAGAAATGCTTTCATCTTGAGAACACAATTCAACCTTTCAATTGTAATCTGCCTTCATTATTATTAGGGGCCTATCATCTTGTCAGTGTGTTTGATTAAATTTATTGAATTCTTTGAATCCACATCTATATAGGCTACTGTACATGGTTTGAGGAAATAAATTTCTAGGCTTATTTAATTGTCTGCTTTTATTCTGTGGCTCATTGGTGAAGGAATGTAAAGTTCAAGACTGTACTTACATTCCATAACTCAAGTTTCCACTCTAACATCTGACTTAGGCAATAGGCAAAATAATTTTCTCACATCCAGCTTAAATAGACATTTCCTGTTGCTGGTCATGCCAGATCCCTTTGCCAGTTTCAGTTATGTCAAATCATTTAGATTCAACCATTGTGCCACCTGCTGGAATAATCATAATATTGAACTGTATCCTATGACACATCGGCCTAGTTCTTCTCCTCCAGGGGGCGCTCGACACTCAGAAAGGCACCTTCAGATCTCACGACGTTTTTGTCTTACAGTTCTTCAACCATTTTAATAATAATAATTCATTACATTGGCACTCAAAGCGCTTTTACATTGAGGGGGGAATCTCCACCTCAACCACCACCAATGTGCATCATCCACCTGGAAGATGCAATGGCAGCCATGTTGTGCCAGAACGCCCACCACACACCAGCTTATTGGTGAGAGGAGACAGTGATGAAGCCAATATATTGTGTGGGGATGATTAGGAGGCCATGATGGACAGAGGCCACAGGGCAAATTTGGCCAGGATGCTCCTTTCACCTGTACTCAAAATGAAACTGCTTTCAGATCATTCACACAGCCAGTCAATGGATAAACTCTACAGATCATGCATTAGACACACTACATAAAAAGAAAAAGGAGAGCATCCGGAATTAGAGTTTTAGACAATTAGAGTTTTGCAAAAAGAGTGCATGAGATTTGCAAATGGTGTTAACTGTCTGAACTGTCTGAAGCCATAATGAAGTCAAAATTATTTTAATGATGAGTAACTGACATTTCATCACTTTTTGAACAGACAGCGACGCACAGATAAAAAAAAATAATAATAATAAAAAAAAAATTGTAACCCCTGGCACTCCTGTTTAGTTTTTCCTTTGATTTGTCTCCTATTTAGTGTCATTCGTTTCTTTGCTCCTCTGGATTTGTTGATGTTTCCTGCACTGATTCCGGTTACCGACCTTTATCTGGCTTTCGACTACGCTCCTGTCTGCCATCTACAGAACCCGGTTTTGTTAATGAAATGTTCTGATCTGCCTTTGCTTTTTATGTTTCATTTATTATACTCAAAAGAAATTTGTATATTCGTTTATTTTATCTTATTTTATTATTATTATTATTATTATTACATTAATTAAGTATTATACTTGATTTTTGGCTTTTGGAAGTGCGATTTGATTACCATATGCAGTTTTAATAAAAATTCAGTTTGAATTAACGTAACCTTCTGTCATTTTTACTCTTCAAAGTTCAAAGTGTACCCTTGCAAGTGTTGATTATAATTATTTAATGAAGGCCCATTAAATAATTATAAGGATAAACAATATTTTAAAAAGTATATAATTATCTAACATCTGACTGATTAAAAATCAACCTCAAAACATAACATGCTAAATCATGGGGATTTCTATAGCAAAATTGTCAGAACGTCGTCTAGAAGTGTCTTGAATGTCGCGCAACAACGTTGCTACAGCCCTGTCGCGTCTTAATTCTACGTTGTTACAATGTTGCGAGCACGTAGACAGCAACGTTGCCGTAGTAGAAATGCAACGTGCCACAGACGTTGCCACAACGTAAATGTGTTTGCTGGGATATAATCGTTTAAATCTATTGACACTTGAATCTTTCAGGATTAGTGTAGCTTAAAAAAAAAATCAGCGACCATTAACTATATAAAATGGTTAAATAAAATATAGATCTTTTGTTATGTCAAACAATGTCTAATATGTGTGAAATCTTTTAAAAACCACGGAATTGAAACAATTCAGACATTTTTCTCGAAAATCTGAGGGGAAAAAAGGTCAGAATTGCAATTTGAGAATTTTTTTTTTAAATTGTGACAAAAATACTTTATTTATTTATTTATTTATATAACTCCGCCCTCCAACAAATCGCAACATGTACTCTCCACGACGTGTACTCTCACTAATTTCAGTGATATCTTTTCAGGTAGCGATATTTTATAGGTGTATTCAAAAAATAAAGTTTACAACACCATTAAGATCAAATATGTTATAATATCCTCAGTTGTAACAGTTGTAATAGCAATGTAATGCCTGCTGTTAGCGCTAGGAACTCTTTGCCCGAGGAGTCTTTCTGGTTGGACTGTAAACTGAGACGGACCACACGTGTACATGTGCCGGATGTAAACACAACTACCCACGTGTTCAAGTAGGATCCTAATGACTGTGCCTTACACATGGCTTTACATTCTGCAGGCAGCTGGTGATAAGTCCACATATTTACTGGGGATTGAACCTGAAACACATTTTGAGGTAAGCTGTTCAGGGACTAATCTAAATATTATTGCTTACAATAAAGTCATCTTTGTGGTTGTATCTTGCAGATTTCATCATGTAATGTTTTTATTGCTATTGGCTAGTTGTATGCTCATACACGTGTTGACTGTACAGGTACAGTCATGGCAGGTAGGGGCAGAGGTCGTGGAAGAAGCCAGTTTACCTTCAGTGTGGACGCACTGGGTTTTGGGAGGGGTGATTCTTTACCAACATCTACACATACACCTTCTCCTATTTTTCCCGTAAGCGTTTTAATGGTAATATGAGTGTCTTTACATTGTAATATACATTGTTAAAAAAAATCATTACAAAATTTAAGGAAAAAAAAAAAACCTGGCAGCTGTGCTTTAAACATGTTAAATGTTATTTAAACAATATCAACATTGTACAATTTAAAACGGATAAATCCAACAGCCGTTTTCTGCTGAATTAGTGAAGCAAATCTGCTTCTGAAATCTGTTTTGTACCTTTAAAATACAATGACATCCACCATAATAACACTGGTGGTAAAGAGAAAGCACATTATGAAGTTCTTATCTTTTCCACAAGCTAAGGTAGATACTAATATGAAGACACAGTGTCACGCACACGCACACAAATACAAAACACCATCACACAAGACACTAAAATAATGCAATAAACACTAATTTAACAACATAAGATGTAACATAAAACCCTATTGTACATACCTGATTACAACCTAAGAAGAAACATAATTATTAAAATAAAAATAATCAATTGTGAAATGTCACACAGGGAATTCTGGGAAATGGTATTTTACTGTAAAATTACATGAAACGTAAGGTGAAATCTGTTACAGTTTTTCGTAGAGTAAGGGTTTTTACAGTCTGAATTACAATAATTTTGTACAGTCTTACTACAGTTGTTGTTATTACACATTGTAAATGCTATAAATGTGTTATTATGGATTTGTGAGAATTGATTGTTCTGAAAAAAAGTTTTGGTTTTGTTTGAGTTAAATTTTTTCTCTTTTTTTTTTCTTTCAGCCTATGCAATTTAGACCAGTGCCTCTGCTTACAGGAGAAGAGGTGGACTATATGCTCGCTCTGAAGCAGGAGCTGAGAGCCTCCAGCAAGAATCTGCCATTCCACATAAGAGCAGCCAGAACAAAGACAGGTACGATGTGTTGAGGCAACATGTGGGCAATACTGAGCAATACAATTCTAAGCACAAAGGATGAAGATCCAACATGATTAGGCCCTGTTTACACCTGGTATTAAAGGGGGGGGGGGGTGAAATGCTCATTTTCACTCAATCTCCTGTTAATCTTGAGTACCTATAGAGTAGTATTGCATCCTTCATATCTCCAAAAAGTCTTTAGTTTTATTATATTTATAAGAGAAAATAGGCTGTACCGAGTCTTTCCGGAAAAAAACGACCGTCTGGAGGCGGGCCGTGTGGGCGAAGCCAGAGCCATAGAGATAATCCGTCGATCTGGGCTTTGTTTATAAAACATTCATCGTCGAAATGCAGGGAACAAACAGTCTACACAACTCGTTTCTGCATCCACTGTTCCTAACGCTGGGTTCTTTGGTAAGCTTTCCCTCACCAAAAACACTTTGGAGACACTATGCAGCACTGCCGATGATTTCCTGTTGAAGCGCGTTGAGGTGCGCGGTCGCGCTTTTCCGGGAGAAATGCTCATATAAGGACATTAGATCCACGGTCAAAACAAAAAAAAACACAGCCGAAACTTGTACCAACCCGGAAGTAAGATTTTCGGCACAGAAATTCTCCGTTATTCGTCCAAAATATTTTTAAAAAACTTTGGCCATGTTAAGCAAGAGAATCCATCTCTTTAACACTGTAAACAACTCTGAATACATGAAACACCATTGTACCCCCCATTTAAGATCCGTTTTGGTCAATCGGATCACAAGTGGACGACGCTACATACAGGTGTAAATGGGGTCTAAAACGTTTTGAGCTTTTCCACTTCCGACCACTTCCAGAGGTAACTGAAAACACGTTTGAACAGCCACAAAAGACTGCCTATTCTCAGACTTCTGACCTAATGCGTAAACATTATGGGAAGCATGCTAGCCAGACGGGTTTGGTTTGAAGACGAAAACGTCTAGCCTGGGAAAACCCAGACAAACTTCTGGCAAATTTAGATTTGCTCTGCAAGTAGTTTGGCAAAGAGCCCATTCAAGCCGATTTCTAAACCGTCCAAATCGCGGCACCAATCAGAAACGTTGAGGCGGGCTTTACATGATGACGATCGCTCTGATTGGTTTTAGGTCTATCCAATTGCGCCCAGAGGCATTTGAGCGACGTCCGTTGGTGAAGCAGCAACTTTTAAATGCATTATTATATTCAAATTGCAAACACATGAGGACAGTCTCCATGAAAGACCCACTGGCAGATGAACGTGCTACTAAATTTCTCTCCGAAACGGTAGGAAATTAAACTATATTTAATAGAGGAATTTAACTGTGACAAGATGATTGACAGGGCAGTTTACGTGACAGGATGAACGCGACAGATCCGTCCGACGAAGTACTGTAGTATGTCCCAAAGCTTGCCTACTTTTTTGCTACACATTCAAAAGTAAATACATTTTCTTCACAAAAAGAGTACATACTTTTCTGGCGTAGTGTAACTTAGGCGAACTGGGACACAGCATATGGCTTTACACGATGATGATCTGATTGGTTTAGGTCTATCCAATTGCGCCCAGAGGCACTTGAGCGACGTCCGTTGGTGACGCCCCTTTGGAAATGAGTTATTAATGAAGCTTTTCCAGACCATAACTCAGTTATTACTGAGAATGGTCTGGTTTAAACAAGGCTTGTGATCCGATCGACCAAAACCAGGTGTAAACACGGCCATAGAGAATGAGGTCATGCAATCTCTGGATTTGCATTTAAACTGTGGGCAGTCACTGAAATATTCAAAGCCAACGACCCATCAGACATGAATGGTCAAAGACCAGGTTTGAACGGCTCTCTTTATTGTCTTCTTTTTTTAGATGTGGCACGGTACTCTGATAAATACCAAAATGGTGAGCCGAAGAACAACACAATTGAATGGAGTCCAGGTGAGACACAACAGCTAATAAAGCAACAGTCAAACATGGAAACCTGAAATCCTCCACTGCATTCAAGTTTCAGGATGCTTTTTGTCATTTAAATGTAGAAGTCTTTAAAGCTGGCAGTAAAGACATTTACAATTTTACAAAAGATTTCAATTACAAATAAATGCTGTTCTTTTAAACTTTCTATACATAAAAGAATCAAGAAAAACTTGTATCTGCTGTTACCACAAATATATTAAGCAGCACAACTTTTTTCAACAGATGATCTTGAGCAGCAAATCAGCATATTAGAATCATTTCTGAAGGATCATGTAACACTGAAGACAGCTTTAACACCATTTTAAAATATATTCAAATAAAAAACAGCTATTTTAAATTGTTATATTAGTTCACAGTATTAGTGTTTTTACTGTATTTTTGCTCTTGGTCTTTCTTTCAAGAAAATATTACCGACCACATGTACATGCACTGTAGAGGAATTTTAATGAGAAATCTTTATTATTTATTGTGCTACAACTGACTATTAATTTATATAGTCAAGAAAATGTAAAAGTCAGGTCTCTCTAAAAACGTTTAATTTCATTCCAGACTGGAGCCGACTGCCAAAAGAGCTTTGTATTAAAGTACGGAAACCCCGGAAAACACGTGAGAAACTCTGTTGTTATTATTATTATTATTATTACCATGTGTGTAGGTTCACAGTCAAATGTACTAAATGCTACCCAATTCATGTTAAAATAGGATATGTCTTTTTAATACCTTTGTTCCGTAGTCATAGGTGCTAAGCCACAACTCCAGCGAAAACCAAAAGTAGTTGCTGGCAAAGAAGAGGTTCTCCAAAAACTAGAGGTACGAGTTTACTGACACCATAATATTTTGTTATGTTGCATTAACTGTTTTAAACATGCTTGGACATTCAAATAAATCGAAAAAAAAAAAATAAAAAAAAAAAAACAGATTTTAAATAGAAACACAAACTATACCAAAAGTTTCTATTGACAAATTTTAACAAACGAAGCAAATCAGCCATTTGCTTTCTCCTTATTTCCTGTTTTGTTTTATTCATTTTTTTAATTCTGCTGTTTAATCTGTGTATGCAGCATGTTAGTAATGTTCATTTTATGGAATAACATTTAGACACTTGAGAAAAGAGAACAAGAGCAGCATTCTGAGGAAGAGGAGGAAGAGGAGAAGAAGAATCAGAATGACGAGGAGGAGCCAGATGCGGATGAAGATTATGTCGAAGAGGAGATTGAAGATGTAAGATTATAATTTTTTTTCATAATTTGACACAAAACATCAACAATATTTGTGGCGCTGTCATTTACACATATGACTTCTTTCTTTTCTTTCAGGAGACAGACTACATTATGTCTTACTTTGACAACGGAGAGGAATTTGGAGCAGATAGTGATGACAATATGGATGAAGCTGTCTACTAATGTGTCCATTACTGTGGGATACATGTTTCTATGAATGAGACTGAAAATATGTATTTAAAGAAGTGTCTTAATTCAAGCATATTCTTTTTTTCAACTTGAAACATACTGAATCAGGTCAATACCGGAGACTGAATTTAATTTCATGACTAATGTAATTAAGATCTGAGAATCAATGCTGCTATTGAGATGCTGTTCAAATGGTATGATAGGCTCAGATACTGCTGCTATTCTAACACTGTGCTGGAATTTTACTGAAAGACAGTTTTAATTATGCTTTTAATTTAATTATTGTAATTGGAAAGCTCTACTTAAAAAGGGAACACACAGAAGCCAGGATTCCTTTTTGTCATATAGGAGCGGACACTACAGACCATATATCATGCATCTCATGTTTACACCTGATAATGCCTTGAATTGCAAATTAAAACTGTACGAGAAACTTCATCTGTTTTGTTTTTTGTCTGAGTGGTTTTGAGTGTGTGACAAAAAAACATCGGGACTACTTTTTAATGATTTATTTCTTTTTTATTCTGGAGTTTGACATTCCCAGTCTTTATTCACTCCCATTAACGGTATAAGGAAATGAGTGGCTAAGAGTGGACATTCTTACAAAATGTCTTCTGTTGTGTTCCACAGAAGAAAGAAAATCATGTAGGTTTGTAATGACTTGAATGTGAGTAAATGATTACATTTTCATGTTAGCTATTTCTTTAAAGGGATACTCCACTTTAAAATGAAAATTCTGTCATCATATTCTCAACCTCATGTTGTTTCAAACCTGTATGAATTTCTTTCTTCTGCTGAACAGAAAGGAAGATATTTAGAAGAATGTCAGTAACCAGACAGTTTCTGGTCTCGTTGACTTCCACAGAAGGAAAAAAATATACTATGGAAGTCAATGAGAGCAGAAACTGTCTGAGAAATGGCATCACTAGTCAGCCGGCAGATGGCGATATTTCCCTTCAGTGTATAAACGAAATATTATGAGTTCTTATAAGTCACCTGATTTGAGCTTTAACATCCCCATGTTGTTTTGCAGTGCAGGAAATACTTCACAAAAGCAATATCAGTACTTAAAAAAAAGAAAATAAATTTCAAGAGACAGTATACACATCAGTTTTGTATGCTGTTTTTTTCTTTTGTGTTAAATATTTTTCTGTAAGCCCTGTCTTTTCATTCTACAGTTTTGAAATTCATGCTTTGACGTGTGTTGAGCACAGCGAGTCTTGATATTCATCTTGTTTTACTGCAAGGATTTCTTGCAGCGACATTTTGCAGTGCTAACAATTAAGCTAACAAACCTCGAACATCTAATTTAAAATCAGGTGTGCTATATAACTACTTAGCTACTATTTACTATTTAACTAAGCCTGCTGAAGTAGGCTATAGGCTACTTCTTTTCATAAGGTGCTGAACTTACACAACTTGCATGCAGAATTTTCCACCAGGGCCTGAGGAAAAACATGTTTTACAACATATATCACGCGCTGTGAAGGACAAGGATGTGAAATGTAAGTCAACAAACAGAAGCAAACTCACCTGAAGAACTCCCCCCCCCCCCAACCCCCAATATACAAATGCTAAAGTCTAGAAACATGAAAAGACCTGGTTCACTTATTGTATGTATTTGGACCAGCATGTGGCTATGTTGAATAAACATGGAGCATTGCTTACAGCAATGTTAAATGCATGCAGTCCTGATGGTGATAAATGCACATTCAACAAAACTGTAGTACATGGGATATAACATTAGTATTTTATTTTTTTTAAACAGCCTGTTGTTTGTGCTGCATGGAGGGATCGCGTGTCAGTGTGAAGGCCGGGGTCTGTGAACTTATAACTTTGAGCAGCACCATATATTCACCCTGTCAGCAAGCTTAACGTGTGGAGGATCCCGAAAATGTCTCGGTATGCCCTGCATTGCACAAACATAAGCACACGTACTGCAGGCGGCTTTAACAAGCAAGAACTGTAGAGTTTCTCTATTAGTAAGACTCAGAATAGTAATTTATGATTCTTTGTGGGCCATTTGGTTGCATAAATAGGTGATGCTGCATGTTGACAACATGTGTAAACGTGTACATACGTGTGACTTCCTTCTGTACTTTCTGTACTCAGCGTGCCTTTGTGGTGAGACAACAAGAACACAGTGTACACCCACAGACCTTATGCATGTGCTTCATTTGGAACAAGTCATTTTCGCTTTGTCCAGCTCGCTTACAAATGATACAACTGACCTGATTTTGACTGAATTTATTTATTTATTTATTTATTTATTTTGAATGTCAGAAATGACAAGCAGAATGCAAATAATAGTAAGATAAACTATTATAACATACTCTCCAGATCAGAATCAAGCTGGATGCTGATGCTAAAGATGAAGCCATGGTTTTGTCGACCCAACACTGTACCAAAATTGTTTACCGTGCATAAATAAAAATATCCTTAAAATCAAACATGTCATTTATTACTATTACAATGATAGCACAACAATATGCTAAATTATTACCATCCCTTGTGAATAAGTGCACATATTGAATGTGCTCACAATGTACTTCAAAACGAACCGTATTTAAACCGTTTATTAAACCGTTGTCACATGCCTGTCCTGTCTTGTGCTGCACATGGGTGTTTTGTTATTTTGGGCCATGTGCTCATGTCATTGTCTGATCCCTCCCACTTGTTATCTGATTATTGTTTGAGTTTTTCCACCTGTTCCCTCTTGATTAGTTCCCTTTATAAGTCCCCTCTTGTTTGCAGTCTGTGTCGGTTCATTGTCTAATGTTCTTGTGTTTTGTTCCCAGTGTTTTGATCTGTTTAAGTTTTGTTCTAGTGTTTTCCCCCACGTGGGAGTTTTGTTTGTACCTTTTTGCTTGTTTTGTTAATTAAAGTCTTATCTTGTTTTGCTGCATTTGAGTCCTCGTTTATGTTTCTTGACCGTATCGTGACAGAATGAACCGACCCTAAATAAAAAGAAAAGAAGATGGAGATCTGGAAGCAGGCCTTTGTGGGAACCCGCCAAGCTGTGTTCAGGGGGATCCGTGGAGGTCACAGGGGAGGATATGGGCGATATGGGGCCAGACACTTTTTTCAGCACCAACATCCCCACGTCCAACCAGAACCTGAGCCAGTCGTCTGCAGAATCAAACACATCTCCAGAGATGATGACTTCTCTGATCTCCCTCCTCTCATCAGTCCAGCCGAGCCTGCACTTCACGCCAGTCCAGCCGAGCCAGCACGTCACGCCAGTCCAGCTGAGCCTGCACTTCACGCCAGATCTGCCGAAGCCAAGGCAGTATGCGTCATGCCCGCCGCGCCTGAGACAGTGAGCGTCACGCCTGCCGAGCCTGTGTCTTCGGACAAGATGGCCGCCGCCGAGCCTTTTCACGTCACGCCTGCCGAGCCTGTGTCTTCGGACAAGATGGCCGCCGCCGAGCCTGTTCACGTCACGCCTGCCGAGCCTGTGTCTTCGGACAAGATGGCCGCCGCCGAGCCTGTTCACGTCACGCCTGCTGAACCTGTGTCTTCGGACAAGATGGCCGCCGCCGAGCCTGTTCACGTCACGCCTGCCGAGCCTGTGTCTTTGGACAAGATGGCCGCCGCCGAGCCTGTTCACATCACGCCTGCCGAGCCTGTGTCCCCTGACAAGATGGCCGCCGTCGAGCCGGTGTCTGTTCCTGAGCCTGAGCCGGTGGTGCCAGTTCCAGGACCTGAGCCGGTGGTGCCAGTTCCAGTGCCTGAGCCGGTGGTGCCAGTTCCAGTGCCAGTTCCAGTGGTGCTAGTTCCAGTGCCTGAGCCGGTGGTGCCAGTTCCAGTACCAGTTCCGGTGGTACCAGTTCCAGTGCCTGAGCTGGTGGTGCCTGAGCCAGTGGTGCCAGTTCCAGTGCCTGAGCCAGTGGTGCCAGTTCCAGTGCCTGAGCCGGTGGTGCCAGTTCCAGTGCCTGAGCCGGTGGTGCCAGTTCCAGTGCCTGAGCCGGTGGTGCCAGTTCCAGTGCCTGAGCCGGTGGTGCCAGTTCCAGTGCCTGAGCCGGTGGTGTCAGTTCCAGTTCCTGAGCCGGTGGTGTCAGTTCCTGAGCCGGTGGTGTCAGTTCCTGAGCCGGTGGTGTCAGTTCCTGAGCCGGTGGTGTCAGTTCCTGAGCCGGTGGTGTCAGTTCCTGAGCCGGTGGTGTCAGTTCCTGAGCCGGTGGTGTCAGTTCCTGAGCCGGTGGTGTCAGTTCCTGAGCCGGTGGTGTCAGTTCCTGAGCCGGTGGTGTCAGTTCCTGAGCCGGTGGTGTCAGTTCCTGAGCCGGTGGTGTCAGTTCCTGAGCCGGTGGTGTCTGTTCCAGTTCCTGAGCCGGTGGTGTCTGTTCCAGTTCCTGAGCCGGTGGTTCCAGTTCCTGAGCCGCCGGTGTCTGTTCCAGTTCCTGAGCCGGTGGTTCCAGTTCCTGAGCCGCCGGTGTCTGTTCCAGTTCCTGAGCCGGTGGTGTCTGTTCCAGTTCCTGAGCCGGTGGTTCCAGTTCCTGAGCCGCCGGTGTCTGTTCCAGTTCCTGAGCCGGTGGTGTCTGTTCCTGAGCCGGTGGTGTCTGTTCCAGTTCCTGAGCCGGTGGTGTCTGTTCCAGTTCCTGAGCCAGTGGTTCCAGTTCCTGAGCCGGTGTCTGTTCCAGTGCCTGAGCCGGTGGTGTCTGTTCTAGTGCCTGAGCCAGTGGTTCCAGTTCCTGAGCCGGTGGTGTCTGTTCCAGTTCCTGAGCCGGTGGTGTCTGTTCCTGTTCCTGAGCCGGTGGTGTCGTCTCCGCCGTGGCCGCCCGAGGGGTCGTCTCCGCCCTGGCCGCCCGAGGGGTCGTCTCCGCCCTGGCCGCCCGAGGGGTCGTCTCCGCCCTGGCCGCCCGAGGGGAGGTCTCCGCCCTGGCCGCCCGAGGGGAGGTCTCCGCCCTGGCCGCCCGAGGGGAAGTCTCCGCCCTGGCCGCCCGAGGGGAAGTCTCCGCCCTGGCCGCCCGAGGGGAAGTCTCCGCCCTGGCCGCCCGAGGGGAAGTCTCCGCCCTGGCCGCCCGAGGGGAAGTCTCCGCCCTGGCCGCCCGAGGGGAAGTCTCCGCCCTGGCCGCCCGAGGGGAAGTCTCCGCCCTGGCCGCCCGAGGGGAAGTCTCCGCCCTGGCCGCCCGAGGGGAAGTCTCCGCCCTGGCCGCCCGAGGGGAAGTCTCCGCCCTGGCCGCCCGAGGGGAAGTCTGCTCCGCCCTGGCCGCCCGAGGGGAAGTCTCCGCCCTGGCCGCCCGATGGACAGTCTGCTCCGCCCTGGCCGCCCGAAGGAGAGTCTCCACCCTGGTCTGTTCCTCCCGTCCCGCCCTGGTCTGTTCCTCCCGTCCCGCCCTGGTCTGTTCCTCCCGTCCCGCCCTGGTCTGTTCCTCCCGTCCCGCCCTGGTCTGTTCCTCCCGTCCCGCCCTGGTCTGTTCCTCCCGCCCCGCCCTGGTCTGATGGAGCGTCTGGTAGTCGCTCTGTAGGGAGGGGGTAATGTCACATGCCTGTCCTGTCTTGTGCTGCACATGGGTGTTTTGTTATTTTGGGCCATGTGCTCATGTCATTGTCTGATCCCTCCCACTTGTTATCTGATTATTGTTTGAGTTTTTCCACCTGTTCCCTCTTGATTAGTTCCCTTTATAAGTCCCCTCTTGTTTGCAGTCTGTGTCGGTTCATTGTCTAATGTTCTTGTGTTTTGTTCCCAGTGTTTTGATCTGTTTAAGTTTTGTTCTAGTGTTTTCCCCCACGTGGGAGTTTTGTTTGTACCTTTTTGCTTGTTTTGTTAATTAAAGTCTTATCTTGTTTTGCTGCATTTGAGTCCTCGTTTATGTTTCTTGACCGTATCGTGACAACCGTACTTGCAGATAATATAATATTAATGAAAAAAAAGCCACTTAAGTAAATCCGGCTCCTGGGGGTTAATAAAGTCCTGCTGAAGTGAAGTGATGCGTTTTTGTAAGAAAAATATCCATATTTATAACTTCATAAACTATAAGCACTGGCTTCCGGTAATAGCTGTACGCGATGGAAGAGTGACCTCTGACCCGACGCATGACGTATTGACGAACGCGGAAGCGTAGAAGATAGAGCAAAACAAAACATCAGTCACGACTCACGAATTAGAAGTTTAAAATGAGAATTTCTTAACTGAAATGTCGGAGCTTGAGTTTGTTGCCCAGACCATTTGTTTGAAAAGCTTGAGGTGTCTACTCTCAATTAAGCTTAGGCTACTCCAACGTCCGGGAGCGTCAGGTCAAAGGTCACTCTTCCACCGGAATTAGACTCGTGAACGGCCGTTACCGGGAGCCAGTGTTTATAGTTTATAAAGTTGTAAGTATGGATATTTTTTCTTACAAAAATGCATGGCTTCACTTCAGAAGGTCACTTTATTAACCCCCTGTAGCCGTATGGATTACTTTTATGATGGATGGATGAGCTTTTTGGGCTTCACAATCTCAGGCCCTCATTATAAAGCTTGGAAGAGCCAGGATATTTTTTAATATAACTCTAATTGTGTTTGGCTGAAACAAGAAAGTCATATGCACATGGATTGAGGGTGAGTAAATTATGGGATAATTTTCATTTTTTGTGTAAACTAGCCCTTTAAGTCCTAAGTCCAGGGTCAAAAAGCACTATCAAATTTAACTGCATAGATTTAAACTATAATACATTTTCATTTAATTAACATGCAATAAAGCGTCTGAAAACACTAAGTTTAGTTATTTCCAACATATATGTTTGCTGTAGCATACAGCTAGTCATATGTGCTTGCAGCTTCCTGTTTTCTCAATTCAACTTTATTTCTAGAGCACTTTCAAAAACCACAGTGGGTCCCAAAGTGCTGTACATGAGAATAAAAAAAAATAAAATAAAACTCCCTTTGTCAGTTGCTTCGGTGTCTGTTTTGTCACTTTTTGTCATCACCTGATATTCTTGCCTGAAGGTCTGTTTGGTGAACTTCACACATGCACAAGTCAGTTTCAGGAAAGATGCCAAAATGAGGTTAAGAACGGTAGATTTAGACTTTCATGCTGTGCTGCATCAATCCAGTTAGGGAACTAAAAAAAAAGAGGATTCTGCTGTGGCAAGAAGGAGAAAGGCCTTGGAAACAGGCCCTCTCACGTGTGGTACAGCCAACACAACTGTGTGAATGCCTGAACAGGTTTGTGCTGAGATTAAATGTCCTTTAATGCACTTTAATATACTTTAAGGCAAGTGACAAGATCAAAACAAAGTGACATCACTGTCTGGGTTTGTTGCTTCATCTGGCTTGAGTTTTACCCTGAAAAGACTTGAGCAAGAAGCATACTCCACCCAAGTACACTAATGCAGATTTTATTCAGGTAGTCTATGATAGACATGTTGTAAACTAGTTTAACTTTGACTGAAGAAGAACACAGTTTATGTTAATGTGCACTATACAGGCAATAATGAAAATGCTCCGCATACTTGTTTGCATCATGAATTTTTGTTCTGATAGGGTATACAACACAAATATGAAATAAAAAAGTAGTTTCTGGCTTCAAACAAATGTAATACATCTTTCTATATTAGAAGATAGTCAACTGCATGTTATTTATTTATAATTCAATTAAAATGTATTATAGTTTATATTCAATTAAATTGAGACCTTAAAAGTGCTTTTTTGATACATACATCTTTATATGTAATTTCATAATTCTGTTGTCTTTGAAAGATGGTAAGCTAAAATATAGCCCAAATGTAATTAAACGTATTATTAGAACATTATTTAAAGGTTTTTTGGTCCCACTTTATATTAAGTGGCTTTATGTACTTACATAGATAAATAAGTACAAGGTACTTAATGTGTTCATGTTGTATTGTAAAACACTTTTGCTGCTATTGAGGTGTGATACGGTTAAGGTTAGGGAGAGGTGTGGTGGTATGGGTAGGTTTTAAATGTCTTCTTCTTGGAAGAAATTGCAGGGAGGGAAGAACTTCTTCCCTTATTCCCTCCCGAGTGTTCCTGCCCAAAACCTTTAATAAACACCTTGCTGAGTTTCACCTTATTTCCTGGTCATTTCAGTCTGAGTCTGTACATGACAAAAACATATAAAAATACTCAAAATATACATTTTATTAACAAAAAAAATTACTCCCACAACCAACAAATGGAGATAAAAATGGAAGGTGATTTGGCACATCAGGCAACAAATGTTGTTCATTAACCAGTATTGCCATCCAATCTCATTACAGTCTCAGTGCAACATGATTCTTAAAAAAATAAAGATACAATTATAAATCAGATCCTAATTTATATATATAGATGTTGTTTATATCTGATCTGATAGATATATATAATATAGATCAGATATATATATATAGATCAGATATATATATATATATATATATATATATATATATATATATATATATATATATATATATATATATATATATATATATATATATATATTGTGTTTACAGTGTGTTTCTATAACAGAGAAAACACAAGAGGTCAGTCAAAACACAAGAGGTCAGTCTTAGTTAAGACCCAAAGGAAACATGGATTTCAACCAATATCCACTATAGCTTCTCGATGTAAACGTTTTTTTATTTATTTATTATTATTATTATTTCCGCCTCTTTTGAGTTTGTTACTTTTTCAATAAATGTTAACGGTTTTATATATGGTTACTGTCTGGCAACTACAAATTGACATCCCAGTTCCTAGATTTATGTTTACTTATAGGTTTTTAATGGAGCATGTGATTATTGACTGATATATAAAATATTTTTACTTGAATGTGGTTGGTTCTAATTATCAAAGACCAGAAATGTAATTTAAAGTAAAACTTTTAATTAGACTATTACGAAATGTCAATTAAGTGGTCTTTTATTTCATTCATATTATATTATCTGCAAGTATAGTTTTTTAAAATATACTTTTTAGATTTGAAGTACAATATAAATGCAAATTCAAAACTATTAAGAGCAATTATATTTTTCACAAGAATGATCAAATTCAAGGACAATGCTGTGTCAGTGATTTTGCAAAGATCTCTCGGTAATGAAATCCTCCCTTCTGCTGATCACATGTTAGTCATGTGCTGCATCCTTTCATTACCCCAGTAATTGCTTGAATTTGCTTTCCATTTAGCAGAAACAAGTAAACTCCACCAAACCAAAAAAGATTTATGTTTATATACAGCAATCGCTTATCTACATTTCTTTGCTGATTCTCAGAAACCTCTTACTCCTTAATCCCATGGGAGAACTGAATCAACGCCACCCTTTTCCTGTTTCCTCATATTCAGGGTCATCTCAACTCCTGAATCAACCTCTCTATTGTGCTCTCATGGATCGTGTAGTATACTGCAGTATGCTTCCTCTGTTTGCTTAGTTAACAGTTCTTACTTCCTCATCACTCGTGATCTGTTATTCAATGACACAATGTTCTTGTTACTGCAATAAACAGTCCAGTTAATGAAACTGAAGTAAAGCAATAAACAGTCACAGTGTGAGCAACGCTTTGCATTGCTTTTTTCATTACTTGTTTGCAACATTAACAGGTAAATTTGTACTAAACTGAAGTCGTGACATAGTAGTATGTACTTCATTGTACCTCATATTTTGTTTAATGATCATAGCACAAATGGTACATGACAACTTAGGCACTAAAGTTCAATACTTAGGATTAGGCAGTTTGTTCAAATCTACATTATCTATCCTTAGTGCTTATTTTTACAAGGAGAAAATACTTTATACTTTAAAAGAATATACTTCAAGTGCATTATAACAATAATGTTTCTGGACACTTAAAGGAACACTCCGACTTTTTGGGACTTTAGCTTATTCACAGTATCCCCCAGGGTTGGATAAGTCCATACATACCTTTTTCATTTCTGTGCGTTCTGTGAGTGTTATTTGACGCACCCACCGCTAGCCTAGCTTAGCACAAAGACTGGATGTAAATGGATAAGGTAGCATACTAATCCCAATAAGTGACAAAATAATGCAAACATTTTCCTATTTACATGTTGTGATCTGTATAGTCACAGTGTGTACAAATAACAAGGCTATATGAGACAGAGACCATTTTTAATCGTACAAATACTGGGAACTATATTCTCACTAGGCGTAGGAGCACAGCTACTTGGGCGGAGTGATTAGCGCAGCACACGAGACGCCCTGTGGTGAGGAGCAGAGAGTTCGCTCAGAGTTGGAGTAATAGAGTCAGCAATTACTAGATAGTAAATTTATAGTTTACAATCATGGGTGTTCGCTGTATCTTGTCTTACAGCTTCCAAAGTTTGTAACTCCTCGTCTGTGTATTCTGGCTCAAAACTATATGGTTCTGGATCTTGGTTTGATACCCAGCAAAATTCCTCTGACAATTCCTCAAAGTCAGCCATGATCACGAGTCACGTTCGCTACTAGCTAGTTAGTCACGTTTGTTTTGTTTACGGAACCATCAACAGGGCGTCTCGTGTGCTGCGCTAATCACTCCGCCCAAGTAGCCACTCCGCCCAAGTAGCTGTGCTCCTACGCCTAGTGAGAATATAGTTCCCAGTATTTATACGATTAAAAATGGTCTCTGTCTCATATAGCCTTGTTATTTGTACACGCTGTGACTATACAGATCACAACATGTAAATAGGAAAATGTTTGCATTATTTTGTCACTTATTGGGATTAGTATGCTACCTTTTCCATTTACATCCAGTCTTTGTGCTAAGCTAGGCTAGCGGTGGGTGCGTCAAATAACACTTACAGAACGCACAGAAATGAAAAAGGTATGTATGGACTTATCTAACTCTGGGGGATACTGTGAATAAGCTAAAGTCCCAAAAAGTCGGAGTGTTCCTTTAATTGCATGATAATTGCAATTAAATTGAAATGTATTATAGATTATATTTATATTAAATGCAATTAGCTGAACATTAGAGTGCTTTTTCACCCACTTAAGTAGAACTTAAGTACATATTAATATGCATATTGTTAATATTAGTCATATTGTCTTTAAAACATACTGTCAAGCACTTATGGTGAACTAAGGTCATTTATATTAAAATGTAATTATTTTAATATATTTGTAATTACACAATTAAAAAGTTGGAATTCTATTCCTTTAACTCATATTATTAATGTATTATGTAAATATTAACTTTAAATACAATATCAAATAACACAAGTTAACACTGAATTCAAATACTTTACATGTGCTTTAGTAAGTTGGTCAACACATCAAAAAATGTGTACTTCTTTAAAGCTCAACAAAAGATTATTAAAACAATGTGTTTACTGTACAATGTACTTTAAAGTAAAACCTTTCATTTGACTAAAGTGCACTTGCACTGAACTCTGTTCTGAACTTAACTTAGTTCTTTTGGCCTTAAACAATCACATATAGACATGTATGTGTTTTCACAATTGTGTTTTTGAGAAAGACATTAAAGGGTTAGTTCACCCAAAAATGAAAATTCTGTCAGTAATTACTCACCCTCATGTTGTTCCAACCATGTAAGTCTTTCGTTCATCTTCGGAACACAAATTAAGATATTTTTGATGAAATCTGACAGAATTTTGACTCCTCCATAGGCTTCCAGTGTGACCGAAACTCACTGGCCCAGAATAGTTATTAAAACATCGTTAAAATAGTCCAAGTAACTACAGTGGCACTACATTAAGTTTATCATGCGACGACAATACTTTTTGTGCGGAAAAACAACAAAAATAACGACTTTATCCAACTATTAGTGTTCCTCAATGTGGGCCTCTGACGAGAGTTCACGGGAGCGCCAGGATGCATGCGCGAGAACTGAGCTTAAATACTCCCAAGGAGTGAGCAGTCAGTAACAAGTAGTAGTAGAAGAAGAACGCCGTAAGCTCAGTTCTCGCGCATGCATCCTGGCGCTCCCGTGAACTCTCGTCAGAGGCCCACATTGAGGAACACTAATAGTTGGATAAAGTCGTTATTTTTGTTGTTTTTCCGCACAAAAAGTATTGTCGTCGCATGATAAACTTAATGTAGTGCCACTGTAGTTACTTGGACTATTTTAACGATGTTTTAATAACTATTCTGGGCCGGTGAGTTTCGGTCACACTGGAAGCCTATGGAGGAGTCAAAATTCTGTCAGATTTCATCAAAAATATCTTCATTTGTGTTCCGAAGATGAACGAAAGACTTACATGGTTGGAACAACATGAGGGTGAGTAATTACTGACAGAATTTTCATTTTTGGGTGAACTAACCCTTTAAACTCTTGGTTGTTCCAGGGAAACGGTATATAAAACAGTCTGTCTGCGATAATGTACAATAAACAGCCCATCATTATTGGAAAACAAATTCCAACATTTGATCCCAGACATGAAGCATAAATGGACATAAATAAATGAACTTAAAATGTTGCTATGAGTTGAAATAACTTCATAACGCAAGAAGAAAAAGAGCACACAAGAGACACAAAAATATCAAAGTTATAAGAAATCACTTGCTAGTATTAATGCATAGAATAATGTTAAACGTTGAATGTTGCAATTGACCTGTTTAGTTGCTTTGATATGGACCCTGCAATCTGCATGGATGAAGGCTCTTCCTCCAACACACTGGTATAGCAATTCCCATGTTCAAAAACACAACAATAATATTAGTTCTGGGAAACCACGTGAAAGCAGGCAAGTGTGCTTATTGTTTGCGTAGAGTTCTCTGATTAGGGCGCTAAATGGGAATCAGAAGATTTTTAGACTAAACAGGAGACAGACGTAATCAAGGGCATTACACTGAACATTATCTCTGGCTTTCTTACTAATGTTTTTGTCCTTCCAGAATCTTAATTAAAGCTGCACTGCTGAAATGCTGACATAATGTAGGCTGACTAGCACTGCCCGTAATATCAGTGCCAGTACCAAATCATTGCTTTGGGTCAAACATAAAGCATGTTCAGTGCCTTGACTTCCTCGTTGTGTCACTGTCAGCTTAGGTCTTACTGACGCTAGGGCTGTGATATATCATGACACTGTCTTCACGCCAAGGCTTGTCAGCAGCTCATCAGTCTGCGGCGTCACTAAATGAAGCCGCAGGTGTTGCTGATCCTTTTAATATTGGCTTGAAGGACTGAGTCATGGCTCATTCAGCGGCTGAGGGGACTGTGTGACCAAGTTTGAGCTTCACTGATTTGTGCATGTCAAGGAGATTTCATATTAGATTATTTAAATGAATGTATATTTCACTCATACGTCACATGGAAAAAAAAAATCTTTTGCAACTTCTGTTTAATGCTGACTTCAGTGGGGTCATGTTAATGAATTTATGCACACGGACAAACAGCCTTAGTGGTTATAATCATGTGCTACTAATAGAAAAGGATGCTCTTAGACAGAGTGACCCAGAAACTGCAGAGTTGATATCACACTCTTGCTGTCTCAACAATGCTCACTTGAGCCACTTAACCTTTGCCAGCAAGGATTCCCCCCACCATCTGCTGAAACCCTTTGACAAATGATTGATGAAGTCCCTGGTATTTGGAACACCCTATGTTCTGACCTTTTTAAGGGATACATTGAAAAATGCATTTGATAACAATCAAAAATGTATGTTTTTTTTATTACAATTTGGTCTAGAGGTGATTTTCATGAAACATTTCTTCTTATTATCAATGTTGAAAGCTGCTGTGCTTAAAGGTGCAGTGTGTGATTTTTAGCGGCATCTAGTGGTGAGGTTATGAATTGCAACCAACAAAAGTTACGGTGGCCGACAGGAAAAGATGTCGTCGTCTGAGACAGCGGAGAGTAGCCAGTTCAGTTCATCTTTACAAAGATAAATTAAGAAATGATGTTCACTTTATTATTCAGTAAAACAATATGTTATTGCGAATATTATTGTTACTTGTTCATCATTGTGTCAGAGTTTTATTCGCTGACTTTAGCTTGCTTCCTTGCACGAAGAACAACATAGTGACGAAATAATGTCGGCGCATTTCAATGTAAGGCAACCCGCAGTGTATGTAGATAGAAATGGCTCATTCTAGGGTAATAAAAACATAGCGGTTCATTAAGTAAGGTCTTTATACACCTCTGAAAACTAAAACTTTTCGATCAATTTAACCCTTAAACGCATACATCGGGTCTTTAGTGACACTACCCTCGTCCTCATTCATTATTTAAAGTTAGACATCGACCTTTTTAGTATTCCTCAATTAATTAATTATTAACAATATAACAAGAATTTGTTTTTGTTTTTATAAAAGAATACCTTTTTTTTCCCAGAATAAAAAAATAATAAAAAAATTGTATTGGGTCGCTAATAACCCGAGGTGTGTAACAGTGAAAGTATATTTTATTCTGCACAATAATGGTTGAATCTTTGATGACTGAAAAAGTGCAATTCACCTTTATTCCACAAGGTGGCAATGTCTGATACACAGTGATGTGATGTTTCATTCATAGTTACTGCAGGCAGAAAACAAAAGAATAGGAAGTATCATCAGCAAAACTTGAAATGGCTCAGTGATTTACTGCAGAGCAAATACTGAACACAATCAAACATTAGTGTCACTGTCACTTGATGGTGGATCTGGTGAAGAAGCTGTCAGCGATCAAAATATTGATTTTGAAGATGTTGAAAATGATAGTTTGAGAATATGTTTGAAATGGCGGATATATGTTGAATGTACTGGGAAATGAGCTCTGACGAGGACAGTGATGATGATATAAAACATCTGCTCAAACAGAACCCTTCCAAGCTCCAAAAGGTAACAAATTATGCTTTATTTTATTCTTATGTAATTGTTACTCTAATATCAGGAGAGTTGTATTATCGGTAGAGTTCCATCCGTTTTAGATATAGATCCGCGTCGCTAAGTTCCGAATATGTATTAATGACTGGCGAAACATTCATGCATTTATGGGTTAATTCATCTTTACTGAAATTTGAACAAAAATATAAATATGCATTTTAAAACAAGTAATAAAAACTCGGTGAGTGTTTTAGCGCAATTTTCTGACCTCATGGGATCACAACACTAAGAGATAGTAAATCTTTTCCTGGATTTTTTTTGTGCGTTCCCGAGATTAGACCTTCCTTAACATAATGCCGAAAACCCGAAGTCTCTAGGTGGTCTGGTTGAGGAGTAGATAGAAGTGCAAGATTGGTGCGCACAGACAGAACAGAAATCATGAGTTAACAATCGCAATTTTGTCCGGTGGAAAATTGCGCTAAAAAATCTTACTCCCAACTTATGAACAGCTGTGTACTTTTCAATGCTTACCATTGTTCATTTAATGTAATGTAATTTAGTTCAATTTAACAAAGGCATTATTTTAATTCCTCAAACTCTCTGCAGTTCCGCGATAAACCTCTAGGGGTTCACAAACCCTCATTTCGGAATCCCTGATCATGAGTTACTTTCAATGAAGAGATCTTCATTTAAAAGCCTAACTGCTACTGAGCCTAAGAGTTGGTGCTTTCTATTACATATCAACTCATTATGAAGTTTGTGTACAGTTACAATTAAGCAAAAATGCATTTTCTGTTCCTGTGCATCATGATATATCGGTGTAGGCATTACAGCACAAGTCAAGGTTAGCTGAAAAGATATTTCCTCTTGTGAAAAGTGTTTTTGCTCCGCTCACTGTAAACAGAACATTCCGATCTCATCCAGAGGCAGCATGGGAGGAGTGTGTCTGCTGCTTTTGCTATACCAATAGAAGCGTTCAGCAGCACACAGCACAGAAAATTAGAAAACATATCTGTGTACATTTCTGCAGCTCGTGCTGAGCCCTGAGGTTATTTTGATCATATCGCACATGAAATCTGGCACAATGTGTCAATGGATGAGAAACAACACTTCCCCAGTGATGTAATAATGTGAGCCTGCAGTGCAGCAGCCAAAACGTTTTTTTTTTTGTTTTGTTTTTTTTTATCTACTAATTGAATGTAACACGTATGCTAAGATTACCTTGTTTTGAAAAATGAACACTAAATGTGATGTTCTGGACAAATCCCATTTCCCTATTTTTAATCAATTTCTCTGCCTTGTTTCGGTTCTCTGTGCCTGAATTTGTTGAGACAGCTATTTAAAATTAACAACATGTAATGTGACCTTCAGTTCCCCTTTTAAAACATTCAACAACTTTAGGGTTGCTGTGCAGAACAGATTTCGACATACTGTTGGTTTTTACTCACAAAACTTTTTTTACACTCATTTTAAAACGTATATAAATATATATTACTCAATTACCCCAGGCTTCAGTGTCACACAATCCTTCAGAAATCATCTCAAATCAAAAAAAAAAAAAAAAATCAAATCATTGTGATCCAGGAACACAAACTTGGTGAAATCACATTCATCCATATTACACATAAGCCTTTTCTAATACTTATAGGTAGTGCTTTACTAACTGTGACCCACAAGACACCAGAAAGTTCAGTACATCTCTGCTTGTATACAAATAAATTAGATAAATAAGGAGCTGTTGGAGTGTCCAGGTTTAGATTTGCTCTCTCCGTGTTTATGTCTTACCCAATCTTCACAAGCCCAAGACATTGCCACGGTCCATAAAAGGGCTGACACCTGCATTTTACACAGAACAGGGAAGAGTCAAGACACATCAGCCAACAGGGGATGCTGACATGAATTCACAGCGTGATCACAGCATGCTCAAGCCATCCAACCAATGAGGTGGAGCGTGATCAGAGTCAACCACCAATCAGAAGTCAGAGACATTTCAGCTACAGTTGAGACTGAGTGTACACAACTATAGGGGAAGTAATGTTCTCAGCCTCAAGCCAGGGAAGGATGACGTGGGTGGGGGAAAAAAACTGCAACTTGGCAGAACGAAGTGAGGAAATGGAACATTTAGAGGAATCTGTGGGGGTATCCACATGTGCATGGGTCAAAAGAGCGACCTCATAAATAGAGTTTGACTTCTGCCTGCTCTTTACATTTTTTGGAATTTAGCATAATGTTTGTCCTCTAAAATCATTGATGTTTTATAGTTCAGAAAAAAAAAAGTATTTATAAAATATTTAATACAATAGATTTTATTATATTATTTTTATTGTATTGTATGATTTTTTATATTATAGTGTATGATGTAAAGTCAGTGCCTCAATTTCACACAGTAGTTCATCATAAATTAATATGATCATGATCACTAACATATGACAACCACAAAGGGACATTTAGAACATTATATGTAATTTATTCTTTGCTAGCCACTTGGATTGATGATACTTTATCTAATGCTGTGAAAGTTTTACATTTTTGTAAGTGTTGAAATACTTTGAATGGGGCCACTTTGAAAGTATCTATTGCAGGAATTAAACTGTACACCGTGATAGTTGTAAGCCAGAGGAACAGTCCGTTTCAGCTGAAGCTTATATACATAAGCACAACAGAACATCATTTTATCCCACATAATGATGTTGGAAAAGAATAAACATTTGGGATTCCTTCTTCAAAATAAGATTCATATTAGAATATGACCTTCTAATCTGTACTGACTGTTCTTATTGTACTATATTTGTTAGAAAATGCAGTAGCCAAACAGAAAAAGGGTGTGTGTGAGAGAAACCAAAAGATAAAGAAGGAAGACAAAAAATCTGGGAAATACCGAGCATGCATTAGGTGAATGAAACACTGTGCTCAACCAATGACATGCATGATTATGTATGTTTAGCCAATCAAAGGAAGGCACAGTTATGCAGCCAGACAAGAAAGTTGATGTCATGGGCTTACTATGAGGAAATTTTGAACCTGAACACATGTAACTTTATAGCGGGACTTTTTGATCACAGCAAGTTAAGTGAAAATGAGTTGTCTCTGAAGAGTACTCAGAATTCCCATCTAAGTTTAGTCATCGTTTGCGACAGGCTGGAGCATAGCAGATCATATTTAACTGAAATTGTGGTTGAAATTGTTTATTCTGTCTATCACCCCCTGACTCACTTAACCTCAGATTCTGCTTCTGAGCTCAGAGAGTTGGCATTAGTACAAATTATTTCCCCTTCTCCTTGAAACCATTTCATGCATGTGAACAGTGGAGCTGTTTTTGTTTTTTTGTTACTAGTACTGCCAAGTAAGCCCAGAGTTCAAGCATACCAGAGGCGTTTTGTGTTGGGAGGCTGGGAAAGCCATATCTGGCCTCTGTATGCTATGCGAAATGAACACGGATTGTTTTTAGGATTTTTCAGTTTACCGTTTGGACTACACAATGCACCTAATGCTTGGTTTATGACAATAACTATACTCAAATTCTCCCTAATTGTCCCCAAATCCCTGTGAATATTTTTAGTCTGGATTAAACTTATTACAATGATCTGCTCTAGATTTAACCAGATAACCTTTTTCAAAAGCATTTTATGGTTTTAGGTCAGTCCTGAGCTAATGCTAATGTATAAAAGTTATAAGAGATAAGATGGCAGACTCTAAATACTATATGCTATGAGGTCAAAATATTACAGTGTATATGTAATATGATGATTACACATACCGAATGACATGTAACACATTAACACGGTAACCACAACATTAGTTTTTCTTTGAAAGTTCAATCTATCAGCTTAGTAAATGGGAGTGTACATTCTCTGAAATCTAACGCAATTTAAGAATGACCAGTGTAATACAGTTTTTATTGTATCTGAGGAATTCATGACTTAAACAACTAGGCTATTTCCATTTTCATAAATGAAGGAGTTTTTACATTGCAGCTGACTAATTTCTCCCTGATTGGCTGGAAGGAATATTGCCTTCATATCCTTATTAGTTTGCACATGGATGGTTACTCTGTACTCATGTTTAGTTCCAGCCCATAGTTCACACTTACTGGTGATGAATTATTAATGCAGTGGTTAGGTTTAGTCAGAATCTTAGGAAAGAGAATACTCTCTTAGGTGTAACATTACATGATGACGCACTAGCACAGTGAAACTACACCAGCTATGGGAAGCAGGTATAAAAATAGCTTCAAATATAATTTACTGATTGGAAATATATTTTTTGACATCTATATAATTAATTGACAGATTAATTAGCCTGAGAGGCATTCTTCAGTTTAGTTAAACTATATTACTAAATTAAATATATACATTAATCATCAACTAAAATACCAAATACCCAAACTAGTTAAAAAACCACACTATTTAGAGGGGTGTTTTTAGCTAGAAACTAGAACTCTACACTGTTAGAAAAATCTGTAGAAATTACAGTATTACTGGCAGCTACTTGCCAGTAACTTACTGTAGATTTAAATTGATGTTATTTACTGGCAACAATTTGTTCAAAATTAAATGAATATTAAACATTAACAAGTCTTTATCTTTACAGAATAAAACTAAAATAACATCCTCATGCAAAGCATTCTGGGAACCAAAATATGAAGGAAAAAAAACAGAAAAAGGTTGATGAAGATTTCTGGTTCCCAGAATGCTTTGCATTAGATTGTTATTTTATAATTTTATTCTTTAAAGACAAAGACTTGTTAATGTTTAATGTTCATTTAACTTTGAACAAACTGTGGCCAGTAAATAACATAAATTTAAATCTACAGTAAGTTACTGGCAAACAGCTGCAAAACTACAGCAAATTTTTTACAGTGTATAGCTTTAGCTAGAAGGCTATAGCTAGAATTAACTCATGGTAACTCTTATAAAATGTGTGGACAGAGAGAGGGAGAGAGAAACATCCTAATCTCACATGTCAGATACATGATTTTGTATATGTGTATCTTATATGTTATGTTACGCTTTTATCCAAAACATTTTACAGTGCATTTTAAGGCTTGCATTTGATCAGTATGTTCCGTGTTTTCTGGTGACTGAATCCACGAATGTCAGTTTACTGGTGTCATGCTCTACCAGTTAAGCTGCAGAAACAGGTTACTGAACTGGATATGTTTCACCTTCAGTGAAGAACAAGCAGCAGTTAATCATGCAAGTTGCTTCCAATTAAGTGTAGTCAATCAGTATTTTACATGACAGAATAAAGAGAATACAATAAAATAGGCCAAGTGATAAAAGGTACATTTACAGTAAATTCATTTAATTGAAAACATAAAACTGAAAAAGCAGCAGTAGATCACCAAAAATTTTTAATTCTGCAATCATTTCCTCAACCGTCGTTCTGTCATTCCAAACCCATATGACATTTGTTTCCCCCCCCCCCCACAGTGGAATACATAACTGGAGCTTTACGACACAAAATCACCATAAAAGTACTATTCTGAATCCATATGATAGTTTTGTGTGAGAAACTGAATGTAAGTATTTTATGATATGGTAGTATTTGCTGACATGTCTTTACATTTTGTCTTTGGATCAGGGGTGCAGAGTTTAATCGGAATTGGACATTTTTCATACTGTATTGTCATTCAGTAAAAAAAAAATTATATAATTATAATTAAGGAAATAATGTCACAACATAAAATTAAGCATAAAAATACAATTTTCAAAATGTGACCTGGACATGTTTTTGTGATGGTCCCCCTTGTAGTATTGAGATGCCTGTGTATACAAGTTTTAAAAGGGAAAATGGTGTGTTGTGATTTATGCTTAAAATGGGCATCATACATGTAAGGATTTGGTCTAAATGTCAGGGTTCCTATGTTTCACTGTGTTTTTTCCCTGTGACCCAGTTTAAACTTTGCCGCATTCATGGAGAGGGTGCTGGTGCTGGTGAACATCAACTCCCTGTTCACCGTTGGCTTGGCAGAGGACCACACCAGCCCCACTCCATATCCAGAGACCTGTCATCTGTCGACGACTGGCACAATGGAGATAAGAGAGTCCACCACAGGCAAGGGAGACCTGCCTGCCGCAATCGATGAGCCTAATCCAACAGAGAGGACAGGAGAGGACATCGACCCGGAGCCTGATAGTCTGACCAAGTTGCGTGAGTCGGAAGCTCACTCCTCGGAAGCTCGTCGCCGCGGCTCCACCTCTGTCTCCGGTGCCAGTGATGGGCTCTTCGGCTCGTCTGCTACACCTTGGTCTCCATCTCCTGTAGCTGCATCTCCATCGGTCGTCCCCAGGGTGTCGTCTGCTAAATAATAAACAATTACTTGTTAACTAATAATAAATTGTTACATTTGATTTTATTCTGACTACTTTTATTACATTGTATCCATTATTAACGCAAATCTGTGTCAGGTTAGTAACAGACTAAAGTCCAGTTTTGAGTGGAGCATAGGGCACGCCAACTGAGATTTTAGAGTTCCGGGTAAATTTTGGTGCTAGTCCAAGTGTACTTATACTGTAAAGGCTAATAAAGAGAATTTCCATTTAGGACAACAGAATGTTGCGCGACCAACCTAAATAGAGTGAGCCTTACCCCTGTTTTCTGTCAGGACCACTATCATCAAACACGATTGACAGTTAGCATTTAGGAAGGCGGTATGGTTCTGTTCTGGGCGAGAACTCACTGCGCATCCGTGCAGCCTAGCATGGATAAGAGCAGGGAGAGCAGCAATAACCCCCCTTAGGGTAAACAGAACAGAACCAACATGAATGTATTGCAGACATCATTAATTCAAGATTTTAAAGTACAAATGAGAATTTAGTCTGATTCAAAGGGGAATCAGAATGCTGACAAGAGGAGGAGCTGGGGATGGAGGAGGGTAACTACTGAGAAACACGATAGATGTTGATAATACTGAAGGAGCTTATATGTATACAGTGATAGGCATCATATTCCTATAGGTAGACGTGATTCAGCTGAGAGTCAGCTGATGCCAGCTTGACTAATGTGACCTGCCAGAACTGAAGCTACGTTTTATTATTGTAATATTACCCTAGCTAGTGTACATGGGGAACCATGAAATAACGAAACAAAAATACTATCAGAGAAAGTAATGTTGGTCGGCCTATATATATAGCAGGATTCATAACCTCTGACTAGAGATAGTATTGCTTTAATTCAAGTGTATACATATCTATGGAAACTAAACAAAATACTTTTAGAGAGAGTAAGCATGAGAGCAGGCCTCTAAATAAGACAGTAAATTACATCTGTCCAGTGACGAAGACTCGTGAGTTTGTGATTGTGGGGTCCCCGTTAAACGGCCGCCGCAATACCCTTTTCACGAGTTCACACTTACAAATAAGTCAGATAGAATAAATGCGTATTTGGCGTGCTGTCCGAGGAGAGGGCTCCGGGCTCGGTATTCGGCCCGAACCCAGAGTACTCCCCCCGTATTCCTGGCTGTGAAAGAACAAGCCAAGAGTGAGGAGTCGGGGTGGTGGAGGGATGCTGAAAACTGTCAAGGAAGTTAGGTGAGTTGACAGAGTGAATATATATGCTTCCTCTCATGCTGATAGGGTAGACATGGTAATTGTTTGATGAGTTGATTGATTACTTGATTATTTGAACGTGCTCCTCCCGAACTTTGTTAATAAAACATCATTTATGGAGCGAGTAAAATATGAGTAAAGAGTAAAATGGAATAATCAAATAATAATAATCAAATGTTTAGATAAATTATCATATAAATGACCAATAACTAATTGGCATTCCAACCTACATTCAAGGTCATGATAAAATGGAGTCAGATAAAAGTAAACTGGAATTAAACTACTTACGGAAATGACCGAACGTGAAGTAATCCTTCACCTGCTTATCGCAAACATCGTTGGGCCGATTGGGTGGACCTTACACCTTCTTTCCCCTGTGGAACTCATTTGTACAATCTAAAGCAGGGTTTCTCAAACTCGGTCCTGGAGGGCCACTGTCCTGCACAGTTTAGCTCCAACCCTGATCAAACACACCTAGCTGTGAGTTTCTAGTGATCCTGAAGACATTGTTTGCATGTGTTTGATCAGGACAGTGGCCCTCCAGGACAGAGTTTGAGAAACCCTGCTCTAAAGCACTTTTTTAAGTTTTAACAATGCATTTCTCACTTTCCATACCTTTAGCAATATTCTAAACAAATAGAGTCCAAACAAGATGGAAAAAGTTTGACCTGTCTTGCATTCATTCATTTGTAGATTAACAGCTGAATTTGTGTAAGATGTTGTACTACAAATAGCTGTCACTGAGAATACTTATTCCTCTAAATAAGCATGAAATGGATGTGTGTAGTTTACAGTTTTACGGTTTCCAAACATTGTTTGGAATGGATTGGATGGATCATTGTGGCCTCCCTTTATTTCAGCCATTGCTCTTGCATCCAAAAAGTCCTAAAGAATTTTTATGCAGTTATCTTCAACCAGGGATTAGTCTCATGATGAATGCAGGGCAGAAACTGTCTGTGGACCAATGAGAAGTCCTGTCCTTCCCGTGCTTGAGGTGTCTGTCAGTTGTCCTAGCATCCTTATATGATGGTGTTGGGCCGCTAAGTCCACCTAGATCCAATCAAAATGTAGCAAACCTTTCTCCACTGTTGCAGTAAGAGAGGGCCCTGCAATAAAACTGGAATGTGCGGTTCCATGTGGTAGAATGTATTCACGTAACAAGGTCAGCATTCTTTGTTTCTCATATGATGTGCATCACATGCTTATATACAGAAGCTCCAATAAAGCATATGCTATGATGAGGAGCTACAAACAAGCAGAGGAAAAAGAACAGCCGGCGTTCCATTACCGAACAGGAATATGAGATGAGTTTCCATTACTGTACAATGGAGAATCACCTTTGTTCCACATGGCTTGATGCCAAGCTTGCATAATATGACATCAAGACAGAGATGCCAACCTTGCAATGTCCCTACCCGCTCAGCACCTGACTCTACATCTAAAATGTAAAAAAAAAAAAAAAAAAAATGCCACTTATGTTTTTTTATATAACAAAAATTGACCCCTCACAGGCCTTTCAGGACTGTATTTGGAAAGGTGGGATATAAAGAGAAAAGAGCTAAAACAGAGGTGCTGCAGCAATGTACATAAATAATGGGTTTTTAAATCATGTATATTTCCAGACTCCAAAAATAAAATTATGAACTTGTAAATGAGCATAATATCTGCACTTTAATACTAACATCATTGTTTGTTTGTTTTGAACAGACAAGTGTGCAGTCAGTTTACTATGTCTATAAAGATCAATACAGTCTATAAATATCTCTTGTACTATTCCCAGACTGGCTGGCATGGCATGCTAATGATGGAAACAAAACAAACAAGCATTGTACTGTATCAGACAGACGTCTGAGCTGTCCTGGGTGACAGGTGACAGAACTCAAGAGTCGTTTGTTGCACAATTTATTTTTGAGCTCTCTAATAGAACATTGTTCAAACAGGCGCATATGACGTTCAGCACTAAAAAGTCTGAGCGTCTGATGATAAACATACTGTGTACATACATCATTAGTTATTATTAAATTATGGGAAGTCCTTTGCGTGAAACTGTTGAAGAGGCTATGTATTTATAAAGCAGAAAAGAATGAAAAGTCAAGTGGGGTGCTGTTACTGTTTAGGAAATGACTTGATTTTCCCACTCATGAATGGCAGATTAAGGATTGACTAAAGCAGTAAGAATTAGGGGAAAGGTGAACGGAAGAGAGCAGTTTTTGAGGCTGTCACGTGTGACTTCCTGTTTTTAGAAGCAGCTGGCAGCCCTGTCATACAGCAAGTTCGGGTTTCTGATGGACTGACTGGAGTAATATATACCATTCAAAATAAAGGTTCTTTATGGGTATTTCTCCACACAGTTATTTTAAGAACTGTTCACTGAAAGGTTCTTTTGGGAACCCGCCCCCAAAAAAGGTTCTTCTTCTGCATCGCTGTGAAAAAAAAACCTTTTGGAACCTTTCTTTTTAAGAATGTGTATGGGATAATTTGAGGATGTAATCATAAATTGATGGCTTGATGATTTTTAGTAGTGTGGTGCTTACCCATGCAAAACTCAATGCAATGGCAACGTCTTGGGTGCTTTTCAAGTCATTTCTATGCAATTAAGTTTTTAAAAATGTTTTAGGTACATTGTTTGGGTGTTATTGGTGGTTAATAATCAATCAACAGAGCGCTTTCCTTTGTCCCTTCACACAAGTCCAATCACGTAAACATCTTCTGTGAGCATGATTTGAGGTATCTCCAAGGGCGTAGATTTGGTTTGAACTTTGGGGGGGTTGAAGTTTGGGTATGTCTCCTGATATTGTGATCATGTTATTAATATTGGGGGGGGGGGGGGGGTTGTAATGCATAGATTTAAATATTGGGGGGGTTATCTCCCCCCCATCCCCGCCACAAACTACGCCCCTGGGTATCTCTCATGCCTGTAGTTAACTGATAAGACTCTCTGTGGAAAGGAGGTTGAGGACCAAATGTCCCCACAAGGATATTAATACCAGTACATTTTGACCTAGTGGAGACTTTATTTTTGGTCATCTTATAATTCGCACTAATTGATGTTTTTTTTTTTTGAAAATGTAAAAATGCAGAAAGTTTTTTTGTGATTGGTTTTGGGGTAGGGTTCGGGTTAGTGGATAGAAGATACAGTTTGTACAGTATATAAATCATTACGTCTACGGAAAGTACCCATAAAACCAGGAAACCGAGTGTGCGTGCGTGTGCGTGTGTGTGTTTGCGTGCGTGTGCGTGTGTGTGTGCTGCGTGCGTGCGTGCGTGCGTGCGTGTGTGTGTTTGTGTGTGCTGCGTCGTTTATTTGCTCGCCCTAAAGTTTCGAAGAAGGGCAGAACTAATTTTCCATTCTCAGTTTGGCTTAATGACTCCATGAATAGCATTTCCATTATGGGAAATGGATGGAGCAACAATGCTGGTAAGTAAAGAGAAAAAATGGATAAGAGACTGTGTGTGTACAAAACATTTAGGCTGATTAGTTTAGGCTACATCAAAGATATTCTCCCAAATCTCCAGAATATTTGACAGTCATAAAGTTTGAGAAAATACGCCTGTCCAGTTTGGCCATAACAAATCATCACTGTCTGCAACCAAGTGCTGCATTTCCAAGAATTGACAATGACACAAGAGAAGGTCCCTCCATGAGGAAACATATTTACCCCTGTACCCCTGACTATACAGAACATTTAATCATGCATATGCTAACCAACCAAGAAAGAGCCAATAATACTACAGTAGCTATAGCCAAATAATAGAAAGAAATGGGTGTGGTCAAATATTCTGAAATCTATTTGATACTTAAGCATACTAAATTCATTCATTTAATTATTATTTAATGTATTTCTATTTATTTAATTTTATTTACAAATTACATACAATGATTTCTAAGTAAATAAAATTAAATAACATTATTCCATTTAATATACATTCATGAAATACATTTGAATAAATAAATAATATACATTAAGAATAATGATTTTTTTATTCTTATTTAATTTATTGATTAATGTTTTTTGCTAATGTAAGCATCACTATTAGCTCCTATGAATTTGAACAAACATAACTCATCAACTATTTGTGTTACTCACATTTTCTTTAAAAATAAATCTATAGTTTATGTATATGATTCCTGTCCTGTGTTTCCCTTGTCTTGTGTGCACTTTTGTTATTTCCTGTTCTGTGCCATGTTTTGTAGTCCTTTGTAGTCTTTCTTGTTTATTAATCTCCCCAGGTGTTTCTTATTAACCACGCCCCCTTGTTACTTAAGCTTGTTTGTCTCTGTGTATTTATAGCCCTTGTGTTTCACTTGTTACCTTGTCAGTTGTTGTACGTGTAGGGGTGCTTCTAGTTTGGTCCTTCTCGTGGTTTTGTTTCTTTGTCCTTCGTGTTCTTTATTATTTATACTACGTGTTTCTTCATTAAAACCCTGCTAATAGATCCTCGCTTCCGCCTGCTTTCTCCGGCACACTACAGTATATAGGTTAAGCAAGTGACATTTCTCAGGTATAGAAAAATCTATAACCTCTGGCTGAGTACTATAGACTTAGTGCTAATGGTTTTGACATGTCTGGTCTGTAACCCACGGTATGCTTCAGGCAGTGTGAAACTATATGAAGCTATTAATCCATAGTAAGCACACCAGTAATCCTGAACTGAAACTGTCTCATGGCTCTACAATTTTATTCAAGGCAAGTTTAAAAGGTTAATGTGCTTATCTGGTGTTAAAGATAATGATAATCTATAAAAACGTATAGTTTTAAAAAGTATAAGTGGCTTTTATTTACATTTTTAGATGTGAAACTGCTGGTTTGAGAGAGCAGAGGAAGGGATTGTTATCACCAGTAGATGAACTTTCACATTGTTTAAAATATTCTGAAAAACTTTTCCAAATGCTTCTTACGGTCATTGACTTATTTGTGAAGCTTTAAATGGCAAGAAAGGGCTTGTTTCCTCCCAGAGGTCAAGGAAATATTTGTTTGAAGTCAGAGGTCAAGAGTGTCTAACCTGTCTGTCTAAATATTCCCACTGAACTATTTTCAGGCATGAAACAATTGATCTGTTTGCTTTTCGGCAATAGGTGCAAATCTACATCAAAAGTTTTCCACTAGATTACATCCAGACTCAATTGCTGGCCATATAATGACTCTTTCATTTCCATATATGGTTTGATTGATCTGAACCATATATTTCCATAATTTTCATACTATTTATGAAGTAGACAGAAGTAATATGGGCAGTTTGACATTATTTGATTTGAATTCAACCTCTAGCAAACACATAAAAGACATGCAGAAAGAATGTGTGTTTAGCTCACAGCCGTTATTATAAATTGATATCTATTTATATCTTTAATATCTTATATTTAAATCTTTTTATATCTTTATATTATATATTTTTCTCTGTTCGTGAAATGACAGTAGAAAAGTACATTTTAAATGTAATTCTGTTCCCTTCATAGTTTTCATATTCCAGCTCATAAAAAAACAAATATTCCAGCACATAAAATAATTTTCTTTATTATAAAATTAAATGCACACAATAAAGCCACAAGCTCAAATAAGAAGATAATAGAGGATTCGGTAACACTTAATTTTACAGTGTCCTTGTTACATATGTTACATGTACTTACCATAGTAATAACAGTAAATTATGCATAATTACATGCAACTAACACTCAACCAAACCCCAATCCTATCCTAACCCTATAGTAAGTACATGTAGTTGCTAAATATTAGTACTTACTTACACTGTAATAATGACACCTTAAAATAAAGTGTAACCGAGGATTCTATTTAAAAAAAAGTGCTAAGAGAAATTCAAGTTGAAAGGAAATATTCAGTGATTGAAAATTGCTAAAACAACTTTTACTATGCTTGTAAATTAAAATGTGAACAAGTATAGGCCTAAAGGCGCGCTGTCTCCAGGAGAGAGCGAGACAGCGAGAAACATATTTGCCTAACATATCATACAAGGTTTAAAACAAGGTTTAAATAAACATATTAAGTATGTCCGTAATATGTATGATCTTGTAGAATCTTATAATCACTTGACACGCACTCATCATTGCATAGTGATTTGGTTTGTGTAGTATCAGTAGGCCTAAACGGCACAAGGATTGAATGGGTCTGCCGAATATTTTTTCTTATTATGCGGTAGAATTCGTTATTCATTTTGAAGCCATTATCTGTTTCCGAATTAGGAATTTGGGTCCGTAGAAACAGTGAATCTTCAGTGTTTTCACGTAGGCTGTATGCCACTGAGCACGTAGCACATGTACCTCTACTCCTGAGGCTATTTCAGAGGAGTAGTTTTAGAAAATAATGCTAAGCATTTCCCAAAAGGCATGTAAAAGGCATCCAGCATATAATTGAACATAAGACGTGCCTTGTCTGGTCTGCCTGGTCACCTGGTCATTATGCATGGGTAATTATCAATGACACCAATACCTCCCCATGTGTTTAGCACATCTGTAGACCTGCTGGTCATGGTATATCAAGATCACAGTCCCATATACCCTTCTGAAAAAGAATGACTACTTTTAAAATGAAATAATATACTTTAAAATAATGCTTGAGGGTGAACTGGATGTTTTCAGATCGTGATCGCATCCAGGTAATACGCATTTCCGTGACGAAGGCATAGCTAGCTAGCAAACTGTGGGATGTAGTAACTAATACTGACAGTAACTTGCGATTGAGTTGCAATCTGATGTGAATGGGCTTCAGTGCCTCATCAAGTAGGGGCGTGTCCAGGAGCTCAGGGGCTCCAGTGCGTCATAAAACCCCCGTTTTAGCCCCGCCCCAAAAAATCCAGAACACAGCAACGATGAAAAACTGTTTAACGGTCTAACTCCACAATTCAGTACTTCAAAGTGCACAGTCTTTGTAATATGATTTAGCAATACATTTCTAACAGTTATAATGTGTTTAGATTTTTTTTTTAGAATTGCCTTTACAGGGACTTTAATGTATGTTAATTTAAATTAAAATTTAAAATGGATTATAGTTGACATTTATATTGAATGAAATAAGCTGAACTTTAGAGTGCTTTTTGACCCACCTAAGAATGATTTTTTAGTGTACTTAAGTGTGTTAAGAAACAGTCATGAAAGTGTACTTTCTTTAAAGGTGCATTAAGCAACATTTCATGTTTAAAATACCCGTTTTTCTAACCCATACATGCTTAAACAATTGCCTGATGGGCTGAATGAGCCCTTCTCTGATCACTGCGATTGCCTCTATAATCCTGTACAATAAAATAAATAAGAGGGATTCGGGACGGAATTTGAGACTGGGCGTGACGTCATGCACGTTCAGTTGCAGTGTTGCAGTTTCGCTTATCGCCAGAGGGGGCATAGTTCTGCAAAAACTCAGAGACTTGCGCAATGCATCTTTAAGTGCACTTAAAGGGATAGTTCACCCAAAAATGAAAATTCTGTCATCATTTACTCACCCTCAAGTTGTTCTAAACCTGTATGAATTTCTTTCTTCTGCTGAACACAAAAGAAGGTATTTTGAAGAATGTCAGTAACCAAAGAGTTGATGGGCCCCATTGACTTCCACAGTTTTTTTTTTTTCATTCATTCATTGGGGTCCATCAACAGCACCAGCTCCTAAAAATAATACAAATTTTTTGTGAAATCTGTGAACTTAAAAGTCAAAATCTCAAACACTCGGTACATCCACTTGCCCTTGATGAGGCTGTATTGCATCTGCAATGTACAACAATATATTATGCAATTCAGAAAAGAACAAATAAACATCTCTGAAATAACCTAATGTCAGTTACACAATCTGGGGGGAAAAAACACACTGTTGTTTGCATTCTAGAGTGTACTAAAATACAAGAAACACTTGATTTGTCAGTTTAACCATGTCAAGACAAGAGATTTCTCCTGTCAAACCAGCGTATGTGTAATATGGGCTGAATTAATCTGCTGGGAACCACATTTTATACAGATATAAGAGAGGAAGATTTAGATTTAATATTAGTATTAAAGCAGCCATGTTGGGAGAGGGATTGCAGATTGGGCAAGTGCATTAAAAATGACCTAAGCATACGAAGGAGAGGACAGAGAGGGGCTCATTCAGCAAGTGTTTTGCACAAGATAAACAGTTTTGCCCTTATCGCTTATTGCTCTGCGACAGCAGCGCACGTCTCAACAAATACTTCATGCGCAGAAGAGAGAAAGCAGCACAAAAATGACGTTAATGACTTGACCCCTCTCCAACTCTAAAACTGTAAGAAAAACTGCTTAAGCAAAGAAAAACAGGTTATGAAGGCTGGATCTGATAAAAAATTGTGCAGGGTGTCTACTTGGAATCAAATTTGGATCAAATTTAAAACAGTTTTCAAAATTCAGACCAACAGTGTTGAGTGTTTTGCCATTTTTCTCGCAAGAGACTGTAAACTACATATACAAATCACTAATCACAAATAAAAACACCAACATTATGGGTAATTTAGATGCGTTTTACCAGTCCAGGGTCCTTGAATCCCAAGCAACATCCCTGGTTTTATTGAATAAGCCTTGTTTTCTGTCATCGATCAGATCCTGATGTTTGCCTTGAACCAACATGAACATCCATGTCTGTTTACCTTGCATTGATTCAAAATTCACTTTTGGTCTCCTGTTTCCACATTTAAAGGGATAGTTCGTCCAAAAATGTAAATTCTGTCACCATTTTCTCACCCTCAAGTTGTTTCAAACCTGAATAAATTTCTTTGCTCGGCTGAACACAAGGGAAGATATTTGAAAGAATGTTGGTAACCAAACAGATCTCTTTCCCCATTGACTACCAACAATATGGAAGTCAATGGGACCCGAGATCTGCTTGGTTACAAAGATCTTCCTTTTTGAGTACAGCAGAGCAAAGACATTTATACAGATTTGGAACAATTTGAGAGTAAACAATGACAGTATTTTGTATTTTTGGGTGAACTATGCCTTTAAATCTTCTCTTTAGCCAAGCACTGAAAATAAACAATGATCTGTGACCGCGAAACGATGAATTGTCTATCAGCAGGATTGTTTTGGATTGGAGAAAGAGAGCTTTTAAGGGTTTGTGTAATGTGTTGCTATCTTCTCCATCTGACACAGTCTATATCAGTAACAAATGAATTTTTGCAAATAGATGTTTGAATGGTCAATTACTGGCCCAAGTCAAGAGCTCACTTTCATGTTCTGACATACGGGTCTCTAGATAGACCTTCAACGCAAGTACATGGGATTGTTTTGCTCGTTTGATGAGCTAGGCGGAAATCACAAGTCTGATTGTTTAGAAAATAAATCTTCCACTCAATAAGTCACACGATTTGAGGTGTGATTAATGTCCATAGCACAAACTGGACGAGTTTTAAAGTTTAATACTTCAAAAAGCCTCGGGACTACAGATGAAAATTAGCATTTATGCTATAATCTGGCTCATTTAAAGTGTGAACAGAAGTGCAAGATTGTTCGTTAATGTGCACTGTCCCGAATAAATAAATAAAATTCCAATTTCCTAAGAATACACCACTAATTAGTCATCTGTTACAATAAGCATTTGATCTCTGATAGTGATTCATAAAATGTCTTACAGCCTGTTTGTGGTTTTAATTTATGAATACTTCAACTGAACAAAAGAACGCAGAAATTATATCATCTTAAAACTTTTATTGAAAATGCTCATACAAAAAAAAACACTTTAATTTAGATACAAAAAGGATACTTTGCACGATTTAAAATAACAGTAACAGTCATCTTACACTTTACAAGAAACAAAACAGCACACAGACACACACGAGAAGTTAAGGAAGATATCCACAAGTGAAAATGTTGATTAAAATGTCTTCAGGATATGTCTACACACAGTGCAGGTTCTGGTCTCGCATATGAACATGGTCAGGGCTCGAAGTCCAAGCAGACTCTAATTTTGGCACTTGGAAGTATTAAGTTCTTTTTTGGCCAAATGTTCAAGTCCACAGTGGAAAAGGCAACATCAGTGGAGCCCTTTCTTAGGACGAGGTTTTGAACGCATTACAGTACATAATCTTTAATAAAACATGCAATGCCTGATCCCTCAGCGAACAATTTTGGAAGACAAGAGAAAAACAAAACGAAAAACAAAGGAAATCTCCCTGCGAGTAAGTTATACAGTAACTTGCATCCATAAAAAGTGCATTCAAATGAAAAACAAAACACTGGTTCATTATAGACTGACACTGCATGATTTTCCTTGATGAAAATATCGATATACTACATTTCTTCTTTACATTTCAGTTACTTAGAATAATATATCTCTGCCTAGCACATTGACTTAACATCACAACCAACATAAAAAAAACAAACAAAAAAAACAAATGCATTTCTACAAATGAAATCTTTCGTCCCCACAAAAAAACAAAACAAAACCATTGGGTTGTAATGGAATGATAACGAAAATAAGCTGATTGCTATTGAATGATATGTTGGGGACTATTGGAAAGTACATGAACACCAATGAGGAAAGTCTATGTGTGCTTAAATGGCTATAATGCGGCACAATCAGTTTGCACCTCAGTAATCTCGAATCGCCAAACAGTCTGTGCGCCCTCTTTCAGACTCTGAAACAGCATCAAAAGTATGACAGAAACATGTTTAACTTAAATGATGCATTATATAAGATGGCTGTCAGCAATGCAGGCACAAGTGAGCTCGGACTTCACTCCTTTTTCCTCTGAACTTCGACTAGCTCATCCTGCAGAGGGGCCACTCGGGTCCCAAAATCCTCCGCTCCATCTTCACTCTCAAACATCCATACGACACTTCTCAAACCACCTCTGATCGGCATGGTGAAAGGCCGGAGTGCTTAAAGTGGGAAAAAACCCTTTTATGATGGGCATTCAGTTCAGTTCTAGAGCTGCTGGGTAGGTTCAGCAGACAGGAAGCATGCGGGCGTTTCCATTGAATTCCTCCTCCACCTAAACGACAGAAAAACAAGAAATTAGATCAGTTTTTATGTTGATATTCAATAGCGACTGGTATTCATATTGTATACACTAAAGGTGCAATCACATTAGTCCTATTTTGGTAAAATTTCGATGGTTGGTCAGCATCACGTTGCCACGTGACCAACTAAACCATGAGCAAAATCTGCCTGGAGAACTTTTCCGCCCTCATATCAAACTCCCAAACATGCAAATTCTTATTAAAATTTTGCCAAGCAAAGGTAAATGTGACCGCACCTTAGGCGAATATACTTTACACTCACCTCAGAATAAGTGGGGAGTGGGGGAACTGGAATTGGGGTGCGTTCATGAAGATGGGACTGTCTCCTCCATCATAGTCATCCAATAGAGGTGTGAGAGGTTGATCTAGGCTGCAGTCCCGTCTAATGTCGCAGTAGCTTGGTGGGGCGGATGACGGCATTCGCAGGGACACCCAGCTCGCCGACGCTGTGCTGACGGAACCATCCTGGCTGCTCATACTGTTGGTGCGGCTACCAAAGCCATTGTAGGGAACGGTCCCAATAACCAGAGGCAACTCCAGAATCAACTTATCACTGCCAGGAATGTGCATATAAATCTGTAGATAAAGGAAAACAAAGAGATTTCAATAAGTGCCTACTTAGTAGATGAAAAACACAACATAATGCAACTACAGTAACTGCAATATGCAAAAAAAAAAAAATAAAAAATAAAAAAAAAAATAATAATAACTCACCATGAGTGCATATTCCACTCGAATGATGTTGCAGCCTAAGATGGAGGGCTTGATCTTAGGCACACGAATGCTCTTCCCCTGCCAGGCGTCGCACATGCCAGAGATGATATGGTTGCCACGCACTGAGGAGAGTTTTTGCCTGAAGACTTTGGTGCGGTTATTGGCCTGGTAGGTGTGCTTGGCGATGATTGCCGCTTTTGGTACCACGATGCGAGAGCAGGTGTTCTCAAATTTGGCATCAATGCAGATCTCTTCGCCCTCGCAGAAGCCACGCCTGTCAATCTTGGCGTTCAGAGAAACTTGGCCATCGGGGATGAACATGCAGGTGACCTTCTTCTCCTTCATGCCTCCAGTAGGAGACTGGTGATTGATGGAAAAACAGATATGATTAACTTGATTAACAGAACAGCAGCCTCTAGAATTTGGATAAGCCCAACCAAAAGTGATGAACTATGGCCTAAAGCTCATCTGTTTTGATATCAGTCTAATAAAATATATTAATATGAGGAACTCACCAGCAAGTCTGGAGTGTTGACATCCAAGGGCTCTTCAACTTCAAAGTGTTTCTTACACTCCAGGGCGGGCTGAGAGGGTCTTTCCATCAGAGCCTTCACAAAGTATTGAACAAACCCAAATTTGCCCTTGTAGGAAGACACCAGTTGCCTGTTGGGAAAATTACATTTGTATTAATTTACAGGCAAATGTGACTTAAACGGAAATGAATGCCTAAAGCTTGTCAATTAGAATGCTTACCCTTGTTGAGGAAGCTCAAATCCAAAGGAGTATTCGTATTTGTTGCCAGGACGGAGAACAACCGAACCATCTGTGTCTGTGAGAAGCAAAGATTAGCATATTAGTTTTGGACAGTTTCAAGAGATCAAACAAAACAAACCCATTAAAAACTTTAGCAAAAGAATCCCCTCATTATAAATCTTACTTTCAGTTAGGAGCTATTGTTTATATGTTTTGCATCTGACATGACATTTAGGACCACTTTCAACAGTGTAATTATTGAAGATCAGTACAATGTAAAACATATGCTTGTACACAATAAGTTTATTGTATCAAATGTTTCACTTAAATGGTAGCACTTTATTTTACAGACCTATTATCCATGTACATACTGTAACTGGGTAATTCTAGGTCCTAACTCTGTCACTGAGCCTATCCTTTAAACCTAACCTTAACTTATGTTACCTTAAATTACCCAGTACTTTCTTAGGAAAGTACACTGTAAGTACACGTACTGTAAAATAAAGTGCAATCACTTAAATGTAAGTACACAGGCTAGTAGTTGAAGACAAAGTGTCTTATTTTAGAATATACAGTATTTCACAATGAACTGCCACATTCCACCATCAGCATCATCCTAGCAAATGCATCTAACGTTACCAGAGCAAAGACAACATTAAAAGCAAGATAAACCGTTGTAAATCACCTGCGGGATGGTCGTCCAAGTAGACAACCTCTTCATACTTCAGATAGTCAATTTCTTCACGACATCTCTGTTTGCCTTTCGCGTACTCCACTTTAGCGCATCCAACTCCCACGACCCTCATGGCCATCACCTTGGTCACCTCCGAAACCTCCACCAAGATCTTCCCAGCCACTTTATCTCCACTGCAGTAAAATGTCTTGGATGGATCGTTGAAAACGATCTCAAAGGCCTTGACTCTTTTTGTCATTGCTACCATAGTGATTTACAAGCTAAAAAGAAGAAGGAAGATACGCGTCTCTAAGCTACTAAAAGTTGGTAAATCAGCCAGATATTTAGTAGTCCTTCAAAAGTGCATCCAGTCTTCAGTCCAAACGAATTAAAGTTTGGTAGGGAATGAATTGCAGAAAATTAGTGATTTATGCTAATTCACAATTCACACTGCCGGCTCGCATGGTTAGTATAGAAGCTTTGAGCACGCTGGGCTAGGCTAGGGTTTTATACTCAGACACTTCTGCCAGTGACTCAGTAGGATTGTTTACCATTTCAGCTGTTCATGTGGAAGTGGAATGCACTGGATGGCTCAGCGCATGCACAGCGCTCCCATTGGTCGAAATTAGGTGTTTATGTCGTCACTGGCCAATCAGCGGCCAGAAGTGGCGCGTGGACACCTCGTGGCTGAGAGCGCCGAGCGAGTGCACAGCAGCTGCGGGAAGGGAGGAGGCACTGAGGAGGAGGAGTGAACCTGATGATGAGACGTTTCTGAACAATGCGGTGCGATGTTGCAAGGGCATGCCCAACAGTTTGGAGAACCAATGATAAATTCAACTGAAACCTTAAATGTGAGCTACGTGCAACGTTTGGTTGTTGATGAGTACCAGGACACAGGGAGGAGAGAGAAAAAGGCGGTTTCCCTTGAAAAACAAAAAATAAAATTGGGTGTGTTGAAGGAAACTGATGCCCCTGCTGGTACAAACTAGGTTAACATCCAATGAATAAAAGGCACTTGACTATGTTTACAGAATTAGGGCTGAATATGTATGTGGTTACGAATTTAGCACATTTATGTATGATTTATTATGCATTTGTCCTGTGTGAACAATTGAATGCACTTTTACAATTATCAACATGTTTGTCATAGGTCCTAGACGAAGTGCACCCCTACCTTAGCCTTGGGAGAGAGATTCTGCATGGTTTTGATACATACTACTGTATATGATATGACATGGCATCACAGAGGGGACTTTTTGTTGTTGTTGTTGTTGTTGTTGTTGTTGTTTAAGTAAAATAGCATAAATTACATTTCTTGAGTTTTTTTTCTTAATTTACTTTTTTGTAAAAAAATAATTATATAAAAACGTGCCATGTGTTATCTTTGGATCACAAAAGGCAAATGCATACAGCACCTGGAGCTTGGACCTCTAAACACATGTAGGGATTGCTCTGACTCCATCTAGTGTTCAAAGAAATATACTACAACATTAGAATGTTTTTCAAAACTTTTGAGAAGCAAATCTTCATTTATTTATTTTTCAAATACTGTTTTTTTCTTTCTTGTTTTTCTCCAGAATATGGATTTGATGTGTAACTTGCAGAATTAACTGTGAAACACATGTAATCACATTCTATAAAATGTGAATGTGATGTTCGTTGGGCAGTTGATCCGCTGCTGCCACAGAGAACCACAGCGCCTCCTACTGGAACAAGAGATCAAGAGATTTTTTGGGTTGAATGAAACACTGGCTCCCTCTGCTTTTCATCCTCGTTTATAGCACAATCAACAGAATGCATGTCTGATTTTTGGAAACTACTATTTTTTAACGTTTTATTGTTTTTCAGCACATTCAAATCATTTCTGAAGGATCATGTGACACTGAAGACTGGAGAAATGAGTCTGAAAATTCAGCTTTGCATCACATAAATTACAAAGTAGGCCTAGCCTATATTAAAACAGAAAACCATTATTTTTAATTGTAATAATATTTTACAATATTAGTTCCCCCCCCCCCTATATTTTTGATAAAATAAATGCAGGCTTGATGAGCATATGAGACTTCTTTCAAAAACATTAAAAATAGTAATGTTTAATGGTGTATATACTCCAATGATAATCTTTCTGTATGTGTCCATTCCATTTTAAAAATGTATTCTCAAAACCTATCCAGTGTTTCAGGGCATATTAATGAGACAGCTGTGCTTTCAAACTCAGGAAACTAAAAATTTAAAATTAATAATACTACTAATAATTATTTGACACTCTATAATGTGGTGTGATAAAAATCTACTACATTTTACATTACAACATGCAAGTAATACATCTTTCATGTTTGCAAACCACCGTTGAAATGTTTGTAATAATATCATTAAAAGGTTGAGGTATAACTGTCACATGTAGGCTACAGTCTATTTGAATTATATTAGTGTCAGTGTCACTATGCCGTTGAGTGTTTTAGCGTTTATTCCTTTAATAAGTGGTTGAAAAGACATCATACAAAATACATAATTTTTATAGAAACATGGGTATTCCATAAACTGGGAAAAAAAGGTTACCACACAACTGACAGTTGCCAGGTTGCCAGTAGGAACCACAGAGCGCAGTACTTCCAGGTGAAAAGTCACTCAAATATGGCTGCTCCCTTGGAGTTGTTCTGTTGGAAAGGCGACTATGGATTACCTTCAGTAGATATCGACTGTTTAACTGTGCTGGTAAGAAAAACACATCGGTTGGTTGGTTATCACATTAGTTTATGTTTTATGCTTTGCGGTATTTGTCATAAATGTGATGTAAGTTAGTGTGTCGGTTGTCAGGAAAGATGGGAGGTGACTTCCTGCACGCGTTATTGATGGTGCCAGAATCGCACATACATGTCTATGGGTTCAAACTTCAAACTCTCATATGTCAAACCGTTGTATTTCTGATAATATACTGAGCGGTCGTCCTTTTGGTTCGGTGGATGGGGTACGTCAATTAGCCTACAGTATTTAAAGGTATAGTTCACCCAAAAATGAAAAATTATGTCATCATTTTCTCACCCTCAATTTGTTCTAAACCTGTATGAATTTATTTCTTCTGCTAAACACTAAAGAAGATATTTTGAAGAATGTTGGCAAACCAAACAGTTGATGGACCCCATTGACTTCCATAGATTTTTCCCATACTGTTTGGTTACCCATATTCTTCAAAATATCTTCTTTTGTGTTCAGCAGAAATCCATATAAGTTTACAACAACTTGAGGGTGAGTAAATGACAGAATTTTTTACTATTTTTTAAGCATCATTTAAGTTACACCCCTCCCTTTAAAGCAGAGATGGTTGGTTTTCAGATCTACTATACAACTTCCGTTGTTTTTCTAGAAAGAACGAAGACATCAATAATAGTGTGAAGTGGCCATGTGTGTCTATTATCACTTGTCTTTGTTTGTGTATACTACTCATTGTGGATGACAGTAGAGAAAGACAGGATTATCTGCCTGTCCGCCACAGCTGTCTAAACAACCAACAGTTTGTGTATGCTAGGGAGTGAAGGGTCCCTTAGTGTAGATATCCAAACTCCCCAAACACAAAAACAAACAGTGTAATCGAGAGGTTCTCATGTTTCTCGACAATGATAAAAAAAACTTCAGGACAAGGATAATAACATAAACTTTTCAACATGAATGGACATGCAGTGATCCAGCTATTTATTCAGTCTGAGTTTCTTTTTGACCGTGTAACCGAGTGTTTCACTATGAATCGATTGCTTTTATGTAACTAGGGAATTATACAAATCAGGTAATGGCACAAATGTAGTCACTAGTCAGTCTCAACAGTAAGACAGACAGACAGTATAAAAGCCTAAACACCTGTCTAAAGCCTAAACACTCGCAATAATTAAGCCGTTTGGATTTTCTGAAGCAATATGTTGTCATAATGCTCAGGCTCCGCCCACAACCGCTGACGGACTGTCCCGTATTAGCATATTTTTATTAGCATATTTCCGCCCTGTATACTGTCCTATAATCCTATAATGTAGAGCTGCTTGATTCTGGATAAATTGAGAATCACAATTGTTTTTAAATAGAGATTCTCCCAAGATTCTGAATAGACAACTCAACACAATAACATGCAATTTACTAGAGGTTCTGACAAAATGTTAATTGTTGCAGTCTATTAAAATTTTTTTAAAGTTGAATGATTGATCTATGACTTACTCACAAAGACCTCTTTTTTCATTATTGAAGAATCAGCATTTTTGAACAAATCTCTTGAATGAATGATTAGCCTAATTGACAAATGCATTTTTCTAACAGTCACTTGGTGCACATACTGGTGTAACAATTAATGTAATGATACAATCTTTATTTGAAGCATCAAGTTACTTTCAAAAGGTGATTTTAGCCTACTCTTTTTTTTTTTTTTTTTTTTTTTTGATGGCTACTGTTAGACATCACTGTTTTATATCCAAACGTTTATCTCAGTACTTCTGAGATTATTTGAATATTGTAACAGAAATAATGATAGTGTGTGCTGTGTGGTTGAAAAAACTGTTTGTGAAGCCATTTCATACCTGACAACTGCTCTTTCTGGGTCAGCAGCGGCACAATTGTTAATAAGGAATTGATCATGCTGCTGTAGCATAACCATAAAAATATAGTTCTAAAGATCGTTCTAAATATAAAAGAATAGCAGAGTCCATACCACAACCTTTACGATAACGGCACAGAGAAATGATATTGTTGGAATCACTTTTAGAATAATTTTTTCTAGCGGATACAATAAAAAGATTGACATTCTGTCGGAATCAATCATTCTTTATAGAGCTCGGGCATTTAAAGCGGCAGAATAATAATTTATTAGAATAAACAGAACAGTATTGTGTGTTGTATACACTAATATAGTTATCGTTATAGTTATCTTTCTTGGTGTGAATGGGCCTTTACCCTTATAGTCTGAAAAGTCCATTGAGGATAAACTTAATACAGTCAGTCATATATTATATTAGGATATGCAATGGTAGAGCCTTTTTGTAAACATTTATGTATCACATACAGCGTTTGTCCGATCAGTGACACTGACAACGCAAATAACTTATTTGAAATAAGAATGTTAACCCAGGGTTTAGGAATGTACAGTGAGCAATGTGAAACATGAAGGAAGATAACCCAGGATTCCGGTTACCTGGGGTTTAGAATAACCCAGGGATAACTATTTTTAGTGTGAAAAGTGTCACTTTTTTTCTGAAAAACATGATTTTTTTTTTGCTCTGTGGTAGAAATGATATAGGCAGCAGAGGTTTTTGCAATGGTGACGACTTTCCTGTTTTGTCTAGCCTAAACATTCTCATGGAGAATGGGTGGTTTATGGTTTCTATGTCTACAGAAAAGTCATCACAGAGGCTAGAGTCTCCAGCTGCTCTTATGTTGAGTAGATTAAAGCTATATAAGCAGATGCTGGGAAAAGGAGCTATATTTATTGAAAAATGTGGATGGATCACTATCACAAAATTGCTTTGGTTCAATTGGTTAGATAAAACAATGTGTAAAAAAATCATCTGGATTTAGATTTAAAGCAGGGGTGAGTTCAGTCAATTGCGCTGGTACTGCTTTTTCTTATTTTCTGAAGTTTGACACATTAATTTATGCATTTGTCAGACGTTTTTATCATAAGCGTTTTGTATTGCATTAAATATAGCCTATGCTTTTTTTCATTAGTTCATGCATTAGCCCCATGCTCTACTGTTGGAGCTACAGGAACACTTTGAAATTAATTTTTGATATGTTTTAGCTTACCTCAAGGGCATCCAAGATGTAGGTGTCTTTGTTTCCGCAGTAGTTTCAATTTTGATATTTTTAGGTCAAACCGTTCTTGTCTGTCAGTTATATAATGCAGGTCGATGGTCACTGTCTCAAAACACCAAATTAAAACAATTCCCCATCGTCCAAATGAAACAATTCCCCATCATGAGTACACATTGATGGCCTAAGACACGAAACAAGCGTTTTGTGTGAGAAAACAAAAACAGTATTTACATCGTTGTTATCTCTTGAAAACAGCACACGTCCAAATGGTCTGACGGCGCGGGCGGGTATAGATATATACATAGATGTCGCCTTGGCTACTGCAGTTCATTGGAACGAAACCGTAGCCAAGCGACATCTAGTGTATATATCTATACCCGCCCGCGGGCTGGTATAGATGTATACACTAGATGTCACCTTCGCTACTGCAGTTCATTGGAACGAAACCGTAGCCAAGGCGACATCTATGTATATATCTATACCCGCCCGCGCCGTCAGATCATTTGGACGTGTGCTGTTTTCAAGAGATAACAACGATATAAATACTGTTCGTTTTCTCACACAAACCGCTCGTTTCGTGTCTTAGGCCATCAATGTGTACTTATGATGGGGAATTGTTTCATTTGGACGATAGGGAATTGTTTTAATTTGGACTCTGTGCTTGTGTTTTGAGACAGTGACCATCGACCTGCATTATATGACCGACAGACAAGAACGGTTTGACCTAAAAATATCAAAATTGAAACTACTGCGGAAACAAAGACACCTACATCTTGGATGCCCTTGAGGTAAGCTAAAACATATCAAAAATTCATTTCAAAGTGAACTATCCCTTTAAGCGTCTAGTTAATATAAATAATATTTTCCAGTGAAATTGTTTTTTTTTTATTGGCCTTAACAAGTCCAACCCGATCTCATGAGAAAACATAGGCTAACTTTTATGTTTAAAAAATAAGCATGAAGGTCCACCGCAAAACCTAACCCTCAGTCGGACGTAAGCAGTTTGTACGGATGCGTACAAATTAGATTATAGAAATTCACCACCAATTCACCAAAACTTAAAATAGTGTCAGATTCCTGTGATAGGTTGTTGACAAGTCTTTTGCAGGGATGGGTCACAATGGTTGACTAGCTGACTAAAACTGTAAAACATGCTTCGAGACCGCTGCATTCTGTTATATTCCGTTGCACTCCATCCAGCTGTTTTTGAATACAAAAATGCATCTTTCCCTGCCTATGCCAGACTATTATAATATATTTTATAGCATAACCCTCTAAACACCACATAAAACACAAAAAAAACTGTGATTGGTCACTTTACTTGGGTAAACTGAAAAGAAAAAAAAAACCTTGCCAAGGCAACAGTTTGACTTGATGTACCAAAATGACTAAAAATGAAACTCAAAAAAAAAAAAAAAATGTATATAGGCATAAGACATTAAAAAAAATAAATTATTGATACACACAGACAGACTTGAAACCTTAAAATGAGTTCACACATTGATATACTGAATAGAACATCTTTTTTTTTAGCGTCCGTGAAGTAGTTAAAAGAAGAACTTATTTAGAGAGTAGGCTAGACGATTTCAAAAGCACCCTTTCGAGCTGCTCAGACCGCAACATAATGTGCAGTCGATGTTAGAAAAACATGAATGAAGGTTTTAAGACCAGTAGCACATTGGCTTGTGTGTGAGATTGAAAAACATAAGCATTACTTTAACTGCATCCAGACGTTTCTCAGGGCACTTCTCAGGTTACCAGCTGTGCTTGCTGCCATTCAACTCGTAATCTTAAAGATGTTGTATTTATGTGAGCCTGTCTATTATTACTGCTTAAGATTTTTACTGTGTCCCATGATCTCATCTTGTATTTTGGATACATGATTAATTTCTGTTACAAACATGCTATTATACTCACTCTCTTAGTTTTCCATAAACAAAGAAAACATAACTCTATGAATTATTTTCCTGTTAAATGCCTTCTCAGCACAGCAGTCAAGAGCCGCAAACCACACTGGAATTTACAGAGCGACAGCGCTGTTGTTTGATGTTCTTTAGTAGTACATTCGTGATGGGTTGGAAATAAAGAGACTACATCAGGTCTCTCTCATCTGATCTTTCCTACTTACCTTCGTATATGTTCAGTGACTTTCATAAATTCCACTAAGTGTGAGAGCTATGATTGGCGTCTTCATGTTCAATTTACTACAGAGCTGACTGCAAAATGTTGTTTACTATCCGGACTTGGAGTGAGTCCAGAATTTGATCTCCCCCATTGGCAAACATAAAACCCTCCCAGGCACTAACTCAAGTCAGCACATTTTTGGACGGCACAATTAGTGACTTACCCGTTGAGCCCCCGCAGAAATGTCTCAATAGCAATGTAGCAATGCTACGATGATCCAGCCCTACTATTACTCATCCGTGTGAAATTTTAACTCCTTTGAGGAGTAATGACGGACTTTTTATTTTTATTATAAATTAACTTAACTTTTTTTTCCTAAGTATATATATTTTTTCTTCATAAAATGCATAGCTCTAGTCTTAGATGCTGAATCGTCATTACAGCGTTCCACCTGTGTCATAATTCATATTATATTAGGGTCAATGACATGACTTTCATTTTTATGCTCAATACATTACAAATGCAATTCACACACCAAGGTTATTGTAGTAAACTAAACCATTAAAAAACTGTGTAACTGAAATGAAATAAACATTATCCGAGACCAAATATAATTAAACAGAATTAAACTTATTTTGTTAACTAGTTGTCATGGCAACACTTCTCATTTTCATTGAGTAAAACTTTAATAACACTAAAAATAAAACTGAAATAGAAATTAATAAAAACTATATAGACAATTAAAAAAATACAAAAACACAACAAAAATAATAAAACTTTTAACTAAAATGAAAAATATAAAAATTAAAAACTAATTCAGAATATTAATAAAAACTATTATAGTATCCTAAAATAGCACTGATTCACACATAAAATTACTTTTTTTAAAGTGAAGATTAAAAAAATGTTAGGGTGATACAACTTTCCTGACATTAAAAGGAAGAAAAAAAAAGCCTCATTATAAGAGTGACTTAAGTAATTTTGCATTATTGTTAGTTCTTAATGTAAAAAAAATAAATAAATAAATAAATAAATAAATAAATATATATATATATATATATATATATATATATATATATATATATATATATATATATATATATATATATATATATATATATATATATATATATATATATATATATATATATATATATATATATATATATATATATATATATATATATTTAAGGCCAAAAAGTACAGAAAAAGACTTTTACTAAAAAAACATGTTCATATATAGCCTGTAATGTTATTATTATTATAGCTATAGCATCTTGTATGTTTATATGAACAATTTTAACAATGTTTGACTTGTTTGATTGCTTCTCCAGGGTCCAGATACTTTACAAGTTGTTGTCATACTTTGTAAGAACTACTCATGTTTATATGAAAAACTGGATAAATTATTGGAAATTTACTTCCAGAACTCAACTGTTGCGCTCCATTGTTTTGTTTGCATCTTGGGAATAAATAACTGAGTTTATTCCATGTTTTCTCTTTCTTTTTTTCTATTAAGGCCTATGCCAAGTTTGCTGGAGCTCCTCTCAAAGTTCACAAAATCACCAACCCATGGAGAAGTCCTACAGGTGAGTTTTCCACTGCAGTGCAGAAACCTAAATTCTGCCAGAATAATGGTTCAGTGGTTATCTGATACATCAAGCTGTAAAAGTGAGCTACTGCCAAGGACTGAAGACTGAATGACAGCTTGTATGAGGGAACCTTAGAGTGACCCAAACTGAAAGAGGGTGTAATGAGCTGAGTTCAACAGGTCATAGGTCAATGGTCAATGTGTCAAGCCTCCACTGACTTCTAGAACCCTGCGCGGAGTGTGTTTGATTTGAATACACGTGCACTTAAGGCAGTGTGTTAAATTTTTCTAAAATTTTCTGCTGCAGGGGTTAACATGTGAGTTGTTTCCTCCTCCAACAGGTACTCTGCCTGCTCTGAAGACTAGGGAAGAAGGAAGCATCTCCCAACCCAGTAAGATCATCATTCATCTCCGGAAACAGGTGAACGACCATCAGAGGCTAACAACCTTTGGGGGCAAGATGAACTCTCTCTCACACACACACACACACACACACACACACACACACACACACACACACACACACACACACACACACACACACACACACACACACACACACACACACACACACACACACACACACACACACACACACACACACACACACACACACACACACACACACACACACACACACACACACACTCTCTCTCAACAGGTGAGGATTAGACTTTAAAGCTTCTCAGCATCTAAATCAAGATCTGCATCCTTAGAAAACAGGTGAAGGATTTTCCTTAAACCAGTTTATGAGCAGATGCTAAGTAGATTGTGAAAGGGTGTTGAGTGATGTAAAGACAGCTGTTCTGAAGCTCTTTTAAAAGGAAGTTGTTAATGATAGTTAAGATATTTAAAATATTAAAATATTCTATTTCAATTTTTTTTTTCTATTGAACTTTATGAAGAAAAAAGGAAGAAATAAAAAGTCAGTTTCCACAAAAATATTTAGCAGCACAATTGTTTTCAATATTAATAATAAGACATGTTTCTTAAGCAGCAAATCAGCATATTGAATAATTTTTCGAGAATCATATGACACTAAACTAGAATAATGGCGGCTTAAAATTCAGCTTTGCCGTCACAAAAATATATAAAATTTTTACACTATATTCAAATAGGGAACTTTTATTTAAAATTTTAATAATATATATTTTTTCTGTATTTATATCAAATATATTAATCCTTGGTGAGCATAGGAGAAAAACATCTTACTAATCTCAAATGATACTGCATAATTCATTACTGCTAGTTTATGTAGAGAAAAACCTAGAATAATAAGTCGATCCACTGACGGTCTTATTTCATAATATAACACCATCCGATTTTTTAAACTATTGAAAATCTGTATGCTAATAATAAAATAAAATTCAAAAGACTGTTACCTGACATACAAATGGAAATCCACCCAGAAATCTCAGTAAAATTATTATTGTACAATCCTAATGGAATATTTGCAGGACATTTTAAAAGAGTACGACAGTATTCTTGACTTTGTTGGTCATATTGGTTGTTGTAGCTGTCATGAGACTGAGAGCGGTTTCCCAATAACAGCTTCCGGTTTGTGTTTTAAAGGCGGTGGGTATGGCATGAGCATTTATGGCTTGTTAGTGGTGAACAAGCATGCACAGCATGTCCGAGTTACTCCCATGAAAGAACTCTGGAAATTGACTTATTTTATTGCTTAACCTTTCCTTATTATATCCATTAATCCTTGAGTTTTTTTTTTTGGCAATGCGGTAGACATTCAGAGATGTCTAAACACATCATGGTCAGTTACATTCACTGCTAACATTCACATTAACAACTGCTGGCATACTGCAGCTGCTGCTTTGACTCTTACAGTAGATGAAGAATGCAGTGCAATCCAAATGTGATGAGTGCTTTTGAAAGTTACAGTTAAATAATTGTCTGTCTCTTGTTTCAGAAGTACAATGCAGACTATGACCTTTCAGCAAAGGAGGGTGCCGATACGCTTGCCTTTGTCTCTCTACTGGAGGAGAAACTGCTACCTGCACTGGTGAGGAGTGAGCAGCAAAAGACAAGGGCGTTTTCACACCTGTTAGTGAACCTGGCGCGTTTTCTCCCTTAGTTCAGTTCGTTTAGGCATATATGAACATTGCCACATCCGCACTGAAGAAATCGGTCTGAGATAGGCTGCGTTTATCAAAAGTGTTGTGAGCTAAGTTGATCGTAGAGAGCATTGGTGGCAATGGTTCTATTATCAGCTTTGGCTTATGATGCTTTTGAGAAACGCTGCCGTAGTCTCGGCCCACTTAAAAAAACTAAAACTGGATTGGTTAGCTTGTGGTAAGAAAGCAATCCGACCCAACGAACCAGGCTGTATCACAAATTATTTACGAGTAATTAGCGAGTTGCATAAAAAGCAGCAGTGTTTGTATTGCTAATGCCACTCGAAATGAATCGTGGGTTAACCTCCTAGAGAGCGAAGACGAAGTGAAAAGCCTAATTTAAATTTGGTCGGATGAACAACTGTCCAAAACGCATGGAAACACAGACAAGGTGTTTAGCGAGATGTGCTTTAATCGCTCCGTGGAACAGTCGTGCGTAGGCTAAAAAAACTTTGTCAACAATACATACATAAAAGTTTGAGATTCACTTTGCAAGATTGTGAGTCCAGGAGATGAAATAGATAAGTTTGTCAGGTGCACTCTGACCAACGAGAGGACAGTTTACTCGCACGTGACTTGTATAAACAAATTTGGGTCTGTTTAGAAATGCTGCCTTGAGATAGCAAACCAAACCATGAAGAAGTTGCAACATTGTAACTATTTGAACTAAGCAAACGATCTACAGGTCTGAAAACTCCCTAAAAAAGATACCTTTGTCTGGAAAAAACATATTCAAAGCCTTTATATTGTATCCAGTGTTTTCTGTTCATTGCAAAGCTATTTCTCTTTGTACAGTTATTTGTACTCTCTGCATGATGACACCATTCAAATGCTGATGTTTGATCTTTCACTGTCCCCCTGCGGACATCCGTCATGTTTACTGATGTGCCGCACATCCTGTTTTCCCCTTTAAAACTGTAAAACGGAGACATTAACAGTCTTAGTGGAACTTAATTGGAGTTCTGAGAAACTTCATATGTCTCTGAACCATTCTGTCTGGGTAGGTCTACACACTGTGGATAGATTCGAAAAATTATGTGGATGTTACACGGGGCTGGTATGCAGAAAACATCCCCTTCCCTCTCAACTTCCTGCTACCCAACCGCATGCACAGCCAGCAGCTGGAGAAGTTGAGACTCGTGAGGGGAGACACAGTCCTGGAGCCCGGTGAACAGCTGGAGAAAGAGGTGAGATGGGAGGAACAAATGCTGAAGATTTTAGTTCTGTTACAATGTTCTCCTTCAATGATTTAAAATGTAAATTTAAAGGAAATGCTTTGAAGAAATATATGACATGAAAAAACATACAATCTGCGCTACTGTTCTAAAGTTTGGGATCAAGTTAGATTTAAAAAATAAAAAATTAAGAAATGAATGGGTTAGTTCACCCAAAAATGAAAATTCTGTCATTAATTACTCGCTTTCATGTCATTCCAAACCCATAAGACTTTCGTTCATCTTTGGAACACAAATAATGGTATTTTACTGTTATTTTACCATTGATAGCCTATGCAACTACCACTTTCAAGCCCCAGAAAGGTAAAGCCATCATAAAATTATCTCTAAAGCATGTTGGAGAGACAACACGCTTTAGAGAAATAAATGGAGGGACAGGAAGCTCTCCGAGCTTTCCGAAAGCAATTTAAGCGTTGTTTTAGGTGACTGTAACAGGTTAGACACCCTTTCTAAAAAGCTTTCACTATTTAAGTGTAGTTTAACGCTAATCGATACAATAAAGGTGTAATCTGCTAAAGTAAAATCTCATCCAAATTCATGTCATTAAGGCCTGGTTTCACAGTCAGGGCTTAGATCAAGGCAGGATTAGGCCTTCATTTTAATTAGGACATGTAAGTGGCTTTTATAAACATTACTGGTGTCTATCTCAAGACAAAAGAATGGCACTGACATATTTTAAGATATGACAGTGCAAGTTGCTTAACAGCTCAAACATGCATTTTAGTCTGAGACTATGCTTAAGCCTTGTTTGTGAAACCAGGGGGAAGAAATTCTTTTACCGTATCTCAATATAAGCTGCTACATTCAAACCATGAGCATTTCTATATGTGGGCTTTGTTCTTGACAGTCTCTTGGTGGTCTACATTTGTTTCAAAGACACTCCTGAGTCCTGGACCATTCTGCAGGATCTCCGTCATATGTTTACACAACATAGAAAGAATTGGGTCAGATGACTCATTGCCATGGCAACATGTCTTCATGTTATCACTGCTTTGTTGGGTTTAGAGGAAGGCTTTGGAAAAGAGTGTGATTTAATTTTGAGTTATGAGCAAAGACAGATGTACATGTCCTTTTTTACAAAAAAAATTGGCAGCAGTTTTATCTTTTAACTTAATCTTTGTGTTTGTGTTTCTGCTCTGTAGCTTTATCGTGACGCATTTGAATGTATGACCCTCCTGTCGCAGAGACTGGGCTCACAAAAATTCTTCTTTGGAGACTCGTAAGCAACACCAATTGTGTGTAATTGCATAATTTGTGTATGTATGTGTTTGTGTGAGAACGTGCGTATGTGACCATGATGTTTCATGTGCTTCCAGTCCCTCGTCGCTGGACGCGTATGTGTTTGCACACCTGGCTCCTCTGTTGAAGATCAAACTGCCTAATGGAAAGCTTCAGCAGCACCTCAACTCTCTGAACAACCTGCAGCAGTACTGCTCCACCATCCTAGAACTCTACTTCCCCTCTGATGCACGAGGTGGATATTGCTGTATTATATTTTATTAAAGATTTTGATCTTGGTAGTAGTAAGTAGCATCATTATTTTTATTAGTAGTAGTAGTTAATAAATATTATGAAGCTAATACTAATAATAATACCAAAAATATTAAATTATTATTTAATTTAATGTTTAAATTAAATGATTAATAATGCATTATTAATAATATTAGTAGTAGTAGTAGTATTGGTGGTAGGAGGACTAGTAGTAGGCATAATACAAATATTATGTACATTATATTAATGTAATAAGTATTAACAACAACAACAATAATAATTTAATGTAAAAGGTTAAGTTAATAATAATACAAATTATTATTATTAATAATAATCATATGAATATTAAATTAAGGAAAGTTTTTGGTATTATTAATTATATAATTTAATTATTACTATATAATATTTAGACGATTATTAATACATTTTATTATTATTAATTTAAATTAACCTTATTAATTAAATTATCATTTAATTTTAGTAGTATTTTACTACTACTAGTAAAATTTATAATTTTTCTTTTTCATTTTTATCATTAGTAGTAGTAGGCCTAATATAAACATTATGTATGTTATATTAATTTAATAAGTATTATTCATAAAAACAATACTACTACTACTACTACTACTACTGATAATAATAATAATGATGATAATTATTAATATTATTAATTGTCATATGAATTTTATATGAATAATATTACGAAAAACCTTTCCTTAATTTAATAAGTACTATTATTCATAATCATAATAATAATAATAATAATAATGATATTAAAACTTAATCATTTAATTTTAAAAAGGTTCATTTAAATTAATAAAAAAAATAATAATTATTTTATTTTATTATTTTAAGTATTATTATTATTATTATTAGTAGTAGTAGTAGTATGAATATTATATAAATAATAATACCAAAAAAGTTAATTTAATGTAATGCTTTATTATTATTACTAATCAATGAATATTTGAACTTATTTTAATAAGGTTCTAAAAAATAAAATTACACTAATATAAGATAGTGTAAATGCAGAGAACTTTTTATTTCTGGTCACTTTTTGGTCCATTTAAAGGGGTCTGAGTTTGGTTCAGTTAAAGAGGACTCAAATAACCCTTGACATTTTTGCTGAAACTAACTTAATTAAACTTTACCTTCCCCCCCTTTTCAGAGGCACCAGGTCACAAGATTCATGTTCAACCTCATAGCGGCGACTTCGACAATGAGCCCCACAAGCGCCGTAACCAGATTCTTTCTGTTTTGTTCGCTGTGGGAGCCATGCTGGGTTACGCCATCTTCACTGGGATTGTTAAGATCAAGCGTGAGCAGCCACAGCTGAACAACTCTAGCCACGATGACGAGGATGAAGAAGACGAGGACTAAATGCAAAAGGAAAAGTGGGATGGGTGCCACTAGGGACAAGTGGCGCACATTCTAGCTCACCAGCCATTGAGAGCAGAGCTGCACATACTATTACCTCAGTTCTTTTTACATCATGCACGAGTGTGCTCTGCCAGAATCGCTCACTTGATGTAGCCTCAAGCGAGCCCTATATTGGTGCTTTTCCTTTTATTTTAATTATTGTTAATATAATTGTTATACTTGTGATTCTTCAGTGGTCTGTAATTTTGTCAGGTCTCACACAGGCAGGAATTCTAACTGGTTTTTTAGGTCATTAAAAGATATCTCACAGTTTTATCTCCTGGTCTGCATTCACGTAAACATGCCACTTCAAAAAACTCTCAACCTGGGAAATATTAAGCACGTTTACATGTATGATCTTAACCCGATTATGTTAAGTCGACAATGCATGTGGTCATGTAAAGTCTTTTACCCTTTTTCCTTTATCGGAGTAAGGTTATAAACCGATCGACACAGCTAGATTTTTACACCATATCCTGATTTCGCCTGGCATGTAAACACATTAACCTGGTTCTGTCAGCCTATTGAAGTGCAAACATGTGATATGTAACTGGAAAGTGTTCTTACTGCGGATTTAAGCACATCCAGACAGAGCGAGCGTTTCATGATAGGGGAGGAGGAAATGCATCACTAAACTAGACTCTTTCTTTTTCCAAGAAATTATAAAAAAAGGGGTTCTCATCCCATGCAGCCGAAGTAGAAATGGTAGTCAAAATACTGCTTATTTATTAAGCATTCATTTTCACATAACAAATGGAATACTCAGGGCCCTATTTTAACGATCTAAGTGCATGGTCTAAAGTGCATGGCGCAAGTGCACTTAGGGCGTGTCCGAATCCACTTTTGCTAGTTTAACGACAGGAAAAATGGTTGGTGCGCATGGTCTAAAAGGGTTGTCCCTATTCTCTTAATGAGTAATGGGTGTGTTTTGGGTGTAACGTGCAATAAACCAATCAGAGTCTTATCTCCCATTCCCTTTAAAAGCCATTTGCGCTCGTGCCAGGGCGGATTCGCTATTTACATTGCAGATTTTGCAAGCGGAAAAACTGAACGTTTCTCACAGGAGGAAACAGATCTGCTCATGCGTGAACTTAAAGCGCGCAAACTGACCTTCTAAGGGACAAAGTGTATGTGCGTTGTGCACCCGCCAATAGGCGCATATTACTAACATATTACTTTCATTTGGTCAATGGCGCAGTCTATTTCAGTTGCCTCAAAATAGCAACGCGCCAACAATGCGCCTGAACACACCTCGTTTTCAGACCAGCAACCCCATGGGCGCACAAATGGGCACAAATGCATTTGCTATTTAAACAACTTGGCGCAGGACTTGAAAATGATAACTGCGTTGGGCTGAAACTAGCAAAAAACACTTGCGTCTTGCCTGGCGCTGCATCTGGTGTATGATAGGGCCCTCAGAGTCTGATAAACTAATGATTAGGTTTACCGGGGAATAACCTGATTTTTTTATAAAATCTTGTAAACGTGGTTCACTTCAATTACAGGGTTATTGGTTTGCATGTTAACCGGGTCAACGGGTTAATTCAATAAACTGCTTTTTGGGAGTTATCGGCATATTGGTGAGTTTTAAACACATTAATATGAGCAAATCGGTCTATGCTCCGTTTTAACTGTACAACGTAGCAATCCGTATGCTCGTATACTGTACATCATACATCATACAGAAGAAAGGTTGTTAACATTAACAGCTGCATTGTAATGCTTCATCACTTTTTTACGCTATAAATATTACATTTATATGGTGCAGTGACCTAATATGCTGTCCTGCAGACTAAACATACTGTCAAACTATTAACATTTCCAACACATTGCAGAGTAAGCTTGTCAGAGACTTCTTATCTTAAACCAACCATCTTGGAGCTCTTTGACCACTCAAGATGCTAAGCTTTATAAATCAGCCAGATTTTAGAGCTCCCCAGAGAACTGCTGACGAGAACTTTATTATTACATGCCAAACACTGCAGTTAAGTTGGAGTCTGTGGCCACATTATACAGCTGGTCTTCTCCATCCCAATCTCTCACCGGAAACCCAAAGCACAGTGGGCTCATCCGTTTTGTTGCTCTGAGGCCAGACCTATGCTGTACCTCACAGGGTTAAACCTTCTCAAAGTTCCTACAAATGTATTTTACTGTCAGTAACTTGTGCAACTGTGTAATCATGAGAGGATTCCACATTTAATGACACAATGTTTTGTTTAAAACAAATACAGGCTGCTATGCATTTTCTGTATAATGCTGGTCCATAAATAATAATAATAAAAAATCAACATAAGTGTACTTTAAAGCAGCGTTTAATGGTTATAACAACAAAGTAGACAGTTTTAAGGGCGTTTTTTATTTTTGTTTTTTGAATTCTTTCAGCATTAAGTATTATTAGGTCATCATCGGTCGAGATTAACATAGAATGTAGATGGTTGTTTACACAGCTTGCATGTGTTTAACTTTATCATTTGTTTTATGATCTTCAGACATATCTTGATCAAAATTCTTTCAGTAGTCTTGTTCCAATTATGCTGCTGTTTAGCATCAAGTCAAAGATTTAGTTGAAAATTTCTGCCTCCTACTTCCCATGGGATTTGAGGTGTTTGTGTTTTAAATGTAATGTGAGAGTGTTTCAAATCCCAGTTTGGTTAAACCAGTCAATTGCAAAGAGTGCCATAGGGTTTGCGTTTGAAACTATTTTTGACACAATCATAAAGTTATAATCCATAGAATCTCAGAGGCTGTTTACACTACACTATTTTCAACAAAAAAAAGCAAACTTTTTATCTGTTTTAGCGTTTATTTATATATATATATATTTGGTAAATATAAAAATATTAAATATTTAATATTAAATGGTAAATATTAAATATATATATATATCTTTACTGAAAGCGCAAACATTTGAAAACAGGTTTCAAAGTGCAAGTTTTTGAAAACGTTATCGTTGCTACAAAAACACGAAATCGTAAAAAATATGACGTCATGCGCATCATGTGTTCAGTCAATAGGCGTGGATTCTTTTTTTCCGACAGCATTGCCACATGAAAAACGCAACCTTTCCATTTCTAGTACATCACTGTTGTGCAAACGCACGTGGCATGTGTTTTAACAAAAGATAACATTTCAAGCTTTGCTGATTATGAACATGTTCATAATCATAGTTAATGTGATGGACTTGTTGTAGTGACTAATAGGACACCACCAGTACATCCATCATGAAAAAAGTTAGCTGAGCATAATTTGTTCAGATGTGACTTCGTATTGTTATACAATGAAATGATGCTCTCATTTTATGTGACAAGACACATTTGCCTCCGGCCCATACCCTAAGATAAAAGGTTTGTGGATCTTAAAATGCAGTGGTTTTGCTCGGTTTTCTGGGCCCTTTGTACCGTTTGCATTAAGCCCTTATATCTACATATTTGTTTGTTTAAAAAAAAAAGTTATAATACAAAATCAACGTGTAGGCTAACCAAAGATGTTGTGTGTGTGTTTTTTTTTCTCTTCTTCTTTTTGTGGTAAAAGCGCCAAACAAACGCTCGTGGACGTTAGCCATAGCAACAGTGAACTACACTAGTAGCCTAGTTACTAGTTAGTGCTTTCCGCTAGTTTCCGGCTGCCAGTGCCAGAGCCAGGCACTTGTGGCAAAAACATTAAAAAAACACTTATGTCATTTATCATAACTAAAGTTTTTTTTTCTCTCTAAATTAAGACAAGCGAACTAGTGAGCTTCGAATTCCGCCCTCAAAATTATCAAACCGTTGCCGTAGCTTTAATATGCACTCTGTCGTCTATGCTTTATGTATTGTTGAACCCAAACTCAAATATCTATTTTTAGTTCACCGAAACAAAAACTTTCATAGATTTTCATTTGCACGATGAAATGGGATGAAATGCAATAGTCTGAGACGAGCTCAGTGCGGTAAGCTGAAGTCGCAGCGGGAGAGACCCGCAATAAATACTTGTAAGTTGATTGACAAGGCTCGTTATCTCTCCCCCTGCCGTCCTACAGCTCAACTTCTGTTTCTCATTTGGGATAGAAAGTGTTGAGCGCCGCAGAGTCTCAGAGGACCCGCAGAGTCAGACTCACCCGGCACCCGCTCAGACACTTTGAACCCCGGCCCGTTCAGGTCACAGCGACTCTCCGGTCAGCGGGTTTATGTGATGTTTTGAAGATCTTGGGCGCTTTGAGCTGTTCGTGTCTTTGGGAAACAGGACTGTAAACTGGAATATATTCGAATCGTTTTATTAAACAATATTTGCTGGACTTTGTTTAAGAGGATGGAGTTGAGGAAAATTGTGTCAAACCTGCTTGTCCTGTATGTTGCGTTTGGCCACTTCTCCGAATCATCGGAAATTAAAGGTGGGTTTTTTATACATCTTAAAATGTAATAGAAACACTAATTTGTGTGGAAAACTTTTTCTTCCATTGGACTTGGATACTGATTATTTATCCCCCACTATGTTCAATATGAAAATAACAAGTGATGGTGCACGTTCAGTGCTATAAAACTTCACATTCATGAAGGGTTGTTAAACCGTTAATTCCTCATTTAAAACTGTTCTTTATTGGCTCACTTAATGCTTCCCCCTAGTGACCCAGTCCTATAGTGGTCAGACAATGTCCCCAAACAATGAGGTAATATCATGCAAATAAGTGGAAGCTGTTAACCAGTACAAACAAAATCTGACTCTAGAAATAAAATACATTTCTATTGAGGGGCAATAACCTTTTGCCCCTTATAATTGATTTTCACGGGCCTTCTTTGTCTTTGTGGCATATTGTTTAAAAGCTCTAGTTTATTTCTGCAATGTTCTGCATTAAAGCACATTCTGCTTTGAATAAAAGTGTCTGCTAAATACATTTATTTTAAATGGAAAATGTAATTATTAACAAAATCAACTCAGTTGAACAACCAGTAATTGGTTTTCACAGGTTTGTTCATTTATTTACATTTATTAATTTCTAACATTTAACGATTTATTTGTAATAAACACTTTAAGTAGGCTATTAAAAAAGTGTTGTTTATTTGTTGAATTATGTTTTTTAATCCATGAGTGCAGAGTGTGGTCATATTGTGACCGTTGCAGTGTGAACAGCTGAAAGTCTGTACATTTTGACAATGAACCTGATTTGCAATGGGAGTTGAATAATTTCAATTGCAACTGTATTTTCCAAACTCTTCTGTGTTGTCTGTACAGCCTATGGAGTTCCATCATTATTTGAATGGATCAATAATTTGCTGCATGCCAGTCTATTATTTTGGTCTCAGGCATTTCAGGCTTACCTGCGCCTAAATGTATTGGTGCACCTGCACCCATAATGACTGACCAAAAGCATTTGGCTGGTCATTTTACATATTGGTCAGACACCACTTACTTGGCCAATTATACTCAATCTCATACAAGTGCTTACTTGTGTGCACAGGTTTTCATTCAATATTTACACTTGACTGTAAGCGTGTAATGGGTGCTATCTGCAGTGGTACGACCCGTACCAGTCTAAAATAGTCTGAATATAAACACTTATTATAGAAGTTCAGTAGTGATTCAGGATAAGAGAAAAACATGGTTGGGAAAATTGATTCTTGATGGATTAAAAGGTATTTAAAAGGTGTCTGTTTTCATGACAGATTTATTCAAACTTATTTTACGTTTTCAACTTACTTTAATCTGTATTGTTGCTGTCTGAACATGAAAAAGGACTGCAAAGTTACAAAGTCCACTCCAAAGGGAGTTATACTCTGTAGTAGTGAGCACTGTTTCTGAACACCCTGAAATGCCTCGATTATAGTCTTGAGTTTTCTTCCGTGAATATCCACGTCACAATATTCCTCATCTAAATAATTCCTAGGCATACGCAAAAAAAAAAAAAAAAAAAAAAATGGACAAGGCCTGATTGATTTGCGTTAGTAGTGTGGCCCTGTCCCAAATGGCTCACTTCATGTGCACTTGCAGTCTTTTGAACTTACGATTTCTGCAGTGTGCACGTTTCCGTTAAGTTCACAAGACCAAAGACTATCGATATAGGAAACCAGTTCACTCCTAATACTTATGACTTGGTGAAACTGCAACGCGCAATATGGCGTAATAATATAAGTAAAAGAGCCAATTGCTGATTGGTAAAGTCATTGCGTCACTGCAGCTGCCATAGAGAGCCTAAGTCCCTCCCCTTCCGGTGGACCACCATGGGACCTTATTTCGGAAAAATATTGTATGGAAGTCAATGGCGAGAGACAACAAATATTTTGATCTCATTTGAATTGTGCCCTGAATTACATATATGATGTTTGTCAATTTAAAAGATGCATTTTAAAGTCAAGAAAGTCACAGTTTGATGTAAAACTGTTGAGGTATAAGACTGTGAAAATACGTAATTACAAAGACTATAAACCCAAAAGGCGCACATGTGACGTCATACAGTACCTTTTCTCTCAATGAATGAAGCTAACTTTACTGACGCTAACGTCTGTCATTTTTTCTATAGTCTTACGTTATAATCGTAACGTTACGCCGTCATGCCTGAGTGTTTTGTAGACTGCACATATACGATGCATGTTGGTGACGTATGTAGTGTTAGGCGAGAGATGTAGTTCATTGAGCGACTTTCACATAACTAAATGTTACTCTTCTGTTTTATGACAAACTGCATCTTTCTTGACTTTCATAATTATCTTTTAAATTGACAAACATCATATGTGTAATTCAGGGCACAGTTCAGATGAAATAAAAAGATAAGTTGTCTCTCGCCATTGACTACCATACATATTTTTTTCTGAAATAAGGTCCCATGAGCCGGAAGCGTAGAGGGAGGGCCGGTTCCCATAGAAACCTGAGACTCGCGCTTAGGAATGCACATGCATTCTGGTCTAGCCTGAAAAATGAGCTTTTTTTAAACACTATTTGAGTAATAAGAAACAACATTTATGGGACAGTTCATGAAAGATTTTGTTGCAAGTAGTTTTTGAGACTTCAGGATCCCCCCTCTCAAATAGATAGGACTTGGTCTTGGATGCCTCGCTGCCATGAGGCGTTGCAAATATGGCTGCCGAGTGAACAGGCTTTCCTTGAAAGGGACTTTGACAAGACCATAGGGTGTCCCACTTGTCATTTTAGGTTTCAGAAGGGGGCTCTTTTTGGTTGTTATGCGCCTTCGATGCGCACTTTTACCGAGCCCACAAGCCTGCGAGCTCCGCAGAAGACTTCTACCTGTCGGTCAAAGCAGCATTACATCACGAAAGTGTGGACTCGGAGGAAGATCGCGAGGGCTTAGGGTTCCATTTGGAACAGGGCCCTATGTTGAAAAAAAAGATGGACAGCGCATCTCCGCTTCCTTCCACTGTATAGGGAAATGAAGCCAAAATATCCCAGAAACGGTTGTTGCCAATTACGTCATTCAGTTATTGAGTCTTTTCAGTAGTGATCCTGAGGTGGAGTTGTGGTATCAAGGTCCTGCCTATACTCCCGCAGACACTTCTGTCAATCATGACGTTACACCCCATTAGCTGAATACAAACTTATTGCTAAAACGAACACCTGAACATACGTCTGTGTGATAAGAACTACCTAAAATGACAGAAACCATTTTTGTGAAAAAATAAATAATTGACGTGTAATTGGATTTTTTAGTTTGACTCTTGTCCCATTCAATTACATGGAGAGGGGTTTATGACCTATACTGCATGCAGCCACCAGGGGGCGATCGAAATGCTTTGGCTTCACTTTTCAGGTAGTGTGTGGCACACTTGGGTGTTGAAAGTCGTGGTTTTGGTAAGGGGCGTGAGCGTGACATTTCCAAACACACTATGACCAATCACAGCACACTGGTCCAGCTGACCAATAAGAACCCTTTGTGCTTTTTGGAAGGAGGGGCTTCATAGAGGCAGAAACTAAACAGAGCGTTACTGATGGACTGGGCAGAGAGTGTGCTGCAACAATGTCAAAATATGTGACAAATAATGTGTCTTTTGAACATTCAAGCATTAAAACCTAGTCTAGTAGACCCCAAAACCAAAATCAAGACTGAAAAGGGGCATAACATGTCCTCTTTAAAAAATGAATACAACAGGTTAAATAAAAATATAGTGTATATTCAGCAAAATGATCTGCATAATACCTGCCTGAAGCAAACAAATCTCTTAAAATCTGTCTCTCTCTCAGTGATAAATATTTTGGAGCTCCGTGATCCACGTCAGACAGCCGCAGCTATAGAGAATCTGTCTGGATCTCTGCAGACAGTGGGAGATCTGTACATCACCTCCACCTTCATGCTGCCACCCAAACTCGGCGGCGTTTTGTTCGGCCTCTATGATAAGGAGGACAACAAGAAGTACCTGGAGATTGCTGCTGTAGGCAAGATCAACAAAAGTAAGTGCTTTTTCCAAATACCTTTGCAAACATTCCCCCAAATGTCATTTGTGTTTCAAAAGGTTCTCAATAGTTTAAAATAAGTCTTTGTTTATGATTCCTGTCATTGGAAAGATCAATTCTCCTTTCTCTCCTCAGTACTGGTGCGATACTTGCGCTCTGATGGAAAAGCTCATGCTGTCAATTTACAAAATCCTGTCCTCGCTGAGGGACGCACCCAATCACTTATTCTCAGAATGGGTGGACTTAGACGGAGTCACATAAACCTAGAGCTTTATGTAAACTGCCGATTGGTCGACTCTGCTCAGGGTCTCCCTTCCTTTGTCGGGCTTCCATCAGAGGCAGAATCTGTGGATGTTCGCACTGGACAGAAGTCTTATGCCAGGATACAGGTGATTCATTTAGGTCAACAATTAATTCACATCAAAGTAACTGTTCAGAAAACTTGAAGGAAAAAATATTTTTTTTGTCATTTACTCAAATGTATGTTGTACCAAAGTACCAAACCCATAAAACTTTTTTCATTTTCGAAAACGCAAATGAAGATATTTTTAATAAAACCTGAGAGATTTCTGTCCCTTCAAATCCATGCAACCAAAACTCGGATGCTTCAACATGTGGCATTGTAAAGATAATCCATATGAATTGTCCTCTGAAGAGAGACACAATCACTTTATATGATGAACAGATTTATTTTAGGCTCTTATACATACATGTATAAAACTTGGGTTAAACCTCCCAATACTTTCATGAATTACATGAAAGTAAGATGAATGAAAGTAAGTTTGAAGTAAATGATGACAGAATTTTGTTTTTTTGATGATTTTATCCTTTACACGAGCACACATAATGCACAGCTCATAAATGATATTTCAAATTGTGTGGTTTGTACTTTTCAAGTGACTTAAATACTGCTCTGACAGATATTTTATACATTTTCCTGTGTGCACAGGATGAAGATCAGTGTGTTAAATTATGAAGTCTGGAAGAAGAGAGATAAGAAGAATACATGTGTAAATATGCCAGTAATGAGTATGTTTCATATATATATATGTGCTGTATACATTTTAGGGCTCAGTAGAGTCTGTCAAACTGGCTCTCGGAGGCTCTCTGGCTACAGCTGGTCTTCTCATTGACTGTCCATTTCAAGGAGATTCAGCTATTAACAATGCAGGTAATGACTTCTTACAGCATCAGAGAAACTTGACTATGTGGTAACTTACAAGACATCTTAAAAAATACACAATTTACAGCAGAGCACACTGGGCACTCAATGTCCAACAGTGCACTCAATTAATGTGACAGCACTAAAGCATGCTACTTTTTGTCAGACCTTTATTAATACATACTATAATGTTTTTTCAGACAATTGTTTTTAAATATTAGGTAGGATAGTACATACTGCATAGTATACCATAGGCGGTATAGTATTCCATTATCATGTCATCATACTGCCCTCTTGTGGCAATGCAGAAATGATGCCCATTATAGATAGACCCTTTGGGAGCAGACGTAACAATTACGTCACTTGCACCTGCATGCGCATTATGGTGGCAGAAAAACATTGGTAACAATTGGAGATAACTGACAAATTTTTTTTTATATTTATAGTGCCTTAGGATGTCATATGTATAGATGTATAGAATTCCGTCATCAAATACGCCCTTTAAAACTATACAAAGACATTTATGTTACAAGCCACAGACTGGACTGGTGAAATGATTAGTCTACTATTAAAGCATGAATAAGTTTACTTAATTTTCACAATGTAGTTCAAATGGGACACAATGTATTGGGCCTACAGTTAAAGGTACAATATGTAAGATTTTTGTAATAAAATATCCAAAAATCACTCGCACAGTGTGATATATTTCCTGCAGTTGTGTACTTACAATATCCCAAAAGTTCCCAAAGAATTTTAATTTCAGAGAAATTCCTATTTTAAATAATGGCTCGTCCCTGGTCATTGTCGCCTGTCAATGACGTAATATCCGCGTTATCCCATGGTTTCCGCTTGTACTGCCATAGTAACCATGGCGACAGACATGGACAACTGCGTTACGTCTAGCGGCACGCTCACACTGTTGTTGTTCCATTCAAACATTATGGACCATGGCAAGGAGACTTTGAGACAAAAGGGAACTAAAACAAGGATCAATATCAGCGTGGCGTTTTCGGAATGCCAAGAGCTCCACGTCCGCGACTAACTTCGACTTGACAGAGACGCCGCTCTTGCATGTACTTTATTAGACAGGTGAGCAAATGTACATAAAACTAATCAATGTTATATAGCTCAACATGATGAAATGTTAGAGAATATGATCAGTATGTTATTCTAATGTTGATCTAGCTTACTGCTAGTCTCATACAGCCAACAAACTAACACACAGAATAACATTATAACTGTCAACATACTCAAATGCAGTTTAGTGTGATAGTGTAGACCAAGTGAAACAGCACTGCGTTACCTCACAAGCTTCATTCATCTAATAAACTGACCTGTGTGAGTAGTAATTCTGCACTTGCGTGTATTTCGATAGAATGTAATGTCCTTATTCCTTTATATCCGCGGGACTCGCGTGTAGCGCTGATATCTTTCTCTCATTAGCAATCGCAACCTGCTTCATATCACAGTCATGTCAAAAACATTAATGTATTCACTCATTCTTCTCATAATTGTGAGATATAAACTCAAAATTACCTTTTTATTTTTTTTATTCCATGGCTTCCATAGACTTATCGCTGTAGAACTGTCATTATCTGACACCTGGCATTTATAATTTTATGATTTTAACTGAATGAATTTCAAATTAAAATAAACGGTGTCCTTATAAACATTCAATTCATCAAAGAATCCTGAAAAAAATGTAAACAATTTCCACAAAAATATTAGGCAGCACAACTGTTTTTAAAATTGATAATATTAAGCTGAAAATTCAGCTTTGACATCACAGGAATAAAATACATTTTAAAATATATTCAAATAGAAAAGTATAAATTGTAAGACAATTTCACAGTACTCTTTGTACTGTAATTTTGTGAGCATGAGATATATGCATTACAATTTTTAAAAATCATTAAAAATAACATCACACACATTTTTTAATTAAAGATTTTTAAATAAAAAAAAACAACATAAAAAAATTACAGACTTCAAAAATATTTGTCTGTATATTATTTTGTTTTAGAACAAGATTTGTTTTTCATATATAAAATGTTGATACTGTTTCTTTACAGTAGCCAGTGACATCAACGCCATCCTTGGTAAATATCAAATATTATCAAATCATGTGAATGTACTATCACAATTGAATTATCTCCATGCCTGTAATGCTTTTCTGTGATAATAAAAATACCCTCTCATATGGCCAGGTGATCAAACCAAAGCTCTGATTGGACAGCTGATAATCTTTAACCAGATCATGGGAGAGCTGAGAGAGGATATCAGAGAACAGGTATTATACACATTTCTGTTTTTAATTGGGGTATGGGATTTTAATCAAATCAAATTCTCTCTGCTTTTCTGTGTTTTTAGACTAAAGAGATGTCTCTCATACGAAACACCATCCTTGAATGTCAAGTGTGTGGTAAGTAGTGGAAGGATAATGGATCTGGATAATGGATCTGATAATGTCTGAAGATTGTCATGGTATTCACCTTATTTTTCAACACGGAAGTAAGCTGTTTTCTGTGAATATGTGAGGCTTCCAATTCCTTAGCCGTTATAGGGAAATAACGAAAATAATATCAAAGTGCAGGAAATGGTAAAACTATTTGCGCTACAAACCAGTGGGTTTATAATTTTGACAATACATTAAAATAATGTGGTAAGAAATAACCAGTTTGCAATATCAAGCAGCATAAAAAGCTGTTTTGTACAGCTAATAATAACTGGAAGCGGATGACACCAGAAGCCAAGACACATGAAGAAATTTACAATTTATGAAATTTACAAATGGCCGTGCCCTTTCTTTCATGAAAAATTAGGTGGAGAGAGGTAACCTGTATGTTGCTCTCTCTCTGTTTATCAGGATTCCATGAGCCTCAATCACGGTGTCATCCTAACCCCTGCTATAACGGCGTAAGCTGCATGGAGAGTTTGGCGTACCCAGGATATCAATGTGGCCCCTGCCCAGAGGGCATGACAGGCAACGGAACACACTGCCAGGACATTGATGAGGTTCCTGCTAATATCGCATAGTTTATTATTAGTGTTTGCTAAGGCATCAAGTATTTTTCATATTGCTCCAAAAATACCAGAGTCATATACTTTGAAAGTCACTTATTACTTATTAGTACTTATTACAGAAATAATATACACAAGGGAGGATAATCAACAAAACAGGGAACAGGTGTGTAACTTAATTAACAACCATGGAAACTAACAATGACCAGGAACACAGGCAAAACGGGAAAAGCGAAAACAAAATAAAAACACCATGAAACTAAACATTACTAAACATAACTCTGACAAAACACCCACCTCCATAAGGTGCATCATTGTGCATATGAGGAAGGGTGGCGGCTCTGGAGGTGGTCGAAAAGCTGGAGACAGACGGACACTAGGAGGTGGACCCACCGGTGGAGCCAGGATAGCTGGAGACCCAGGCAAAGGAGGAGACACAGAGACTGAGTGACACCATAGGTAGTGGAGGCCAAGGTGGAACCGTGGTGACGAGCGGGCAGAAGGAGCCAGGGTGTCAGAGGATTGAGGCAGAGCCGGTGGGACTGAGGCCCAAGGTGGAGCTGAAGGTAAGGAGGAGCCGGACAGAGCTGAAGGGGTGGAGGGACAAGGTGCAGCCAAAAGCCCGGAAGTCCTGTGGTGTAGGCAGTGATGACTGACCAAGGCGGAACCGGAGTGACGAGGGAGCCTGGTGAAGCCGTGACGACGATGGTCCCAGGTGGAGCCGAGGGGGTGAGGAACCAAGGTGGAGCCGACTGGTCAACGGGCCGAAGTGGAGTGACGGGCTTGGCAGCCTAAGGCGGAACCAGGGGATCCACGTGCCAAGGCGGAGTTGGAGGCTTTGGGGAATAACCACTTTCCTCACAAACATTTACAGAGGCCAGACACATCTCACCCTCAGTATCTGGAGTATGGTCAGGGTTTCAATCCATGCACTCGTACTCCACGAGGACACCCACTGGGACGGACGGTGTTGCTTGCTCACGCAACTGATCAGACTCCGGGATGAAGTTGGGCTCAGGCGTCAACTCTGGCTCACCCGTGAGGCAGACAGTCAACAGCGAATTGTTATTAGCCAGCTCCCACTCCACAAATTTGGCAAAAATGTCCCTTGAGGACCATCTTTGCGCAGTCGTTCCTTAGTTCGCTCATTTTAAAACAACGACGACACCGAGCAAAAAACAGGGAGAACTGAGGGCTTAAATACACAAGGGAGGATAATCAACAGAACAGGGAACAGGTGTGTAACTTAATTGACAACCACAGAAACTAACAATGACCAAGAACAGGGAAAACTAAACCAAAACACCATGAAACTAAACATGACTTAACATAATATTGTAATATTAAATTACAGACTACAGTTAAAAGTAGAATCAATCAAATTAGAATGTTACTCAACACATCAAAATATATGTATTTCTTTAAAGCACAGCAAAATATGATTAAAATGTTTTAAAATGTACTTTAAAGTAAAACGTAATTTGACATTAAGAATTGTACTTTTTAAAAGTGTACATAAGTACTTTAAGAAACAAAAATGTACACTCTTTACTCTTAAGTGGACTTTTATATCATTGATGTAATATATTCTATAAGTACAGTTTATATATATATATATATATATATATATATATATATATATATATATATATATATATATACAGTGCTATGCATAAGTTTAGACACCCATGCTAAAGTTGACTAAAAAGTGGAATAAAAAATCATCTTTTGGAAATTGAACTTAATGCCTTAATTTAAAAAATTAGGAAAAATCCAACCTTTAAGGACACCAATTTTCTTTGTGAATGAATAATGTATCATAAATAAATAAATGTTCTTCCTTAAAATACAGGGTGCATAAGTTTGGACACCCCTATGTTAAATTCCCATAGAGGCAGGCAGATTTTTATTTTTAAAGGCCAGTTACTTCATGGATCCAGGATAATATGCATCCTGATAAAGTTCCCTTGGCCTTTGGAATTAAAATAGCCCCACATCATCACATAGCCTTCACCATACCTAGAGATTGGCATGGAGTATTTTCCATAAGATCATCTCTCAATGCAAATCAAACCAGCTATTAAGCTAACTGAAATAAAACCATGCCAATCTCTAGGTATGGTGAAGGCTATGTGATGATGTGGGGCTATTTTAATTCCAAAGGCCAAGGGAACTTTATCAGGATGCATAGTATCCTAAAAAAAAAAAAAAACTTAAAAATAAAAATCTGCCTGCCTCTATGGGAATTTAACTTAGGGGTGTACTCACTTATGCACCATGTATTTTAAGGAAGAACATTTATTTATTTACGATATATTATTCATTCACAAAGAAAATTGGTGTCCTTAAAGGTTGGATTTTTCCTCATTTTTTAAATTAAGGCATTAAGTTCAATTTCCAAAAGATGATTTTTTATTCCTCTTTTTAGTCAACTTTAGCATGGGTGTATTCACTTATGCATTGCACTGTATATATATATATATATATATATATATATATATATATATATATATATATATATATATATATATATATATATATATATATTGTATATATATATATATATATATATATATATATATATATATTTTGTATATATATATATATATATATATATATATATATATATATATATATATTTATTTATTTATTTATTTATTTATTTATTTATTTATTTATTTATTTATTTATTTATATAAACTGTAGTTGCTAGCTGCTTGCTTACTGAGCAAACTCAAATTGACCAACCCCCAGGTTTCTACAGTGTTCTGATCTCTAGATACCCTTGTGAGAAAAAAAAAAAAAAAAAAAATATATATATATATACATATGCCCAGTAAGCAAGCAGCTAGTAACCCCATAGCCACACTCAGGACATCTTGGTAAATACATAGCATATTGAGATATTTAATTTGTTCTGCAGCAGAAAATGGAAGTTACAGTTTTAACAATTAGTTTTTCGCCATACTTTTCTTTTTTCTCTCAATATCTCCCTTTGTTATAGTGTACTGCTCAGCCCTGTTTTTCTGCAGAGTTGTGTGTGAACACAGCTAAAGGCTTCACCTGTGAGCCCTGTCCCATAGGATTCACCGGTACAACACTCAGGGGGGTTGGTTTGGAGTTTGCCAAGAGCCACAAGCAGGTAAAAATGTGCCAAAAATCCAACTACAACCAAAAATAGTGAGGATAACAAAATGTAAAGATATGGCCTATTCAGACCCCAGTATTTTTTATTTTACTGAACAGACATTATGTCTGCGATTAGCTTTACTGTTTAATGTTCTTGGTGTGAACAGGCTTTTACTGTGAGAATATTGTAAAAATTTTTCAGGAATGTGTTGATATTGATGAGTGTGCTGTGCACTCAAGTGCCTGTGTGCCCAACTCAGTCTGTATAAATACAGCGGTGAGTAAACTCTCAAAATTTGCACTTTAAATAAGTTAACACCAGAATTCGCAAGTCAAACAGAGTAGCCATAATTGGTGAAACATAAACGTAGCACTATCAAACTGATTTCTCTCTTTTCATAGGGATCGTTCAAGTGTGGCCAGTGTAAAGCAGGATTTGTGGGTAATCAGACTGCTGGCTGTTTTGCAAGGAGGACGTGTGAAACTCTGGGCTATAACCCCTGTGATGTAAATGCACACTGTGCGATGGGCCGCAATAATGACATTTCATGCTTGGTGAGAATCTAGAAATTAATTTTTCTACCTGGAAATCCTGAATATAAAATCTTCATTTGTAATTGAAGCACATGCTGCTCTTAAGTGAGATGACAAATTCTTTAATGTTTTGGATTACTTCTTTGCTTCTTTTAACTCAAAAAGACAGAATTGTCCAAATGGCTGATCCTTCTCTTCATTTTGTGTCCTGCAGTGTAACGTTGGCTGGGCAGGTAATGGGAACATTTGTGGTCCAGACTCAGACATTGATGGTTACCCTGATGAACCACTTCCATGCATTGACAATGACCAACACTGCAGAGCGGTACATACTCATTCACAAAGAATAAATTGCACCCACTGATAGTTCTTTAAATTGCTCATCTGCCTTGTTTAATCACCCAATTCACTAAAGAAATTAATAATCAGAAGACAAATACTTGTGCTGAATAAAATATCCATGCCGAATTGCACTGGCCAGATCATAATGTCTAAAATACTGAGAAACACTGGTTATAGCACTCTTCTTTATCAATTGATGAATAACTACCATCGATTGATACAAAGTGTACAAAATCTTGTTTAAACAAAATTACATTTGCCATCAGAGTATTACTTAATTTAACATGCTTATTGCATCGCAACACCAGTCCAAATATCACCTGGTTAAATTAGCCGAAACTGTATTGAATTTGCCACATTCTGTCCTATTCATTGTTTACTATCCTGTGAACAGATTTCTGCTTAACATCACTGTTGTGATTTTTTAATCATGCTTTTTGGTATAATATGAGTATTAATAATTTGAATATCCCTGTGCAGGATAACTGTGCGAATACCCCAAACTCTGGACAAGAAGATACAGATGGAGATGGGATTGGTGATCAATGTGATGAGGATGCAGATGGAGATGGAATCAAAAATGTTGAGGTTTCTGATCAAGTGGCTAAGGATTGTTGAAATATTGAGCAATAATTAGATACCACACCGGTTTCATATTGGCTGATGTCCTGATTTATTTATTTATTTATTTATTTATTATTTTGAAACCAATTGTCTGTAGGACAGATCCTAAGCAGTAGCTATTCTAATTGCATGTTTCTAGGACAACTGTCGTCTAGTGCCCAATAAGGACCAGCAGAACTCTGACACAGATTCGTATGGCGATGCTTGCGACAACTGTCCTAACGTTCCCAATGGAGATCAGCTTGATACGGATGGCAATGGCAAAGGAGATATCTGTGACAATGATATTGATGGAGATGGTACTGGCCTACTCACTTTTAACTGTTCTGTAGTTTTACAGCATTGTACATCATCTACTCCTGCCACTGTATTCTCTGTGCAGGCATCCCTAACGTTTTGGATAACTGTCCTAAAATACCCAATCCCATGCAGACAGACAGAGACGGAGATGGTGTGGGTGACGCGTGTGACAGCTGTCCTGAGGTCAACGATCCTTTGCAGGTTTGACAAAGGGATCAATATAATGGTAAAAGGAAGGGAAGAGGGGGCACCATCCAGAGATGAAGCTGAAGGTTCTTCATCTCAGGTTGAGATGTCTAAAAAATGGAGGCAGAGCTACAGCTGAGATAGTGGGGACATTAGGCCGGAATGATGTAAAACTGTCTATCATTTGTGTAGAATCATAGAAGTAGTGTGCTTTTAAGTTAGTGCCCAGTGAGGTTGTGTATATCGAGAAGAGTAGAGGTCCAAACACTGAACCTTGAGGCACCCCAGGGTTTTTAGGTTGCCTGACAAAATATTTTGCATAAATTGTTTACTGCTCATTGCTCACCCATTGATTTAATTTAACTCTGCTCATTTGAACAGTCAAATTAAAATGTTGCATTTTCAATAGCCAAATTCCACAACATGACTACTTAAAGGGTTAGTTCACCCAAAAATTTAAAATTTTCAATTCATTTCCTTCTCTCTGGGCCTCGAGCTATTTCACGTAGTGTTTTGGCGCAGCGCGTCTATGTTCTACGTCACACATAGGATCACTATTGGCCGACGCTGGTCATGTGTGATGTGTGTGATGTACAACACAGACGCGCTACGCAAAAAACACTACGTGAACTTCAGAGAGAAGGAAATGAATAGTGGAATAAAGTCGTTATTTTTGTTTACTTTTTGCGCACATAAAGTATTCTCTTCGCTTGATAAACTTAAGATTGAGCCACTGATGTCACATGGACTACTTTGATGATGTCTGTACTGCCTTTCTGGACATGGACAGTATGCCGTCCATTGACTTTCAATGGAGGAACAGAAAGCTCTCGGACTAAATCTAAAATATCTTAAACTGTGTTCCGAAGATGAACGGAGGTCTTACGGGCTTGGAACGACATGAGGGTGAGTCATTAATGCCATAATTTTCATTTTTGGGTGACCTAACCCTTTAAGCAAACTTGTATCATATTCCTAAAAATAGATTAAAAATGAACATGATCAACCCATCACTAGTTCAGAACTGTTGATAACTATAGAAACAGTAGCTTATGTTTGGGTTAACTTCTGTTAATTTACAAGAGGTGAGCGCTTCAATGACATTAGTTGAACGTATCAACATTTCTTCCATAATTATTAAAGAGGCATATAAATAATAAATAAAATTAAATTGGTTAGATTTTGTGAACAAATAGTGGCACTTAATCCACTGAAGGCAATGGAGCAGGGACTATGGCCACCCTGCTTTTTAAATATGAATGCAATGATTTATTCTCATATTTTGCTTTTTTTGCAGTCAGATATGGATAACGATTTGGTGGGAGATGTGTGTGATACAAACAAGGACATGTAAGTACTTGTGTTGATAAATGTTTATTTTACCCAAGAACAGGGGATTTTTACAGTTCTATTAAAGTGTAATAGTTGTTTTAAGTTTGTTTTCTTTTAAAGGGGTGGTTCGTGATTTTTGACATCGGACCTCATTTTTAAGTCAGCCTGGTTGTTATTCATCAGTGGAGACATTTTTTAAAAAAAATTATCCAGTCCTTATATTTGGATAGTTAGCCGATGCTAGGCTAGCGCGAGTCAAGGGTAGATGTTAGCCAGCCATTAAAAACCGTTTTACCCACTCTACAGTGCACCAAACGCAAATCAATTATAACACTAGACTATCGATGCAAATGTACGTTGAGAGAATAATGTTAGAAATCAAACTTACCTTTCATCTCAATGATCCCAAAGGAACTAGTTTCTCAGCAGCTGCGGAATTTTACTTTGCTCCAGTTAGTAATGCGGCAAAAAGTAAACACAGAAAAGAAGCGCACTACAGTAGCCGTTTCTCAATGTCAAGGAAGGATCCTCGGAAGCCAGAATTTCGAGGATGCTACGTCATCGACATCCGTCGAAGGACTGTTCCAATGTCGAGGATCCTCGGAATTTCCACCAAGGACTGAGTCCTCCGTTCGAAAAATATCCCATATACAGGAAAGGATGCGTGTAGCCTTCGCGCTCTTCACGCTCTCAAATCACCCACAATCCTATGCGCACAGCTTTGCTATCTTGTTCAAAAAATTCAAAATTTCGGACGTTAAGGGAGTCGGATCGTTAACGGCGCAATATGCTTTCAAATATAAGTATATTTACGTTACCAAACATTTGTTTAAAAAAATAATTACATCCATTATGTTATGAGTCAAATTGACCCGCACTGTTTATAAACACACTTGACAGTCAAAGAATCAATATGATTAAAAAGGAGTTTATTGATTTAAAAACGATTATATTGCCCGAGTGAACAGAACTGCGTCCATAGCAACGCTCTGTTTTTCATTTTCACTGACGTAATGACGCACTGACGTGCACTTGCTAGCCTGTTCCAGAGCCGTTGAAAAACCATAGACAGTAGAATGCTAAAGAGGAGCCTCGTCTTGCCTTTGAAGGAAGTGACTTGGAAGGACCAGTCCTGCCAAGGAAGTATCCTTGACATTGAGAAACACCTAGTGAGTGCAGTACATGTGTGTACCGGCTCACTCGGTTGCCTAGGTAATCAATATCACTCCGCTGCTGCTGTAGACAAGGCTTATGATTACAGGGAACAAATTATAACTAATGCAATGTGATGAAAGGTAAGTTTGATTTCTAACATTATTCTCTCAACGGACATTTGCATCGATAGTCTAGTGTTATAATTGATTTGCGTTTGGTGCACTGTGGAGTGGGTAAAACGGTTTTTAATGGCTGGCTAACATCTACCCTTGACTCGCGCTAGCCTAGCATCGGCTAACTATCCAAAATATAAGGACTGGATAATTTTTAAAAAAAAATGTCTCCACTGATGAATAACAACCAGGCTGACTTAAAAATTAGGTCCGATGTCAAAAATCCCGAACCACCCCTTTAATATAAGTCAGTTCAATTTCTTATGTGGTATAATTCATTATTCAGAAATATCTGCTTATTTAGTGTTTAAAGACCTGAAAATGATTCTCTGTGTGTAGGGATGATGATGGATATCAGGACACGAGGGATAACTGCCCTGAAGTGCCCAACAGTTCTCAGCTGGACTCGGATAATGACGGCATTGGGGATGAGTGTGACGATGATGATGATAACGATGGAATTCCAGATATCCTCCCTCCTGGTCCAGATAACTGCAGACTTGTTCCTAACCCCAGTCAAAAAGACACTGATGGTCTGATTCTTAATTCTGTATTTTGTAAAAGCATACTACACTTACTGTTTCTGCAGTATATATTCAGTGCACAGTATGTCAATTTTAAATTTCATACTATTTTTGCCAGAATGTGCAGTAAGAAGAGCGCATTGCACGAAATGCTATATTCCACAATGCTATCTATTCAACTTGGCTTTCTATTTCCAATGTGACGAAGGAACTCAAAGTAATATCAACCACAACTTTAAACATATTTGCTTAACTGGAGGTCATAATGTTTTATTGGAGTGGGACATTTTACACAAAATTTTATTTTTTATTTCTGAGATGATATCTGGACCAACATTCACTGAACTAAACTTCTGAAGTAATGAGATTATGTGACAACAATGTAGTGTAGTATAGTATAACATTTTAAAAAACAACATGTGCTGTTTCACAGACTTTTCAGATTGTAAAAATATGATGCACCCTGGTAACCAGTATGCTAGTATACTTTTCCAAAGATACCTGTCACATATATACACATACACTTATTGTCTTATTGACACAGTCTAGAAATTAACATATTTGTTTTGTACCTTCTCTCCTTTCAGCCAATGGAGTTGGTGACATGTGTGAGACAGACTTCGACAACGATAAGGTGAATGACTTGTTGGATGCGTGCCCTGAAAGTGCTGAGGTCACTATGACAGATTTCAGGGCGTTCCAGACAGTCATTCTTGACCCTGAAGGAGATGCTCAGATCGACCCCAATTGGCTGGTACTAAATAAGGTGATTATTGATTAAAATGGCTTTTATTTGATCAGCTAGCTTTTCCTATATTGTTGTGCTTATTGTAGACAAAGTATTATAAAAACAACTTTGGTGTTTTTTTAGGGAATGGAGATTGTGCAGACCATGAATAGCGACCCTGGTTTGGCTGTGGGTATGTACACTGAACAAAAATTTGTGTAAGGTTTAGGCCTACTTTATAACAATTTATACTCAGAAATTACTTGTAAAAGTCACAAATAATTAAAAAGAAATGGCAAGTAATACATTGAATTAAATGTGAAAATTTGAAGTAGAAAGACTGAAATAGTATTTTCTTGTAAAACATTGTTTTAACATGTTTTAATAGTGTACATAAAACTCTTTTACATTTTCGTACATTTTGTTTTGTGACTTTTACAGTTCATTTACTTCACTTTCAACAGATTAATTGACATTTCTGTGTCTCAACAACTATTAGCCTAACCTCTTTGTTTTTTTATTTAGGTTACACAGCATTTAATGGTGTTGATTTTGAGGGCACGATCCATGTGAACACGGCCACTGATGATGATTACGTGGGCTTCATCTTTGGCTATCAGGACTCTTCCAGCTTCTATGTGGTGATGTGGAAACAGACAGAACAGACATACTGGCAGAATTTACCCTTTAAAGCCTCAGCTCAGCCTGGACTACAGCTTAAGGTAAAGTCAATTTAAAATATGCATTCAAATTAGGGCTGTCAATTGATATTATGCACCCCTTACAAAAAAAGAAGTTTATGTGTGCTACTAGTATACTTCTTTTAAACTAAAAATAAAACTTTCAGTCTACTTTTTTTGTACTTCTCAGAAATATACTTAAAATTACACTTAAGTATACTTGAAATCTAAATGTCTAAGTATATTTGGCTTATACTTGTACTCAATCTTTTGATCGAGATGTACTTAAAAGTATAATTAAGTATTCTAAGTATAATTGGATTGTAGTTGTTTACTCTTTTGATTGAGTAACCTATTAATTAGTATTTTCCCATAGTTTTACATTGTTTAAAAAATATTGATTTAAAAAGAGAACAGATATGGGCGATTCCACAGTATCTGTCCACAAGGGGTGTAATGAACAATATAGATTGAATAATACCGAGTTGTTGTCATTTTTTTATTTTTAGTTCACTATTTTGTTAAAGATAGATGTAAGAAATAATAAAGTTACTTTTATCCCACTAGGCCTTGGCATTATCGTGTAATGAGACTTTATTTTATTTCCGTCCCCATAAATTGCGGATGTCACGGTGGGACATTCAGTGCATCTGGATTTTTCCTAAGTCATTTCTTTCATTTCCTTTAATAAAATCCTGAATTTTGGCGCAAAACATTTATTTTGGTGTGTCTTCTACAAAATACTACTACTAACACTGAAAGTAGAATTCCCTTAATCCACCACGATGCAATGGAAACATTTACTAACGTTCGTTACACTTTCTGTCCAAGCAGTTACGCACGTTAAAATATGATTCTAAAGGAAGCGGAGATATAATTTTTCCATGTAATTCTATCAGTAGCATAACGATAAAACCATCTTGTGTGGGTTAAATTCTCATATGCGTTGCTACATGATAAATTGTTAATAAATCGGGATAAAACAGGGGCCGAGATTTTCTGTCCAAAAATCATAACGCTCGAACATTTTATTCTGACGCTGAATTTCCATCTCCTAATGTCTCAACGGTTCTCAAAGAAATAAGATTGTCTAGGTCACGGTCGCTCTGCGTGTGAGAAAGGGTTAACAGGATTTCACGGATTTCGACGAATGTGGGTAAGTTTGTGGATTCTGTCCAAAAGGTTACGAACGTTAAAATGATACGAACGTGGTAAACTTTGGTTAAGTAAACATTAAATAGGATCATTGTGGTGAGAAAGGATAAAAGAGTGTGCAAGTCGGATGATTGCGAGTGGTTTCGGACCGAAAGCGTCGTTCATCGTGAAAGAGCGTGCATGAATGGTGGTTTTATACATTTTGACAGATTCTGCACATCTTGTTCGTAACTTAGACGGAAATTTTCAGTCTGTCCAACTTCCAACGTTGTTTTCGGCGTATTTTTGACTCAATAAGCTGTTCATGAAAGTCAACATCGTCAATGACATTTTTCTGTTTTTTTTTTTTTTTTTTTTTTTTGATAGCTTAGGCTGACGAAGTTAACACGTTAATAGTGCGTTAACACAATCTGTATGATCTTTAAATTTGATAGTATGATGACAGGTTATTTTAATGTGTTATGAACTTGTTCTATTCTTGTTCTATTCTATGCCAGTTTTCATGAAATGGTATTATTTTGTGTTACAAAGGCAATCTTGCAGGATTGTTTAATTTTTTTCCGTCCACGTTACACACGTTATAACTTAGCACACTTGTTGGAGTTCCTTTGTCTTCTACATTTGGCAAATAAATTAGAAAAATATACCTGTGGTATTTGTTAGTAATTTTGCTGGCTTTCAGTTTATGAACATACCAGACTCAAAAATGCACCTTTAAGTTTATAGAACAGATAATATTAGATGGCCACCCTGCCTGCATGGAAGTCCTATTACCAGTTTTGTGAACCATACACAACGCATGACTCATAACTATACCAAATTAGGAACAAAGTAAAACATGAACTGGGATTCAACCAGATTTTATTAAACTGAATTAGATTAAGTACACTTTCTGCTTGAACTTACATTTTTTTTCCGTCCATGTTACATACGTTAAATTTGACATCAACTCAACTTTGATCAAAGTTTACTAGTTTACCATTGCCAGATTTATCCTGCCTTTCACACAGCTGTACCCCAGGTTTTCTCAGGATGTTAACCTGAGGAGAATGGCTTTCTCCATGAAGATTGATTTTTGGAGGCTGTTGTCCTTGCAGTTAGCCCTAAACTGTGGAATCGCCCATATGTTCCTAATTCTGAGTATTTTAATTTTTTTGTCCACTGGTAGTGTACATAGGAATTGACTTCAAATTTACTTAAAGTACAGTGAAAAGTATATTTAAACTATAAAAATTAATACCTAAATAGAAATATAGTAGTATATTAAAGTGTAAAAATTATATATAAATAGTAAACTATATGTATGACGTTAAGTTCACTTAAAGATAGAAGTATACTTGCAGTATAAAACTACTAAGAAATGTGCTATAAGTATTTGACTAGTAAACTATCAGTACACCTATAAGTTCACTTGTAGTATAGTTTCAGTATAAATGAAAAACGCAGTTGTAAACTAGTTGTGCACTCAAAGTTTACTACTGTTACACTTAAAGTATGCTTAAAAGTATACTTTTATACACTAAAAAGTGGGTCAGTTTAGTCCCAAGTAGTATTGAAATAGTACACTTACAAGGATACTACTAGTACATTGATATTAGTATAATACATAAAGTAGCCAAAATATACTTGAACTTTACTTAAGTATACTTAAAGTATACTTATTTTTTGTAAGGAACCTGATATGCAGATTAATGTTAATGAATTAACTGAATGTGAATATTTGCTGAGAAAAGCAAAACAAATGTAGTAAATTATTGTGGCAGATAAATAAAGCATTGAATACACAAAAATTCACCAGTATTGCATTTTTACGAATGCGAGAAAGGAATCTGGAGGGAGAAAGGAGAACATTTGGGACATAATGTAGGCCTGATTCAAAAATGATTATGCTTATGCTCACCAAGGCAGCATTTATTTAAAGGTCCCGTTGCATGCGATTCCATGTTTCAAACTTTAGTTAGTGTGTAATGTTGCTGTTAGAGCATAAATAATATCTGTAAAATTATAAAGCTCAAAGTTCAATGCCAAGCGAGATATTTTATTTAACAGAGGTTGACTACAAAAAACGGCTCGATTGGACTACACCCCTCTACATCCTGCATTAGTGACATCACCAGAACCGTTTCTTGACTAACCTCCGCCCACAGGAATGCTCCCTCAACTCTACTGGCTACTTGCGCACTTCTTATAACTTAGCCTACTGTGTTTACTCAGCTCTTACGGTGATTTTCTGAAGTAAAACTGACGCTTCATCTTTTGTGTGATGTACAATAAACTTTATTAAACTCATCAGTATATGTTTGATCATCATTCAGACAGCAGACTTGTAGGCTATTAATAAATAATGGATACATAGCCTACAAGCAGATGACAAATACGTTATAATAACCGTAATTAAACTACTAAACTATACCTGTTTCATCTCTATACAGCAATCTGACTCTGTAGGCATTATTGTCCGACTCGAAATGAACGCCGTTACTGAGAGTTTCTTATATTATCATCATTCCGTGAGATGAATTTTTCCTGACAGACTGAGCGCGAGCTCATGAAGCTCCGCCCCCTGGGTCGTCCAGCAGCAGCTCATTTGCATTTAAAGGGGACACACTGAAACGGCTCGTTTTTCTGAGCCCCAAAAAATGTCAATTTAAACATGCTGTAAAAAATGATCTGTTGGGTATTTTGAGCTCAAACTTCACATACACACTCTGGGGACATCAGAGACTTATTTTACATCTTGTGAAAAGGGGCATAGAATGGGACCTTTAATCAAAAAATACAGTAAAAATATTATTGTTGTGAAATGTTTTCTATCTGAATATATTTTAAAATGTAATTTATTCCTGTGATAGCAAAGCTGAATTTTCAGCACCATTACTCCAGTATTCAGTGTTACATTCTTGCTCCTTCAGAAATCATTCTAATATTCTCATTTGCTGCTCAAGAAACATTTATTATTATTATTTATTATTATTTTATGTTGAATTTTTTTTTTCAGGATTCTTTGATGAATAGAAAGTTCAAAAGAACAGCATTTATTTGAAATAGAATTTTTCCTTAACAATGTAAAATTATTTGCTGCCACTTGTGATCAATTTAATGCGTCCTTGCTAATTAAAAGTATTAATTTCTTTTTAAAAATCTCACAAGAAACTTTGAAACAGTAGTGCATATATTCATGTTTAAATGCCTTTTATTAACATTGCTCAGAAGTCTCTTTTTACCTCACTCTTCCAGGCAGTGAAGTCTCGTACCGGCCCTGGTGAGTATCTGCGTAATGCCCTGTGGCACACAGGAGACACATCAGGGGAAGTTACTTTGCTTTGGAAGGACCCAAGAAATGTGGGTTGGAAGGACAGAACGTCCTATCGCTGGCACCTCTCTCACCGCCCACAGGTGGGCTACATAAGGTAAGAGCTGATCTGATTTAACTTTAAGAGATACACAAAACATTTTTCTATGAATGAGGACTCACACAATCGTATCTCTTACTATTAGAACTTGAAATATTTAGTTTTGTAGAGTTTGACTGGGTTCTTTATATCTATGGGACAGATTAAGACTGTATGAAGGTACAGCCCTGGTGGCCGATTCAGGAGTCGTGATAGACACCACTATGAGAGGAGGGCGGTTGGGCGTCTTCTGCTTCTCCCAGGAGAACGTCATATGGTCTAATCTCGGCTATAGATGCAATGGTAAGTAACATGATCTGAGATGCATTCTAAATGGAATCTCAGTATCTGAGGGTCAATTTGAAAATTATAGACTATATATAGAAATATAAAATCGGAATTGTAATGGTTCAGTGTACTGTGAGCTTCAAATTGAAAGCGTGTACATCTCGATAGTCGATACAGTGTTTTAGTCTCAGAGTGACTTTTTTTTCTTCTGGTATTTTGCACAGATTCCATACCAGATGACTTTATGCTGTACCAAAAGCAGATGAATCTGAGGACATAAGCATCGCGCTGCATCCCCTCATCATGTCTACCTGTGTGTTTGTGTATAGGTGTGTGTTCAGAGAGGTAGGAGGAGATCATGATTAAAATGAGTTTTTTATATTGTAAAATTTTGAAGGGTAGAAATATTGTCAATCAAAATGATACACTACACTGCACAAGTTCGCATCGTGCACCATCACGTATGCTTGAAATATGAGTGTGGTATCTGTGTGCTATTTGGATGAGAATCAGCAAACCAAATGGAATAAATGTCCTTAAGTTTTAAAAGCTATTAATAAGGTTGTAAATAAAAAAAGGCAATACATGTAACTAAATAGGTTGACTGTGAATTTGGCGTCTTGCAAAAAAATGCTAATAAAAAGATCCTTATGTAGTTAAACTACATTTACATACATTTAAAAATACGCACAGTTGTGTTTCATTATAAAACCCCATAATGTGTTATTCAATTCAGTAATTGTGCTTTTCTAATGGTTTTCCCCGCCTGTTTTTCATCCAAAGAGGCTGTGATTGTGAGCTTATTTTGTTCATTTCAGCACCATGGACAGTGGTCTATGTACTTGTTATTCAGTGTGCTGCAAGAATTTAGTGAAGAAAATGAATAAGGACATTTACAAAACTGCATAACAGGTGTATTTGTATGATTTATCCCAGACATAAGCCATTCGGTGTGAGATTGGAAGCCATGGCAGTATAAGCAAGACAAGGGCACGCCAGCAATAAGCTAAACAAATTCACTGATCTAGCATTTTACATTTCAAATATATTAACAGAATAAAATAAATCTAAGCCAGACATCTGTACTGTTATGATTCATGCACTTTAAATCATGCTATCCAGTGTATTAATTTAATATCGATGTGTGTCGGTTGGAATAGGCCTGGTTTCACAGACAGTTCTTAGATTAAGCCAGGATTAGCTTTAGTTCAATTAGGACATTTAAGTATCTTTAATAAATGTGCTCTAGGAAAAAACATTACTGTTGTGCTTCTTGGGACAAATCAATAGTGCTGGTATATTTTAAGATTGTCAGTGCAAGTTTTTTTTAGGGTAAAACAGCTCAAACGTGCATTTTAGTCTGGGACTAGACTAAAGTCTTGTCTGTGAAACAGGGGACAGGGTTCTGGTTCCTAAATGTAAGCTGTCACAAAATGTAACATCTGACCTCTCGACCCACACGCGTTGATATTATATTGATTAAAACCTGTCAAGGGTCAAGGTGTGGACATGAGCGATATTTCAAATATTCATGTAAAAATAGAAATGAACTCCACAGTTAAAAATGTTATGAGAATAATTTAGTTAAAAAAAAAAAGTAAAATAATGTTATATAAGATACAAACCAGTTATGATAGAATAGATCAAAGTGTGGATTTGAAAACCATGGTTTTCCCCATTATGGTTGAATCATGGAAGCTGCACCAGTTACTTTGCCAAGAGATCTCGTTTATTATTTTTATACATATATCAGACATATGAGAAAAACAGGGATAGAAGAATAAGGCTACATGCGAGGTGATCTTCATTCTAAATTTCTCTGTTCCCCATTTCTCTATCCCCTCACCCCATCATGCCAGCTGTATATGGTTTCTCTGTGTTTCTCCTTTTCTCACCCCGTCATACCCCTGTTTCTCAATACAGTTAGGATTGAGCTTATACACACCACTCTGGGACTTACAACTTCCTTGTAAGGTAGCAAAACACGTTGCTTATGTTTAAAAAGGAACGTATACCTCATGCTTACACATGGTACAACATACTCTGACTTCACAAAATACATTATGAAACTATTATGAAAATGAATAAAGAAAAATTATGCTAAAAAAATAACATTTAACAGTAAATTTTTAGTTTTGCCTCCTTCTGTCACGCAGTGGATGCAGCAAAAACAAAAATAAAAGGCCATTTTAGGACAAAAAAAAAAATATATATCAATGTTCAGATCAACCAGTATGTGTTCTTCTGTGTTTGATTATTAAAATATTCCATTTGTCCCTGTACAAATGTTTCTTGCAATACTAGCAAGAGTTTTTTTAAATGCAAAACTCATGCAAGGTTTCTATCTCTTTTAGATTTTCAACCAATGAAAGAGAAGCGTGATCACATGCTGAATGAGGTTAATCTTGGAAATTGGGTCATGTGGAACATTTTTGCTCTATTTAGTCTATGTAAACATTTCTATATTATAACTGGGTTACCGTTTGACTCAGATCGCTTGATGTATGGGTCTGATGTCACTGAGACAGGAGAAAAAACAAGAGCATAAATATTTCTTATTTCTGATTCAGATATTCAGATATTGCTGTATGTTTATGATGTACATAGGCTATAATACAAATTTAAAGAAAAGTGGGAGAGCATGTTTTAGACATTTTGAGACATCTAGGTTTTCCCCTACATACATTTATTCAATACTTAGAAAAAAAAGGAATTTTTATATATTTTTATTTTTAAATAACCTCTGTATTTCATATTATTGCAATATTCAGCCATCACAATAGCATACAACCAGAGGTGTAAAAAGTACTAAAAAATGTTACTCAAGTGAAAGTACAAGTACTGAGGGAAAATTTTACTCAATTAAAAGTAAAAGTATCTGGCCAGAATCGTACTCGAGTAAAAGTAAAAAAGTACCACATTAAAATTGTACTTGAGTATTAAAGAAGTAAAAGTAATAGCAAGAATGAAAACTAGAGATTCTTATTTAAGCTTTTAATCTCTAAAATCATGAAGTGAATGAACCACATACAAGGTTTTATCCTGCTTTAGAACTGTTTGTATTTAATTGTATTTATTTATCAAACTATAAGACTACTATCTAATGCCTATATGCAACATTCTTTAAACAATCAACTAAACATGCTTTTACCACTAAAAGAAAAGAATTCGCTAAGGTACAGCCACTGGTGCTCTTGATCCTGTGGCTGATTTTGGACCATAAACAATGGACAAATGGAGTCTTCAAACGCCTCAGATGTAAAGTTATTCGCTGTCAAAGTGACGCCAAAATGTAGGGGTGTAACGATACACGTATTCGTAGAATGGTTCGGTTCGTTGGACCATTTTTCCTGCCGACCAAAATTTCGTTATTTCAAATGTAGGCGTGTTGCACGTGGCAAGCGCGCTCATAATGTAAGAGACGCCGGCGCGACCACAACAATTCCCAACATCAAATGGCAAACGTAATGCAAGAGGAACGAAACTGCTTGTTATTGTGTGGTTGAAGGACCGTTTATCAGTTTGGACCAAAGCAGCGCGAGCCAATCGTGATCATGCGACACTGTTACTACACAGCGCTAATAAGAGATCCAGTAAAGAAAGCATTTAAAATCGCCACAGAAGTAATAACATCGCTGCGAGATCTAGTGAGAAACATTCACATTTCTCCGTTATTAACGGATCAAACAGCGCTGATGTGGAAACCAGGAAGAAACATTGTGCCATGAATGAACTATCCAGTGTCCACAGATCTGCAACATTTACCATGGATTTACTGTAGTAACACTAACTGCAACCATGGAAGTTTGGCAGGAATAGTAGGCTACAATGCCTTCAATGCCATTGAATGCCAGTCAATGCCATTACGTCGGTTTTATTTTGACATTATGAATACAATTGCTGCCCTCAAATGTTAATCTGAACTAAAATAAACCTTTGTTTATAACTACTACAATATTAAATTTCATTTTTTCCAAGGAGCTGTTTGGTTTTATATGCTCCTAAGAACAGTCAATTATAGCTCCAGAATTGCTCAAAGTAAAAAAAAAAAATCATACTTTATGATGTTAGTTTTAATAAAAAAAAAAAAAATTGAATCAAGGAAATTTCTCTGGCATTTCTTTCTTTTTGCTGTATCGAACCGTACCGAACCGAACCGTGACACAAGTGTATCGTATCGAACCGAACCGTGAATTTTGTGAACTGTTACACTCCTACCAAAATGAATGGAAGTCAATGGAATGCTAACAGCAGGTGATGGCTTGTTAGCCAATGGCGGCCCCTGGGGGTGGTACGCTCTTCGGCTGCTGGATTGTCCCCCTGAGAATGACTGTAATAATTTCTCTAATTTATAGGTCAACGTGCTGTGCATTGTGGTAATAGATGCGACATGACGTCACTTCCAAAGGACCAATGAATATGTCTGACCAATTTGGTGAAATGTGAAAAAAAATCTCATTAAATTAGACTAGACACTAAACTTAATTAAACTAGGCATCAGCGCAATTCAATTGGTTTGGCAATAGCAAGGAAAAATAGAATGAAGTGATCTCCAAAAAAGAAGTACTTTTTGACTGTAAATAAAATTGTAAGGAGTAAAAAGTACTTTTTTTCTTAAAAAATGTAATTAAGTAAAAGTAAAAGTACTGATTTTTAATTGTACTCAAGTAAAGTAAAAATCCCCCAAAATAATACTTAAGTACAGTAATCAAGTAAAATTACTCAAGTATTTTACACCTCTGCATACAACATACTACAGTGTCATTTTAATGTCCTTCTTTCTCCTCTTTCACTTATTCACTCTATCACTTTTGGTCAAACAGGCTTGAACTGCATAAATTACAGTAATACAGGCTTTTCTGAATGAGTGTCCCAGATTTTGAAAAAAGGGTCACGTAGTATGTATGTGTATATATATATATATATATATATATATATATATATATATATATATATATATATATATATATATATATATATATATTTATTATTATTATTATTATTATTATTATATATATTTTTTTTTTTTTTTTTTTTTTTTACATATTTGCCAAGGCAATCATTCAAATGTTTGGCCATGGTATATGATGTCAGATGTAATGTCAAAAAAATATATACCAGATGTTAAAGTTCAAGTCAGTCTATAGACGTTTAGGCTTTCTTGCTTTAGACCACTAGAGGGCAGCATATACCTGCATGTAAAATATAACAGTGTAGAAAACAAACAAATCTCTGGCAGTCTGTTTGTTACTCACTTGATTTCACTGTCTTTGAGATTGCAAATTCAGTGGTCACAAGTCACTATTCATGTTCACTATCAGTCAGTCTCACTCAAATGTGCTGTAGTGTTGAAGGACTGGAATTGCAGTAGCTCCATTTTCAAAGTTACTATTATTTACCCCATTACCAAGTCTACCTTTTTGAAAAGGAAGTAAAACATTTTTAGCATACCTTTATAAAGAGTATTTATCACGGAAATATTATATTTTAAAAGATTATACTTAAGTGCAAACTGAATGTAATGTTTTAGAACTGCATTGCATGTTAAGTGCAATTACATTAAAATGTATTAAATTTGTTTTAAATGCAATTATTTAATCTTTAAAGTGCTATTTGACATATTTAAGTTGGACTTAATAAATTACATCTTTATATGAAATTTCATAATTTGATTGTTTTTAAATATGGTTGAAGTACAGTATATGCTTGCCAGCATTTATGGTAAACTAAAATATAATGTAATTTCTACTAAAACGTGTCTCTCATATATTTAAATATATTAGTACTTACACGTGATGTTGAATTTTAGTACTTTTAAAATATATTATCTTTGAACATTGAATAATGTTTAATGTTAAAATGGTAATCAAGTACTATACATACTCTTACAATTTCTTTAAAGCACAACAAAGTACATAGTCAGTACAATTAAGCACACTATTTTTTTTTTATAATTTTTTATTTTTTTTTACAACGGTAGTATATCTCTCTTGCGTTCTACCGCTCCAACACCAACAGAAGGTGAAATGGCATGACAACAGGTACAGTATGAAGAAGAAAAAAAGACAACAAGAGAGATTTCTTCACAGCTTCATCATTGCAAACTGCACATTCCATCCCCATTCAGTGAATAACAATACATGAAGCGCCATGTGCTGAACCCTGGTCATAAATCCTTCTTAAGCAGAAGAGGAAGCATGTGCAGCAGCAGCCACACAGAATTACTTGTTTTCTGAATGGTGAAAATGTCTACTCTGACAAAAAACCACTCATGGGCACCTGTTAGCTTGAGTTCCAACTCACTCTTTCTGAGGAACACTTTGTTGTATTTGCTGAGCCGCTTTGTAATCAAGTGATATAAAGTTCCTGTGCTACTGTGATCTTATCAGCTCCATGCTGTTATTACTCAACAAGGGGCAATTGTTCTCTCTATGCCGGAAGACGCGAAACCGTAGAAAGATATTTGTTCACTTTTATATATGAAAAGCTCACAATTGTACAGGCCTTTCAATTAATTATGATACAGTATACAGTAGCCTATATATGTCAGTAAGTAGGTTATAGGCTAAATGGGTCTTGCATTTTAGCTTTAGTGGGCATAGTTCTACTACACACACACACACACATGCTGGGTTTACATGTTTTATGAAGACATTCCACGATAAACATGATTTTTATACTGTACAAACTGTATATTCTATCCCCTAAACCTAACCTACCTGTGTGTGTGTGTGTGTGTGTGTGTGTGTGTGTGTGTGTGTGTGTGTGTGTGTGTGTTAAGCCTCATCGAGTTTTTCCTCATCAAAAAATTGAGAAATATTATTATTATTATTAAATCTATTTTAATATATTTGTATATCTGTGATAGCAAAGTTGAATTTTCAGCATCATTACTCCAGTCTTAAGTGTCACATGATCCTTCAGAAATCAGTCTAATAATGCTGATTTGCTGCTCAAGAAACATTTCTTATTATTTTCAATGTTGAAAATAGTTGTGCTGCTTAATTTTTTATATTAAATTGAATTGCTTGTTTTTTTTTTTATAAAAAATAATCAGGATTATTTGATTCATAGAAAGTAGCCTAAAAAAAAAACGAAACAACAAAAAAATTAAATAAATAAAGTTGACATGAAATGGAAGTTGCGATAATCTTTTCTTCCCTATATTATGGTGAGTGAAAAGGCTTCTCGAACCAGTAAAAAATGTAGATTCGGATTTGATTTTGTCCATAAGGAATTGATTGGATGGTTGTGGTTTGCTATGTGATGTCATGTGAGTGACAGGTTGCCCCGCCCTCACGCCGGTAAACACGTCATCTGAGAAGAGAAGATGACGCTGCAAGATGGATGGGTAGTTATTTTGCTAAAAAATTACGAGGGTACATGAATTAAAAAAAATAAAATAATAATAATTATGTGCACGGATAAATCTTAAATACTTTAGAAATAGTCTATAATAAAAACTGCAACATTCCAAATAAAAGTAAAAATAATTAATTCTAACGCTTTTTGCGGCCGATGTATTTCTGTATACCTATTGGTCTCTACGCGTGTTCATCATGAGTATCTACAGAGCTGTTGTGTGCCAGTCAGTCAGTCAGTCAGTCAGTCAATCGGACGATATTAGCGGAGGAGGAGGAGGTCACATGTCTCGAGGAGGAGTCTCCGCTGAAAACAGAAAGCCTGATGTGCGGCAAAGGGGACCAGAGCACAAACTCCTGCTGTCAATACCAGGACTGGAGGCTCTATTATAAAGACTTATATGCGTGCGCCTTTGCATATATAGGATATATTTTTGGCGGATTTTCTGTAACTGGCCCAAACATAGGCTACTCGGATTCATCAGCTGTTTGTTCATAGTGCATAAGAGATGGAACTGGAATGTCGTGAAAGTGTTATGTGGTGTAATAAATCCTCTTCTTCAAATTAATTCGCGCAACTTCAAATGAGGACACTTAACAAGCAGCGTTTCTGGATAATGGACATATTTGAACTGGAACGGCATCAGTGAACCTGAACGACTTTGTTTCTAACTGGAGCGGACACAGAGAACAGCTCCTGTTGGATGCGCTTAAGTTTACTATGTTGTCAGATTCAGGTTTAGTTGCGCGAGGGAAGGATTTAATGCAAACATTAATGCAGTAAGCGCGTGCGGCGCGTTTTAGCGCGTGCGTGTGATGTGCAGGACGCAGTCAAGACGCAGGGTTGAGCTGATGCGATCCACTGATGTCCTCCGAACAGGTGAGCAAAACACTGGAACCTAATAGTGATAACCTAAATAGTACAGTGACCATTGCTACTAATGTAAATGTAAAACCACAATAGATTAAAATTGGATCTCAGGGTGAGAATCCTTCTGTCATTTAAACTTTCTTAATGACAGAGGCAGCTAATAACAAATTACCAGTTTTATTGCAGTAACAATAACTTTACTAATTACAACAATTTGGTTCAAGTAGGCTATTCAGGTATACCGTACTTTAATGTTGCTATTTTCACAACATTAATACAATAGCATTATGCATACAGCTCTACAAATTAATTACTCTGATGTAATTATAGGAACATGACCTAAAATCAAGTACAAAATAAAGGTGTGTGTAGAAATAGCCTAACACAGAAAATTGTGCTGTTTATGGTTTGCTTTTACATGTTTAGTTGTGGTTCACATATAGTCAAGTGGGTCAAATTTTGCCTGTTCTCTCAACAGTTGCTGTTCTGAGTACTAACAAATATCTACAAAAAGTCTGAGAACAGATCGATTTTTATAATTTAATACAGATTTCTCTCTCATGTTGATCCAAACCGTAGCCTATGTCTTTTTCTTTCTTATTTTCTTGCAACTGAATGGGGACTGCCGAGATTTCAAGCTTCAAAGCGGACACAAAAACATCATAAAATAATCTAGCCTAATAATAAAATTAACAAACCTGGTTCATATACATATACCGAAATTTAAGTAATTATATACTGATAATATCCCCCTGCCTCCATTGAGCTGTAACTGCTACGACTGGATGATTAAGTCAGTCTGATTTGTGAACGAATCATTCAGATCAGTTTTGTGAACTTGTGAACTGGTCAACTGATCCATTGAAAAGGATTCATTCACGACTCAAATAATAAATGGTTATGAGAACACCAAGGAGAGCCACACGGGACAAATATCAAGATTGTTTCAAATTTCAGTCTTTTTGGCACACAAAACTATTGCATTGCTTCAGAGGAGTCCGATAAAACACATCGCGTGGACCACTCTTTGGAAACATTTACAATGTTTTTATGCATATTTTGGTCTTTTTGAATCTTGAATGCATCATTAGGCTACATTTTCAATCTTCCACAGATAAAGAGAAAGGTTTGAAACAACATGAGGATAAGTAAATGATAACATATTTTTTAATTTGGGGTCAAATAAATCAATTAACAAGGTCAGAACAAAATGACTTTATTAGTGACCGAAAGAATTAGTGGAGAATCTTAAATATTTGTCATTATTTTATACATGGTGGTAAACAGTTGCCTGATTTTTTATTTTTTTTTCATTGCAAAAAAATATATTATTGTTCAGCTTTTTATATACAACTCTTTAAGTAGGTGTATATGTCTATGGCATGCATTATCTATAGCATATCTCTACTGCATAATTGCTTGTATCCTTACAAAATGTAAACTATATTATTGCCCATCTCTAATCTGCTAAAGGCAACTGTAAGGCATAAAGATGTTAAGATATTATAAGCATTGCATCATGATTTTCTGTAAAGCTGCTTTATAACAAGCATTGTGAAATGCGCTTTATACAAATACATTTTATTTGACTAGATTTGAATTAATATAAAGCAACTTAATATAAAGCAACAAAAAAAAATGCCTTTAAGTTTATGTATTTTTCTCTGTCAATGTAAACCGTTCCAAAAGAAGCCAATCAAGTTTGAGAATCAGAACTGATGCATAATTATTGGGGGTGTAACGATACCCTCATGTCACAATTCGATACATATTACCATACTGAACTCGCAATCCGATATTATTGCGATACTCCAAGACATTTGATAATAGGTTAACAAAATTTTTACTGTTGATTAAAATGCTAAATTTGGTAAATGAAATGGTGACACCAGAGTAAAAATATTCATAATTCTGAAGCTGAAAATACAGAATATTGTGTTTCCCAAAACTGCATGTCATAGTGTTCTCTCTTTATTTACATGAATTTGTATCTGTCATTTAAAAAATGTATTATAATGCTCTGCATGTAATCTTCTCAGGAACTCATCCATGCCCCTCACCAGCCCAGTCTTGACCTTCCAGCATTCAAACAGTGAGGCACAAGCACTTTATTTTTGAGCCACATTAACCCACACTGCCGGTCGCTTCACCACCTCAGTGGACTCATGGGTACCGTACTATCCCTCTCGCCGGGTACTCGAAAACCTGGTTATTATGACGACCGGCCCGGTTCTCTAAGCCATTACCCGAGCCTGAGCAGCCGCTCGCTGAACACTCAAAAGGACCGCAACCTCAAACGCCATTCCATTTTCCTCCCCGCTCTCACCTGGAAACGACTGGTGGCCTCCACCAAGAAGCGGGGTGAGTCCAAAAAAGCCTATCCTGGAGGTCATGGCGCCTTTGGGGCTCCTCTCAACAACAATAACATCTACCAAAAGGATCCGGTCTTGCACCTAAACCACGAAAATGTGAAAAAGTCTCTGTCCTGCGCCAATCTCACTAGCTATGAGGGTCCAGCGGGTCTAGGCCTGGGCTTGGGTTACGTAAAACCGCAGCAGATTTCCTCTGTTAAGAAGATTGCACCTACATGCACTTCCACACCCAAGCGTGTGATCGTCCAGGCCTCGACTAGTGAGCTGCTTCGCTGCCTGGGCGATTTTCTGTGTGGCCGCTGCTATCGGCTCAAGCACCTTTCCCCCGCAGATCCGATACTGTGGCTGCGGGCTGTGGACCGCTCACTCTTGCTCCAGGGCTGGCAGGACCAGGCCTTTGTGACCCCAGCCAACGTGGTGTTCGTGTACATGCTGTGCCGTGACGTGGTGGATGGCGACGTGGTGTCTTCAGAGCATGAGCTCCAAGCAATTCTACTAACCTGTCTGTACCTGTCCTACTCCTACATGGGGAACGAGATCTCGTACCCGCTCAAGCCCTTCCTGGTGGAGTCGGGTAAAGAGGCATTCTGGGACCGTTGTCTGGCCATTATCGACGTCACCAGTGCCAAGATGCTGCGCATCAACGCAGACCCGCATTTCTTCACGCAGATCTTTGCCGATCTGAAGAGCGAAGGAGGTTGCCCTTTGCAGGACTACGCTAGAGTTCTGGATCGGTGAAAAGAGGACATGACAGATTTTCTCTGCGAAAGTGACTCCGTCAGCGTCCCTCACCTTCATTCTGCCCCCCCCCCCAAATGCCTTGTCACAAAACAGTGGAACTCACTTTTACTGAAAATTCTGCAAGAAACAGAAAGGATGCAACATATTCCCGCTGAAAAGACTAGCTTAGACCTGTATAAATGTCCAGGCTGGTTAATGTTGGTTGGGTTGCTGGTCTAGCTGGTAAACTGCACAGTCTTTTGGTGGTTTTGCTAGTGGGAAGCATGCTTATGACTATCTGTGATGGTCTTTTCAGCAGGAGAAGAAAGTAAATGGAGACAACATGAAAATAACATACACTCATACAATGAAGGTTCATTGTTGGCATTGATGGAGAACCTTTAACATCCATGGGACTTTTCCATTCCACAAAAGGTTCTTTAGATTATTAATAAGTTCTTCACACTTCACACAATTGGTGCTTTTAAGAACTGTTCCCTGAAAGGTTCTTTGAGGAACCAAAAATACTTCTTCTATGGCATCACTACGAAAACCCCCTTTTGGCACCTTTACTTTCACAAAGGCTGTTCCCAACTTATTTTTCTCATTCAACTCCCCTATCTTTAAAAAATACACATACTAATAATTTAGGGATGAGCATCAAGTTGAAGGGAGTAATTGTCCATCTACAGATTATGTTTGTTAGTTATGCTTTTGTCAAAACCAGCCTTTTTCAGATGTAGTTACGATTCCTTTGCTAAAAATTTCGCTTCCTCTACCTTTCCAACATCTTGTCTGAGATAAACTGCAACAGAAACCATACAACAGCGGAACCTTTAGTGGGAGTGCACGTGTATGTGTGTGTGTGTGTGTGTGTGTGTGTGTGTGTGTGATGGGCAGCAAACAGTCAACAGCTGTTGGTGATCGTGTTGTCCTTCCTTTATTTCATGTGCTGGACGTTAGGGCACCAACTGCAAAGGCATTAACAAGATTAACAGATTAGTGTCACACACACACACACACACACACACAGAGAGAGAGAGAGAGAGAGAGAGAGAGAGAGTTCTCAATGCCTCTCTTTGCTTACCAGCTCTATAGGTTGAATGGCTAATCCATGTAGGCCGTACACACTAGTATATGTTCTGTCTTGCATGTCTTGGCATACTTAGCAGTACAGTGTCATTGAAAATTTGTATCCGGTTGTATCCGGAGTCTATAAGAGTATACAGAGATACACTCCTATCCCTCTAGAGCAAGAAATATATGAACAAAGAAGCCTGGATTCACTAAAGATAGATTTAGTCTCAGTGTCAGGCCACTGTTGTTTACTTGTGTCTGCATCTTCTCTCTTTAGAGTTTTTCAGTTTCTTTGAAATATCAGATTTCTATGCTCTAAGGTCAACATGAAATCAAAATTGACCCTATTTACTTTCCTAACATACACTCCTGGTCTTATTTTTGCCAGATTCATCAGAGCACATTATTCCTAAGTCCAAAAAAAGTTTGTAATCGTCCATCAAAGGCACCTCTGCCTCTGAAGCTACTTGCAAAAATATTAAAACATGTAATAGATAAAACATGCAACAGATGTCATCGTCTCTGGGTCAGGGTTTCAGGTGTCAGCGCTCAGACAGAAGAGCAGGGAGAGCAGCATGTGGCACGGCAAGCACTCGCTAATCTTATTGTAGAGTTTTAAGGCAGGATCATGGGTGCCATACTCCAACTCCCCTGCAAAAGTCAACTCTAAACGCATACTTCAGCCCACACATGCTCTCATATATGAGCACATGCTCACTCAAACGACCTGTAACCACTAAGCATTCATTTTCAGGCTAGTAATCGCAAACGCACTGATACGCATGTGTACATGCATGCAACTTCTCCCACACACCTAAGCGTTAATCCGCTCTTGATCCTTGCCAGCAATTAGGCAGAGTGAGCTGAAAATGCCACAACAACAAAATCCCATTCTGATCAGAAGAGATTTCTCTTCCTGAAACTAACAAAAAATACTGTGCGTTGCACTGATGTTATGCAACAAACAAGGCAAAACAGAATAGTGAACTTTTAACAAGTACTTAAATACACGCTTAATTACGAGGGATTGAAAGAAAATACAAAGTTTCACTTTAAAATGGTTTACCCTTGTGAAAAAGAAGTGTGCTTAATTTTGTTGAATGCACAATTGTAGTGTACTTAAAATCTAAAAATATTATGTTTTTATTGTTCTTGCAGATAATATAATTTAATATTAATAGAATAAAAGGCCACAAGTGTACACTTTCTTACACTATTAAACGCTAAATTAAACGTTTTACTTTAAAGTATATTTTAAATAAATTTGTTTTAACAATCTTCTACCACGCTTCAAAGAAGTACACTTCTGTAATGTATAATTACAAATATGTTTAAGTGTACAAGTACATATGTGACCCTGGACCACAAAACCATAGGTCATTTTTTTAAAATTGAGGTTTATACATCATCTGAAAGCTGATAAATAAGCTTTCCATTGATGTATGGTTTGTTAGGATAGGATAATATTTGGTCGAGATTTGAAAATCTGGAATCTGAGGGTGCAAAAAAATCAAAACATTGAGAAAATCACCTTTAAAGTTGTCCATTTATGTTGGCGATTGTGCTGCATTCACTCACAAATATAAATGTTTTATATATTTACGGTAGGAAATTTACAAAATATCTTCATGGAACATGATCTTTACTTAATATCCTAATGATTTTTGGCATAAAAGAAAAATCTTTAATTTTGACCCATACAATGTATTGTTGGTTATTGCCACAAATTTACCCGTGCGACTTGTGACTGGTTTTGTGATCCAGGGTCACATACAAACAGTAAACTGAATTATGCTTAAAGAGCACTACCAACTGTATTGACAAGCATTTATAAACCTTGCATGTGTGTATTTAAATATATATATATATATATATACATACAGTATATCAGACTGTAATACATTTTAATTTAAAATGCTAAAGTGTACTTCCTTTTCACAAGGGTAGAGACCTCATAAAATCCAGATTAGAGTTTTTGTGGCATTGATTTCATTTTTGTTAGCTTTGAAGCATCTATAAGCTAATGTTCTCCAATAAATGGGCAAAATAACTTTTTTTTTATTTATTTTTTAAGTGCATTTGCATGGTGTAATACTATAGGAAGATACAGCTATTATGAGAACACAATTTGAAATATGACCACGTACACTCTAAGCATGAGTTGTTTTCCTCAATTTGTAGCAGTCTTAATTTGTGACCCCAAAGGCTGCTTTATGGTCACAGTAATTATTCCATGCTAAACACAGTTGCATAGAGGAAGAGGTTCAAACCTACAGAGAGTTGATGTATCTACAGATCTCCATATCCATTTCAGCCTCAGGGGATGATGTTATTTACAGGAACTTGTGGCCATAGACAAAAGATTGGCATACTATAGGGTGTAAATATCCCTCCTGATCCGCTGTGATTCCCCCATCCTTCTCGCCTTTCACAAACATATCACTTGTTTTCCTCGTCCTGGTTAAAATGATTTAGTTTGCCCCTATTGTGTACAGAGAGCGTTGACAGAGCGCCATTGTTGTATTGCTAGTGTGCGCATGGGCTATGGGCTTGTGCGATGTGTTGTCTGCTGTGTTTCCAACTAGGACTGTTTGCCCTCACACACTCGTGTCTGGCTCGTCTCCATGCTCCTCTGCTGGACTCTTTCTCCCTTGATTCTGTCCCATGTGTACTGAAGCTCTGGGATCTCTCTGGAATATTTGCTGCCTTCAACTTCTCCCGGGAAGTTCCTAATTATGAAGTTTTATGACATGGTGTATGTTCAAGTGATTTTGGTTAGAATAAAATGGATGTTTTACGCATATTTATTTCCTTTTTTCCCACTTCCTGACAATATAAAGAAAGCACAAAATGTGTAACTCATTGGCTTTATTGCTAATCCTCATCATCATTACACAAAATGCATTGTATATTCAAAATTACAGCGTATTATGATAAATATAGTCATGATTCTTTCATTGATACGACCCTAACTTGGAAAGCAACGGGTTGTTACTCATAATTCCGGCATTGTAGTGGCGTTCCTGTGAGCTGGTTTGAAGGCAGCAAGTATTCTAGTTTCCATACTTGCTCTGAACTTCTAATGAATGGTGTTAAATATTTCTGATGTGAAACGTTTGTGCCTTGTTTTGGATAGAAACTGTCTACCTAAAGATTAGAGATATTGAATATCGCTTTGTTAACAACACGCGCAGAAACACGAGCCCCAAGGAAAGCCATGGCTCAAAAAAGGATTGATTATAGAGAGAGAAACTTTCATTTACTCAGGCTAGAATAATCATATCTCATGAGCCATTTTCCACTCCATCAATGCTACTGTTTGGCAGAATCATTTCTTCTGTTGCCAGTCAATCAAATGGACCTGAAACCACGTGCAAACAACCTTTGAAGGACGCGCTTGCACAAACGTCCTCATTACACCTCAAACACTTCATCGACTGCTGTACGTGGAGATTTTTAATGTGACAAGCACACAGAGACCTCGAATCTCTATGGATTTTCCAATGAAGAAAACTTCTGTCATTAGACAGAGAGAAACTTATGGATGGGAATGACTGTCATGTGATTCTCAAGTTTAAGTCTACTGAATTAAGACACTATACAACACGTGGCTCTTTATTTGGACACTCAGGATCTGGATGTTGAGTAGGCTTCGCCGTTACTCTATGAGTTATGGCTACTTTATCAATGTTTTCTATGCTGCTAAATGTATGTAGAATACAAAAGGAACGCCATGTAGAGTCTCTCACCGCAGAGACAGACGCATAACCAGTGTGGTGTAAATATGTTGCTTGTATCAATGTGAAATTACTGAAAAAAACTGCATGTATGTCATTCGGGAATTGCTGCTGTGGTGGTGTACATGTAAACTTGACACTTTTTTAATCCGTTTTTTTTTTTTTTCATTTTGTATTTCAGTTTAAGGTTAAAAGGAAATTCCAGAATGTTTTGTTTGTGTTCTTATTATAATGATAATTATTATTTTTACTGAAAAAGATCCTATCAGCTCATCCCAGGTTTGGGAAATATGTCAACAGTATTAGAATGTTAATTTCACACTTCTGTTTTGCATTGTCGTTTTTTGATGTGGTTGTTTCAGTGACAGCTTGTTCTGTGCACTTTGGCAATTATACTGGGTACCTTTGCTCTGAATACTGATATTTATATAAAAGAAATCCAGCTTTGATAGTGCTAAGGCATCATACACTACAGCCTGGGCTGTTGAAATGTGAGGGTCAGGGTGAAGAGAGTCAGACAAACATGCTTTCGCCAAACAGGAAGCGACAAACATTTTGCTGTTGTCATTTCCTCTGTGGCGATCATGAAATAGAGGCTATCACTCAGTCACTAACTCATGGTTGAAAGCTGCTGTGTGTAATTTCTGCACCAATCTCCACCAAATGGAATTTACGGTAATATAAAAATATCTGACAAGCATTTAGTCCACCTCTAACCATTGGTTAAGTCAATGTTACTGTGGTTTTTGGGGGAATCAACTTGCCCATTAAACTATATACGCACATCAGCTTTAACCAATTCATCAGAAAGACTGTGACGCAGTCTCAATAATCATCTCTCCACCCCTGCCTTCACCTCTATTTCAGCACAAATGGTATTCTGGTCTTGGTAGACATCATTTATTTCTACTATCTATCAGCTTTCTTTGACATCTTCAAACAGACAAACAGTATGCTGTGCCACAAAGGCCTTTCAAAGAGCAAGCCAATCTGGATTATTTTGGACTGAGCTCATTGATTGTGCACAAAAGCTCTCTGGACTGTGGTTATGTAGCTCCTGAGCTTTCCTTCTTAAATCAGCCTGGGTGTAGCTTCTGAAACCTCCTGTGCTCATGTTGGCACAGCGCAGTCCAGAGGGTTGTGCTTCTTTTCTCTGGAAGTAGTACACACTCATATATTGTAGCTCACAGAGTGATGCTGTTGTTGTTTCTAAAACTTGAAAAGAAAAAAAGTTGTGCAAAATGTGACTTCTGATAGTGGAATTTCTTTTTTCAGTATGATTATAATTATTTAATAAAGTATTCAAATGATATTTTGTCCCTTGCCTTGATACTGCATATACAGTGCTATGCATACGTTTAGACACCCATACTAAAGCTGACTAAAAAGAGGAATAAAAAATCATCTTTTGGAAATTGAACTTAATGCCTTAATTTAAAAAATTAGGAAAAATCCAACCTTTAAGGACACCAATTTTCTTTCTGAATGAATAATGTATCGTAAATAAATAAATATTCTTCCTTAAAATACAGGGTGCATAAGTTTGGACACCCCTATGTTAAATTCCCATAGAGGCAGGCAGATTTTTATTTTTAAGTATTTTTTTAATTTTTTTTTTAGGATACTATGCATCCTGATAAAGTTCCCTTGGCCTTTGGAATTAAAATAGCCCCACATCATCACATAGCCTTCACCATACCTAGAGATTGGCATGGTTTTATTTCAGTTAGCCTAATAGCTAGTTTGATTTGCATTGAGAGATGATCTTATGGAAAGTACTCCATGCCAATCTCTAGGTATGGTGAAGGCTATGTGATGATGTGGGGCTATTTTAATTCCAAAGGCCAAGGGAACTTTATCAGGATGCATATTATCCTGGATCCATGAAGTAACTGGCCTTTAAAAATAAAAATCTGCCTGCCTCTATGGGAATTTAACATAGGGGTGTCCAAACTTATGCACCCTGTATTTTAAGGAAGAACATTTATTTATTTATGATACATTATTCATTCACAAAGAAAATTTGTGTCCTTAAAGGTTGGATTTTTCCTATTTTTTTAAATTAAGGCATTAAGTTCAATTTCCAAAAGATGATTTTTTATTCCTCTTTTTAGTCAACTTTAGCATGGGTGTCTAAACTTATGCATAGCACTGTATCTCATGAAACTAGTCAAGTCATCAAATTTATTTTGAATAAAGAAAATTAAGTCTGTTTTTATGACTATTACACTTTTTTGCATCAAGACATTTCTTCTTATGTGAAAAAATAATATTTATTAATATTTCTTATATTTAGTGCTGTGAAATCGATTAATCACGATTAATCGCATCTAACATAAGTTTGTAAATATATATACACGTGTGTGTTTGTTTGTGTATATAAATATATATATACACACACACACTTTTAAGATATCTTAGTGATTTGACAGCACTAATTTATTTATGCAAATATAATAAGAATAATTTAAAGTAATGGAAATACAATCAAATATATCAAAATCAAGTAAAATGGCTGCAATGTCCTCTAATGAAAATCTAGAGGTTAAATAGTCATGAAAAGGTTAGAATAGGAAAAAAAACCCTGCTTTCTTCAAGCAAAATGTAATTACTTTTAACGTTGAGGTTGTTGTGAAGTGGGTTAAAAACTATGCTTGCTGATGACATTGTTAATGATAACATTGTTTGGTCGAGCATGAACGTTTCTCTCTCTTTTTTTGGTTGGAACATAAAAGCAAATTTATTACTGGTATTCACAGACAGGCTCGTATATTCTACACAGTAACAATTCTGTGCACCTGTTTGGGTTTGTTTATTGTTCATTTTTGAAAGCTTTAACTTTGACTCTTCACGGCATGTGCAAGATACACAGCACTATTGTGTCCCTGCTCCATATGATATACGCAGCCCAGCCCAGCAGTCTGTGAAGTGAGCGTGTGATGCCGTAAATCTAGTCTGAGAATCAAACCCCCTCGATTCACTGGGCCGCAGATGGTTATATGTGCAGGGAGCTGCTCTGAATCAAAGCAGGTCCCTCAGCAATCACCTACTTGTTCACATATTCACTTCCGTGACGGCTGCAGAAGCCCACTGCCTTCTGATGTGGTTGAAAATGCACTTAGATGGGACTGGTTGGGCAAGTTGGTTGCTAAGGCAAGTATCACAATGATTATTGTTCATACAGAAATATGGATTTGAACAAACCCCTGATCCTGAGTATTAAACTCTTATGATATATGAAGGATATCTCAAACTACGAGTTAATCATCCAGAAGACCAAATATTCAGAACATTCTAGGAACCACCAAGAACACTCTGTCTAACCAACACCCTAGCAACCAATTAGCAATGCCCTAGCAACCACCCAAAACACCCTGGCAACCACCAAGAACACTTAGCAAATAAACACCCTAGCAACCAATAACAATGCTATAGCAACCATCCAGAAAACCCTGGTAACCCATTAGCAATGCCCTAGCACCAACCCAGAACACCCTAGCAATAATTAGCAATACCCTAGCAACCATCTTGCAATGCCCTAGTAACTATGCAACCCACATTAAAAACATGCTGTAACCATGTAGCAAAACAAGGAGCATTCAAAACATCTTGGCAACTGCATAGTGACGTCCTAGCAAACATTTAGAAATTATAGTATTTAATTAGCATTAATTAATTAGCAGTGCCCTAGCAACCACCCAGAGCGCTATAGTAGGCTACTATAGTAACCATTAGTGCACCCAAAAACCCAGAACGCCCTAGCAACCACCTAGCAACGTCCAAGAAACCTCCTAGAACATCCTAACAACCACCAAATAGCAATGACATAGCAACCACAACTGAGACAGACATATAGCAAAATATGAGGCACTCACAAAACCTTTGTAACTGCATAGCAACACCCTGCCAGTGTTGCAGTTTTATGTTTTCTTAAGAAAATGTGGGAAAAAAACAAATAATATAATCTTAGAACATTTTGAGCCAAGGGTTGTTAATTATTGGGTAAATTCTTTCTGCTTCCTACTTTGCCTTTACCTTGACTTTCTCTCTCTCATATGAGTATTAAAAATGTGTTATTGTCCTCTTATCTGTGCTTGGTTTTAGATTTTTTTGAGAAATGAAGAGAATAAAACCATTACACCTACATTCACACCTCAAGGTCGAGATTATACAGTGCTAAAAACAGAACTTCATCTATAGTGCCTACAAAAGAGGCAAGGTTATGCATTCAACTGCTTTATTTTCTTATCGAGAGAGTAACAGACCAAAAGCAATGAGTGTAATGAAACTTTAATCATTACAGTATCAGTATGTACAGGGGTTGGACAATCAAACTGAAACACTTGGTTAGACCACAATAACTGCTGTATGGTGTAGTAGAGCCTCCTGTTGCGACCAATTTTGCAACCAGAAACCGTCCTACATTTGATCTTATGATTGTTTCTCCAATGTGCGTATGTGTGATTCAAAGAACGAACGTACAGAACGTACGAGGGTTACATACGTAACCGAGATGTTTCGCATTGCCCAAGATTTGCACTGTTGGCACCAATTAAACCAACATTTGGCATTGGCACGAGTAACTAAAGGTTTGACTATATAGCAGCACGACCATGAATATTGAGTTCCCGACAAACAGCTCTGATGGAAACAGGAGCGTCCAGGTGCGTGAGTTGGGCAGCTGTGGTTTTATGTTTTTTTTTGGATTTAATCCGGGTTACATCCCTTTCCTAACTCCCTTTCTTCCTCTTGCGTCGACAGTCACTCCTGATGAATCTGGTTCGTCCTTCATGGTGGTGTGCTGACATTACTCCCGATATATATACCATAGTTCTCGATGCACCAAAGACTCGCTGTCCTAGTCACAGATGAGTCAGCGAGACAATTTGTCCTCTTTTGAACTCTGATATTTCTCCTATTATGTTGTGTGGATTGCAATATTTTATGTACAGCTGTGCTGTTGCCCAGCTTATACATCCTTCTCAATCTGCTCTTACTGATGGAATGTAAAATCAGTGAAGATTGGCCACGAGGCCACGCATATGTAGGCGTGAAACCTCCAAAGTTGTTTCAGTTTCATTGTCCAACCCCTGTAGATCTGTATTTTAAAAAGTATTTAATCACTTCTGAGAATGTAAGAGGTATTGAACTTGAACAAAACAGAATCCAACCAAAAATGCATTTCGAACATGCTTTGTGTGAACTCTGCTTAGGCTTAGTCACATTCATCATATGTCTCTAATTTGCCCTAATTCCTCTGGTCATCACATGCAGTGTGAGAGATTAAGATACGAGCTTATGGCTTTGACCGAGGTCAGAAATTCTGACAGGGCTCTTAAAGAACTCCACGGAGAGGAGGAGGGCAGTGGTGTGAATGTTATTGAGGTGGAATTGAAACAGAGAATGAGGATTTTGTGCAGATGGTTGTTCTTTTGCTTCTACCGACACAAATCTCCCTGTCGTCCTGTGTCAGTCTCATCTTTTGTGTGATGGTGTATAGATGCTCTGACACTAAGGTCTTTCTTTTTATCCACCCACAGATAAATCTCACAAATTTTTTACAGTCTTTGAAGCTTCTAGACAGACGCGGATACTCTCCTGCTAGACATCTGTTAACGTGTTTTTGTTTTTCTTGCTTTGTTTTTGGGTTTGCTCTAGCGCTTGACATTGAAAGAAAAATGATGAATCTTTGTATTTTCACAAAAATTTGAAGGTTAGAGACGAGAAATATTTTTAATTCAATTCAAAACCCAAAGACTTCAAACCCTCAACGTGAAACTAAAATAAACCCTATTAGCTTTCTGAAAAGACATTCCTGATCTTATTGTGAATTATTTATCAGTACACCTATCAGATTTTTTCCATTAATTCAAAGAAGCAAAACAAAACTTTGCCATCAAAATGGAATAACTTCTGCCTTTGAAACAACTTCCCTTTTCAGGTAAGCAGTTGTTTTCTTGCCAAACATCCTGTTTTACTCAGAAATGCATCATATTATGGACGTGTGTGTACAGCTCATAATCAAAACTAAACTTGTAATAAAATACATATGTTTCTCTGAAAGTTTTCACTTTGCTCAGCAGATGTAAGTCCTTCCACACACAGACAACGCACAATGCCTTTTCTCCATTTCTCACACTCGAGGCACATGGAATGTGAATTGCTGTGCTGTCAAGCTGTATATTATTAAGCAATGGTGAAATGAAATGTGAAATTTCAGGTGAAATGAGCAGTACACTCTAAAAAATATTGTGTAGTTCAAGCAAAAAAAATCAACGCAACAGTTTGCATCAATATATTTGCGTTATGACAACTTCTAATAACATTACGTTCAGCCAACAAACTATATTGAGTTAGGCAAATTACCTTTTACTCTTTAGACAGAGGTATTTTTAAGTAGCATAAACTCTATTTTTTAAGTTGAGTACTTGAAAAAATTAAGTTGTTCCAACTATTTTTTTTACATACATTTTTTGTTGCTTTACATGTTATGTTGCCTTAATTGTTTAGCTTTTTTTTCTTGTTTTAGTTGCTTTTAAGAAATTAATTCATTCAACAACAATTTTGTTAGTTAACTGTTTTTTATTTTTATTTTGAACTGCAGTTTTCAAAATTGAGTTTCAAAATTTTGCACTTTGCACAATTTACAAAACAAAAATGTGTGTTCCCCACAAATTATAAACAAACTGCCCCTACAGATTTGCCTTTAAAACATTTGTATGCATACTCAGTTATGCCATCACAATGAATAAATTCCAACACAGCAAAGTTATTGGCATTTACATATTTTTCCACAGTGTCAAACAATCTGTAAAACTATTTCTCCACAGTAAACCCCATTTTTAAAACATCGAAGATTGCATATAATGCTACTGACATTCATACCAACCTCAGTTGTTCAAGCAGTATGAAATACAACACAAAGATCAGCCTACAGAAGACTTCAAATTACCAAAAAAAAAAAAAGTGAACAAAATTAGTAGAGATTTCAGAAAATACTGTTCTTCAGACGCATTACTTTTGCACTGGGTTTCAGTCCATCAAGCACAGCACCTTGAGATATCCATTCCATTCAGGATTTTGATGCCCTCAACCAAAATGGTTGCCGTCTTGTGGTCAAATCCTGAAGTAGGTTGATCGCAGATGATGGCAATTGTCATCACTTGCCTTTCAATGTCTTCCTCAAACTCTTGTGTGTTCTTGTAAAGCAAGAGAAAATATAAATAGCATGTTAGAGCTAATGAATTGGATTATTATTGCTGATTTTTTTAGTTAATCTTACTTTTCTTAATTTTATTTTCAAGATGTTGTAATACTCACAGCAAATTCCTTGAAAAGGTCCTCTTCTTTCTCTCCAAGATAGACAACAAGGCAGCGGATAGCTACTTCTCTCCGTACTTCAACTGTATTGTTCTATTTAATAAAAATGAAAAAAAAAAAGAATAAAGAGAAAGTGCCAACAGTAAATAAATATACTTTAATCTGAACAGGTGAATGACAACAACTTGACATTTTAAACACAAATCTAAATTATTCTAGTGTGATGGTCTAAATAATTTACAATACCTCAAAAAGCATGTCCCTGATCTTTCTGATTCTTTCTCCTTTAGCTTCTCCCTTTTATAAGGCCAGGTCCATCAGTTTTGGGGTAGGCTTGTCAAGTTTGGCCATAAAGGTGGCTTCAAGACTTACAGTGCTTATTCTCTTGAATTCTTCATTTATCTGTATAAAACAGGAATGGTAGAACATTTCATATGTAACATCAAATTACATGTAATATGTTCTTATGTATTAAATAATACTGTGTTCAGCCCTGTTCTCAGTACTTTTTCAATGCAACACCAATTAAAGGAGAACTCCGGTCAATTTTAACATTGAGCTAATTTTTTTGTAAACTTGGAGTGCTGTCAATACAGAGAACAACGACAAAAATCGGTGTTGCCTACACCGTGTTATCCTCTTTTTAAAATTTGCACCCTGTTGACTTCAATGGGGCAAGTTTTAAACCAGCTTTTAGCCTCTTAACATCCTTGATTGATTCCTTCAGAGTGATCACGAGTGAATCTGACTGCAGTAGATGTGAAAGATATGAATAAAAATTATGTTATTTCAGCCAGCGCACATACCTGTATTTTCTTCCTGTTTTCGGTCGAAGTCCATAGTAATCGATTGTCGAGTTCACGCGCGTGATCATAGGTAACTAAACCTATGCGTGTGAACTCGACAATCGATTACTATGGACTTCGACCGAAAACAGGATGTAAATACAGGTATGAGCGCTGGCTGAAATAACATCATTTTTATTAATATCTTTCACATCTACTGCAGTCAGATTCACCCGTGTTCATTCTGAAGGAATCACTCACATGACCTGTGCACTTGTAATGACACATCAAGGATGTTAAGAGGCTAAAAGCTGGTTTAAAACTTGCCCCATTGAAGTCAACAGGGTGCAAATTTTAAAAAGAGGATAACACGGTGTAGGCAACACCGATTTTTGTCATTGTTCTCTGTACTGACAGCACTCTAAAAAGAACTCTACTCTACTGTAGGAAATGCCTTTAATTTCCACATCACTGTGTTGATCTGTGTTGGCTGAACTTACAAACCTTTTTATTATGTCCTCCTTGAAGTCCATCAATGAGTGAGGAGTATGTTCTCGGCTTCTGTGGGAAGCAAATGTACCATATATATTAGTGCTGAAATTGCAGTTCTGAAATGCATAACAACAGTGACCAAAATCCAGAATATCTCTTTCTGCAGGGTGTACTAACACAAAAACACGCTGTATATATAAAAAAAAAAACCTAAAAAAAAAAACTGCCTACTGTGCCTAGAGATCAAAAGTCTGTTAATGTTGGTCAAACAGCAAACTGCCTACAATAAAAGTTGAATGCTATCTGTGTGAATGACGACAGATTTTTAAAAATGTGTCTGTGCATTAAATTATTTTCCTATTTACAGCACAAATGAAATTCCCTCTCTGGCTGAGCATATTTTTCAATGAATCCGTTTTTACATTCTTATCCACTGCTATCCTGGTCAAATGACACTGCTAACATCAACTGTATTACCACGTGTAGCTAAACCTCTAGTTAAATGGAGAGAATTTATTTGTAAATGAAATAAAACTCAGATTACTCACCTTGAAATGTCCTTTGTGTCATATACTGGTCAGCCTAAAACATGTCTGAACTTGCTCCTTGCTCGTTAAGTGGGGGAGGAGTTTTGAAATCCTGAACTCAAATGGTGTGGAAAAATTAAGTTATCAAGCCAATTTCATTGGGTTGCTACAACGTAAATATTGTTTTAAACTAATCAACACATATATTTATGTTTAAATTACATACATTATTAAGTTGATGTAATTATCAACATTATTCTGTCATGACAACTCATTTAAATAATGCTGGCAGCTTAAAAGGTTTAATCAAATTAACAATTTAGAATTTTTAATTTACAACAATGTATTAAATTATGTAGTGGTAACAGATCCCTGGACACTTAGTTCCTCTGTCTATCCAACCCAATCTCACTGGAAAATGTAACCATTTTACAAGGTGGTGATTTCGTATGAATTTATACGATGTTAAACGTAAACGTAAAAAAATAAATAAAAAAAATAAGCATGAAGGTCCTCCCCTAAACCTAACCACCTCTAAGCAGGTTATACAAAAACGTATGGATGAGATCCTACAAATTCATACGAATAAGCCACCAATTCACCAAAACGTAAAATAGTTACATATTACCATGAAATTGTATTGGTCTACCTCATGTTTAGTCACAACCATATATCTAAAAAATGTAGATATAAGAGGTATTTAGCGTCCTTGTGATCATGCCTGCCTTCCATGCCGGAGACGCCGGTTCGAATCCCGCTTGGAGTGGGGTTTACATTTGGTGCCGTGACCCGGATGGGAGTGAGGTTTAGGAGGGGTGAGTGTAAAGGAAGCAAGTCAAGAGCTGTGCGTGTAAACCTCACTCCCCTGGCCTTAAGAGGCGCGTTAGAGACTGTGGTTTATTCCCGTAATTGCAAAACTGACTATTCAGAATCATTACTCGAGTCTTCAGTGTCACATGATCCTTCAGAAATCATTCTAAAATGTGATTTGCTGCACATTTCTTCTTATTATCAGTGTTGAAAACAGTTGTCATGCTTAATATTTTTGTGGAGATACATGTTTTTTTTTTTCAGTTTTCTTAGAAAGTTCAAAAGAACAGGATTTATTTGAAAAAGAAAAATGTAACATTATATTTTATTAACTTATTAAACTTTATTGACTGCAAACTTTTGAACAGTGGTACATTCAATTCTCTGTCTCTGTTGGAACCAATAGATTACACATATTAGCTGAGGTCAGGTTAAAAGAAATGTTCTCAAGGTTGTTCTTCATGGTTTGAAAGTACAGTGAAGTGTTGTCGCTGTGCAACTCCGACATTTGTCCTGTGACAAGTGAAACATGCATGCAACCACAGTAATCAGCTACATGTGACCATGAGAGCAAACAGCACAACACAGTCAAATTTAACCCAAAGATTAGGAGTGGCTTGTGCCAGCTTGTTTATGTTTTATTATATTTATTCTTATTAAAATAATGTTAAAAAAAACATGTTTTCTTTTACATTCTTCAAAGAAATGTTTAAAAAGAGGACAAGGATCATGTATAACAAGACTTCTTGTCATGGCTGGGTGAAAATATCCATGTCAGTCCACCAGAACAACAAGGACTCTTTCATCAGAAAAGAGCCCGTCACTCAGCGAGCCATATGATTGGACGAGCTGTCACAGATACAAATGGAAGATTGGAGGAGGGGTCACTGAGGAAAATGGACGATTGTTGGAAGTTTTGCTCAAGACCTCCACAGCTGCACAATGATTGGATGAGCCTTGATCCAATCGGCAGAGTGGCAAAAGAAATGAAATGGAAACATGAGTAGAAATCCTACCTGAGAGACTTGCTGTGAAAATTCTGTCATCATTTTTTAACAATATCCATAAATATTAAGAATGTACATTGACAGAAAAGGTATATTAAAGGAGATCTATTGTGTTTTTTACTTTTTCGACTTTCTTTAGTGTGGAATGTTGTTATTTAAGCATGAAAAAGTACAAGGCATGGTTGAGTTGCATTAAACTTAGGGTTATGGTAAGGGGCGTGACATATCCGAAACAAGCTCAAAGCGGTTGACCAATCACAACACACTGATCCAGCCGACCAATCAGAGCACATTGCGCTTTTCAGAAGGAGGGGCTTCATTGAGACAGGAAATCAAAAGAGTGTTACTGACAGACTGAGAAGAGAGGTGCTGCAATAAGGTAAAATATGTAAAAAAAAAAATAATAATAAAAAAAAAATGTGTTTTTTTGAACATTCAAGCATGATTCTTCTAGTAGACCCCCAAAACAAAAGCAAGTCATTGTAGGGCATAATATGGCATTTTTAACATAAAAAAGTACACATTTCACCTTAAAAAATGTATTTATAGAGGGACAGGCCTATATGGAGGAAATAAGCTCTATCTACAAAGGATGGGGTATTTTCCCATGAATTCCGTTGTTTACGTTCACATTTGTGAATGAAAATCATGCACTAGGTCACGATGACAAACTTCAAAAACAAGCCCCCACGTGCCAGATGAATCCGGTGACCCAGTCACAAATGAACCTGATTCATATTAGCTATCAGAGAAACTCAGTTTGCTGCCATGTGGTGTGGTTGAAGGCGAGTGTTGTTGCCGGGGGAATAGTTATTTTTGCCTGTGACTCGATCTGCTCTAGAAACATGACTAATGAGATTGAGGAAAACAAACACTGGCCTAAAAAAAGAGCTTCTAAGACCCTTCGCTTTATTTTCAGACTTTGATAGTTCTGACTGACACTGGTTTTGGGTACTTTTCTACACTCTTAAGGGTTCTTCCGTGGATCTTTGGAGAGAGATAACCACATACTTTCATCAAGAACTTTACATCAGAGAACATTTTGAGATGTTTTCAAGCAGAAAGCGGTCACACTACTCTTGATCATTGGATTCTTTAAAGCACTAGTTTTCCTAAAATGTTTTGCCATGTTGCCAAAATGTTCTTCTACATCAAGCTTTTGTTTCCAATAGGAACATTAACTTTTTTTTTTGACAGTAGATAAAATGTCCATGCTTCATAGGTTTAAATGCAGCTTATGTGCTGTAATTGCTTTCACCACTTTCTTTTTTTCTTCCTCACAATTTTAATTAAACTGTCTTGCAATTCACTTAAAAAGATTACTTTAATTCAATCATTTTTTTTAAAGTACAAACATCCCAGGCAATTTCTAAATTAAAATGAAGACATGTATGATAATTATATAAAACTGTCATTTGCAATAATTTTAGATGTAACAGAATGCCATTGCTTGACGTTTCATGTCAAATACACAAAAAGAAAACGGACAACAGAGTAGAGAAAGTGAAAAAATACATTTTTAGACATTCAATAACCATTGATTCTCATGACACATTGAGAAATAATCAGAGTTCAGTGTCAAAAGCAGACAGGTGCATGCAAAAAACAAAAAACAAAATATCACAAAGACAAAAAATGAAAACACAAGGATGTCAGAACGGATGAAAGATGCTCGCAGCAGGGGAGTGGAAAGCAGGACAAAGAAAACAGTGACAGTAAGGCAACCTGTCACTATTGTGAATCTTCAGTGCCGAGAACACACACACACACACACACACACACACACACACACACACACACACACACACACACACACACACACACACACACACACACACACGCACACACACACACGCACATGAGAGTCCCCCAACCCATAATAAGTTTAAAAACTGCATTAAGTTAAACACACTGCATAAAAAAAACAATGCAAATAAAAAAAAACACACACTCATTGCATGTAGCATTTAATATAACAATATCATAAGGCTCTCAAATGATTTGATTACAGCATACTTGCTCTTTTTAAGCAATTTAAAGATGAAGATAAAGATTAAAACACTCCTCTGTGGATACATTTACTACTACAGCGCAGTAACAAATGTACGGTTTGATCTGAGGTGTTGTAAACCTTGGTTAAATACGTCTGTGTACCTTGAAACTCAAATGAAAATACATTCATTTTCACACATGAAATACTCTTGGTTACATCTCCACAGTTATGTAGCCTACACCCTGTCCCTGAGAAAATAGAATAAATTCATAATAAACGTAAAAATATACTCTACATGAAAAGTGCAAAGGCCATATCAACAGAACGTTCCCTCTGAAATGTACATAAATAATAAAATAGCATTATTATATGATCCAAATACAATTAAAAAAACATGACACAACACTTTATGTCTAATTCATGTGCAAAAATAAAAATAGAGGAGGGACGGCAGAATCATTTATGCAGCGTATTGTCTTTTCAACCAGATGATCTACACACTACATGTCTAACTAGTTTAGATGTTTCTTCTGTTTAACACAGAGGACTACAGGATTTTTTTAGGCCAATACCTGTAAACAAGTTGCGCTTCAGGTTCTATCGTCCCGAAGTCAATGGGTTTTTGGTTAAATGCCAGAAATGAGGTCTTTGGTGAACACAAGCTCAAGATATTTTCATGTTTTAATCTACGACATAAAATAGATCACACTAATCCCTCTTGTGATTTTTTGAAAGCTTTCACTTGTCTATCTCTGTAGTCCCATTTAGACACTTGTCTAACAAGTGTCTAAATGTGTCTAACAAGTGTCTAAATGGGACTAGAGATTATCGGGAACATAAAACATCATCAGCCAAAGAGATGAAATCATTTACTCACGTTGTGTTCATAATCTTGTTCTTACAAACTCTAACTCAAAGACAAAAAGAGTTAACTGAAGCTTAATGGCGTTGATGGTGAAATCATGCAACCACTGTGTAGTTCGTTTATACCCTATAGTAAAAAGATTACATTTAGTCTTCACAATTCATAAAGCTTGAGTTCATTTGTGAAGATTATCATGATGAACAATACGAGCAAGAATCAAAAACCTTTGTTGGTCACAGAGCTTATATCTGCAATAATCCAAAAGCGAATAAAAAAAATCGGTTTTTGTCGAGGGAACCAGGGTGATTTATGTCACTGCAGCGCTCTATTAAAACAACAAAGTGCATTGCTTAACTAGAAATTCTCTTCCACTCATATAGGCCTAATAATCAATCCAATCCTGTTTGATATGATGGGGAATCCATCATTTCATATATGAGTTTGAGTTTTTGAAACGAGTTTTTGATATGGAAAAGATATCAATCTTCTTTGATAGACAAAATATCTAGATTTGTATATGGATACTTTGATATGAGTCTCTGACTGAATGGGTGAATACTGTTTTACGTCATGTCCTGTGAAGCCTTGGCTTTACTGATGGGGCAGCAGTAAGGTGAATCCTGTTCGGCTCTTCTTGAAGTCTGCGATGGTCTGGCCGGGTTTGGTCTCTACGGTGATACTCTTAGGTTTGCCGCTCATATGTACCTGGACTGCGGAGCACACTTTCACTGGCAGAGGGGTGTTCTTCACTCTGCAATAAACAGATGACATGACACAATTACTCTTGATTCTAGACAATGCTGCTGAATACATCCCCAAAATAGCTTGCGACAGCTCTCACAGCTCCCTGTGGCCTATAAAAAGCAGTCAAAGCTTTGCACTCAGTTGTGTTTCTGCTTGGTTTTTAGTGGTTCATGATGAGAATCCAATGTAGGAGCTTTGTTATGGGTTCAGTATGTTACACAGCTGTGCAGATACAGTGACTCAGCCCTGCCACATTAAACAATAAACCAACTCATCACTCCAGATGCCTTAATAAAATGGTCTCTGATAATAGATATTACAAATGACAATTAAGTTTTAAACGTACACTACCATTTAAATGTTTAGGGTTGGTAAGATGTTTAAAAATGTTTTTGTCTCTTATGTTCACCATTTATTTAGTCAAAAAATGCAATAAAAATAGTAATATTGTGAACTATTATTACAGTTTAAAATAACAGCATTTATTTGAAATATAAATTTGTTTGCCATCTAGAGTTTCATGACGGAACTTTGTATTTATTTATTTCCAAAAAACAAAACTTTTGAATGGTAGTGTGCTAAAATTAATCCTTCACAAAATGTACATTTTATGAAATGTAGAACTAACTTCTTATGCTCTATGACAAAAATGACAAATAATTATGCATGCAATACATAAAAGAAAAGTATATGTATTGTAGCTAATTACACCAAAAACATTGTTTTAAAGACATCCAGGATTTATCAGGCTATTATATAAGTGGTTCAGAGGCAGTAAAGTGGGGCTCAAAAAGTTTCATTTGATGGAGTCAAAAATAATGTTCTATGTAGGACAGAGGAGATGAGAAGGGACACCTTCGCTGTCTGATCCTGTCCCTGTTCCCTAAACGCACAGACGTCTCACTTCCTCAGAGTATTTAAAAATGATCACCAATTCTCAGAGTGAAAAGACAGCTATGGCATGCAAAGTCTCTTTTATTCAGATGTCTATTAACACAAATGAAACGGTTCATAAACGCACATCAATTTAATATAGTAAATTATCAAGGGGCCATATTACACACTTGTAGCATTTCATCTTTTCCACTTACTTTCCAAGTCTACTTATAACTTTTTTTTAACCCATTTTGAACTCTCTCTCTCTGATCTCAGAATTAAACAGGCTGTTTTTGATATTGTACCTTTAAGACTTCTAGAAGTAAATGACCTCTGATATCCTTGTGTAACAGTGTAGTTTGAAATGTTGTTCAATTTGATGAATACTGCAAAGTTATTTTACTAATCAATAAGGTAGAAAAGGCAATGATATATTGTGAATTTGGTCACAGCTGAAAGGTGACATCATACATTCCCATTCAGAATTTTGGGGTTGGTAAGATGTTGTAATGTTTTAAAGGAAGTCTCTAATGCTCACCAAGGCTGCATTTATTTGATCAAAAATACAGTAAAATTGTAATATTGTGCAAAAGCAGAATTTTCAGCCGCCATTACTTCACCCTTGAGTGTTGATTTGCTGCTCAAGAAACATTACTTATAATTTCCAATGTTGAAAACAGTTGCGCTGCTTAATATTTTTGTAGAAACAGTGATGCTTTTTTTCATGATTTTTTGATTAATAAAAAGTTCAATAGGACAGCATTTATTACAAATTTCAAATTTTTCCTCAAGTCACTTGCTGAATAAAAATATTATTATTATTTTTTAACCCTTTTTAAATACAGATCCCAACTTTTGAACAGTAATGTACCATAACCATACCCTGGTAATCCAGAGTTCTCGCACAAATTGAATTTGCTCAGCGAGTCACTCTGGTGTCGAGTAACGATGCTCATTAAATATGCCCCTCTATCTGAGCTGCACCAATCACATCGGGTTATCTGATATAGGCGGGCCAGAGGTGAGCTAAACAGAAGATGACAGCGCTGTGACGTCGAAGTCATTAGTAAACATTGCAAGATGGCTATGGATGAACACCAGTTGTTTGAAACGGCTTTGGCCGCTACACTGAAAGATTTAGACTTTTTCTCTAAAAGAGGAACAGAAGACGGCGCTCGAATCGTTCCTTTGCAAGAAGGGCGTTTTTGCTGTTTTGCCGAGCGGATACGGTAAGAGTCTAATCTACCCTATGAATCTACCAGTTAGCTCGCTGGTAGCTGTTAGCTAAGTGATAACTTGTTGTGATTGGTCGTAGTGTTATCCAATTGCGTGCAGTGAGATTTTCAAATGCTTGGTTTCATTAGTCGACGCCAGACCATTAATCTTTTAGATTTAGGTCTGGATTTCCAGGCTACCATAACCATGCTGATTTTTTGAATTACTAATTTTGCAGCTTACATTTATGCAAAATGAACACGTACAATTTATTTCAAAAGATAAAAAAAAATAATCATATTTTCCATGATAAGCTTCCTTTAAAAATGGATTATATTTAGTTTTTGGTCTTTTTTAAACATATATTCCTGGTTGGCACCTACTATAGCATGGAGCAGAATCAGATGGTCTCAGGTTTTCTGTTTCCTACCCACTGCAAACCATGCGAACAACTCAAACTTCAACAGGTGGACGGCAGTCCGCCATGAAAAAGCCGGTTGTGGGTCACGCAACTTATCACTTCTCTTGTTCCCTTTCCACTCAGCTGTTCCCATCAGGGCTCAAAGCCATGCTCTGCACCCACCCATCAACCCACTGACCTGCTAATTCGCCAACTCACCGAAAGAAGGTCAGTGAAACATGGCACTGGAGGGCATTAACTGCTATGAATCTATGATAAGATTTAAGTTAATGAAACAGTTTACACCCCACCCCAAAAATGAAAATTGTGTCGTCATCATCAAGCTGTTTGTATAGAAAAGTCGTAGGGCCAGATTTACCACAGCTTGTGCCAGCACAAACCCTCTGTCAGGATTCATTAAAGATGTGCAGTGAAAAATGAGCTAAGAAAAGGCGTGGACAGTTATTTTTGCGACTGACCTTATCGCATATGCATTTGTAGGAGTTTCCCTTTCAAACACAACATTTACGGGACAAGCGCATCTAAATAAATTAGCAAGCAACTTAATTTACTAATGTGGTTTGCGATAGTCAATTTACTGGTATTTGCACCATTAATACAGAAAAAAAGCATTTGCATCCGAAACTGCATACTTCCTAGTAGGCGAAAAACAGTATGCGTCAAAAGAAGTAGAGTTCATAGTGCTCATAAAAGAGTAGGTAAAAAGTACCTGGATGACCTACCACTTCCGATGAGATTCTTAAGTGATGTAAATCTGGCCCTTAAAGGTATAGTTTAGCCACAAATGAAAATTCTGTCAGCTTTTACTTTCAGCTTTTTACCAAACACATAAGACTTTGGTTAATCTTCGAAACACAAATTAAGATATTTTTAATGAAACCTGAGAGGTTTAAGTCCCTCCATTGAAAGTCCAGGTAACCAAAACTTAAAATGGTTATGTTCTTTAAACAAAAAACAACATATTGGACTGGAATCTGGTAGTAAATGATGACCGAATTTAAATGTTTAGGTGAAGTACTCTTGAGTGAGTCAGTTTTTATTGGCTTAGACTAGTTGGATAAGTGATGCAGAACTTTTCGCAATTCCCCTAAAAACTTTGGGAGTTTCCGAAATGGTGCAGGTTTGCACTTGAGTTGCCCTGTTTTTTCCAGGGACATGGCGTCCAAACCAATGAGAAGATGATGCAGTTGGGCTGCATTATTTATTGCCATGGAAACCATACGACAGAACTGGGACGCAGTAGCAACTCCGTATGGTTCTTGTGTGCCCCGCCTTCCTTCCTTCATGAGAACTTCTTTTATTTCGTTTCTGTCACATGTGACTGTACATCTCCATGTTATTAAAGTGAATCATTGACAACTCTTGTTTTGGGCCATGCCTGAAAAAAAAAAACTTCATTACACATTCTAGTGCCTTCCAGATCCATTATTCCTGCAAGCCGGTCCCTAAGAGTGGAAACCAACCCAAGAATACACATGCAACCACGGCAGTCTGCGTCCCCGGGGCTCGGCTGTCACCGCGCATAAATTTTGTTTACCATCACACCTTGAGTTTGAGCCCCCGTGGGCTCTGACTGCGTGCGTTTGTTTGCAGTCTCCTCCTAATGGCTTGTTGAGAACATCACCAGCAAAAGCAATGTAGCAATCTAACAATGTTCCCATTCAGATACAACGTTCAATTTTGCATTGTTTTTATTAGAAATATGTTTTTGTCCTTGTACTCTTAAAAATAAAGGTTCCAAAAGGAGGTTTATGCAGCTGTGCCATAGAACCCTCAATGGTTCCGAAAGAACCTTTCAGTGAACATTTCTTAAAAGAACCATTTTCTTCTTAGTGTGAAAAAGATTTTAATAATCTAAAGAACCTTTTTTCATTATTAAGAAGCTTTTGTGCAATGGAAAGGTTCCATGGATGTTAAATGTTCTTTGTGGAACCATAGATGCCAAAAAATAACCTTTATTTTTAAGAGTGTATGGTGATGAAATTATGGTCACTTTAGATTAGGTTCCAATTCTCACTAATAACTAACTATTAACTATGACTTTTGCCTCAATAAACTCTCAATTACTGCTTATTAATAGTTATTAAGGTAGTTCTTAAGTTTAGGAATTGGGATTAAGGGATGTAGAATATGATCTTGCAGAATAATGCATTAAATATGTGCTTTATAAGTACTAAAAAACAGCCAATATCCAAGTAATATGCATGCTAATAAGCAACTTAGTGAGAATTGGACCCTAAACTAAAGTGTTACCAACTTTTATTCAGCAAGGACACATTAAATTGATCAAAAGTGACGGTAAATTCATTTTGAATGTTACAAAAGATTTCTATTTAAAAAAAAAACTTTCTGTTTTTCAAAGAATCCCTAAAAAAGTTATTTTCTTTTTACATTCTTTTAAATCACAACAATATTTTACTATACTACTGTTTTTTTTTTTAAACTGTATTTATGATCCAATAAATGCATCCTCGTAAATATAAGAGACTTCGTAAAAAAATCGTACCAATGCCAAACTTTTGAACAGTAGTGTAAATATAAAATATAATAGTGTAAATATAATGCTTGTTGGTGAAGACTCACCATGACATAGCGTTATTAATAAACCATAAAGTGATAAAAAGTGCTGCAAAGGCATCTGAGGTCAGTGGAATCTCTCTTCCACCTTTCCCACTGTCACTTTTAGTCAGTTAGTTTCATCCTGAACTAAACAAACTTCTGCATCTTTGTTGCTAAAATCACTCTCAGCAATATCAGTAAACACAAAATCACTTCTCTCTCTCTCTCTCTCTCTCTCTCTCTCTCTCAAACAGTCAGCCATTTTCCCAAAGGCAAAGGGTCTCCGTGCAGGAGCTGAGAATGCACATCTGTCAACAATGAGACAGAAGTGACAAACTCTCTTAGAGAGACAAAAGGTGGAAGACAGATAGATACAAAACGACTACAGGGACAGATATGAGATTGAGAGAGAGAGAGAGAGAGAGAGAGAGAGAGAGAGAGAGAGAGAGAGAGAGAGAGAGAGAGAGAGAGAGAGAGAGAGAGAGATTAGGAGAGAGGGAGGAAAGGACAGGAAATGTTTTCAGGAACTGAAACGAAGGACAATGTCAGGCTAGTTCGAGCCCAAATCTTAGATTAGCCATAAAACCACTTATTTTTAGAGACAATTTTTTAATGTGAAAGCCTGCTCCTCTCTTCAGTTATTGAATAATTCGAATAACGTTTGTCAAATAATGGAAACCTATTAAATCATTATTCGTGCAATTTTGAAAATCACACATTTCACCTTTAAATGGCAACCTAGCATTCAAAGGTTTGGGGTCTGTACGATTTCTTTTTGTTTTTGAAAGTAGTCTATTATACTCACCAAGGCTGCATTTATTTGATCAGAAATACAGTAAAACCTGTAATATTGTAGAATACAGTTAAAATTAAAATAATGGTTTTCTATTTTAACACATTACAAAATATAATTTATTCCTGTGATGTCAAAGACGAACTTTCAGCTGCCGTTACTCCAGTCTTCAGTGTCACATGATCCTTCATAAATCATTCTTATATGCTGATTTGGTGCACAATAAATATTTCTTATTTTTATCAATGTTGAAAACAGTTGAGCTGCTTAATATTTTTATGGAAACCATAATAAAATAAATTCAGGATTCTTTGATGAATAGAAAGTTCAAAACATTTTTTTTTGCAACAATGTAAATGTATTTACTGTCACTTTTGATTAATTTAATTCACCTTCGTTGAATAAAAGCATTGATTTATGTAAAAATAAATCTTAATTTTTGGATGGTAGTCTATGCTAATAGGTAATGAGAGAATACTCACTTTTTGCTAAATTATCCAAGTCAAATTACAACCTGAAATCTACAGTACAGTGTATACAATATAGTATGTAATTATGACAATATAGTTAATATACTGCATACAACTCTACTTATTTATGCCAAAATTGAGTGCAATAACCTACTCTATAATCATAATTATTGTAGGGCGAGGATACCAAAGTTTCATATAAACAGTCTGGTGTTTCTTTCTGTAATGTAGCTCTTTGTGTGCACAAACTAAAAGCCTTCAGGGCCCTCTAACAAAACACAGCAGTCATAAGACACCAGGAGGGACCATTACAAGTCCACAGATTAAAGTCCACTTAAAACACACTCAGCCAAATACACAATTAAACATGTACACACTCCTCCATCACCACTACTCCCCATCATCTCTCCTGCAAACCTAATTAGCACTTCCTCAGATGCTTGGCAACTATCGTCGGGGTAACAACAGCATCTGCGTCCCACAGAGGTGTGGAGGAACAGGCTGTTTTTCTGACTGTGAGCGTGGAAAAAGCAGGCTAAACTGCTGGGCCAAAACGCATGCTGATGTGATGTGAAAAAACGACAACATCATTATCAACAAAAAAAGAATTAAAGGTAAAATTCAAAAAAAAAAAAAAAAAAAAATCTGCCATTATTTGACTTTATGCGAGGAACTAATTGAAATTTAAATCATTATTCACTGAAATTTGCACCCTACCCTCAAATTTCATATGCACTTTTACATACAGTATTCGTACTTTCACTGACGTCAAACCTGGTGGAAAACATTTTGGGAGTGTGAATATGCATAAATAAGAATGAAATAAGAATGAAAAAGAGAAAGGTTTTCAGTTGGGCTGCAAGATTAATCAAAATAAAACGGAAATCGCAATATGGCTTAGTGCAATTATCAAAATGCAAAAACTGCAATTAACTAAACAAATATATGCGCTGTGTGTTTCAGAGTGAAACGCTGCACTGTGTTCATTTACACAAGACCAGCACATTATCCTCTGGTGTTTACAGCGTCTCGGTTCACAGTAAATGCTGGTTTGGGTCGCTCAAACATGCATTTAGACAAGATTTTACAAGATTTTTTTTCAGTTTTTACAATAGTAATATTTCTTATTTTAGTTTTATTTAGGAATTTTTATGGCAAAAAATCTTAGCAAATTTTGATTTTTTTTTATATAATTCTTTTTTAAAGGACAACAGGAGTTCTTATCATAAAATCATAATTAGAATTTCCAGTCATGCAGCCCTAGTTTTCAGTGAATAATAAATGATTACATTTAATTTGTTCCTCGTATAAAATGTATCATAGACAACTCCTAATCACTTTATGCTTCATTGTATGGATTATTCATTGTAAGCAACATTACCATTTTAAATGCAATACAGGTTCAGAATGACATGAGGGTGAGTTAATAATGACCATTTTCATTTTTAGATGAATTATCCCTTTAAATCCACTCAAATTATTGCTGCTCTACTGACTCTCTCATCAGCATTAAGTGCAATGCTTTGTTATTATGTGGAATTATAGTACTACATTGATGGATTTTAAAATCTATTAGCTAAACTTGAGGATGGAATTTATTCTGCCAGTATTCAATAAATCAAGACTTAATGAATGCAGCCACACCTTGTGTAACTGTTATATAATCATACTTCATCACATAGATTACTTCTAGCCTGATTAAGCCTTTGTGAGACTAAAAGCACATCTTGGGAATGAAGGACGAGATAAGCTGCTCATCAACTCAGCTTGAGAAGATAGTTCCCTTATTGATACACAGCATCACACCATTGGAGGATTACACAACAGGCTTTTCCTTCCTATGGGAGGGCAACACACAGACACACACACACCCAACAGGGATGATGTCACGCATGGCAACAATAGAGCTGATTATTCTGGTCATAATGTCTTCAGATGACACAAACACAAACAATCACAGTTAACCCTGCAGAGGGGCACAAACACACACTCAAGCACACACAACAGAACAAATGGTGTTTTGAGGACAATTCATCTACACCACCATTCAAAAGTTTGGGGTCAGATAGCACTTTTTTTTATTTATAAATACTTCTATTCAGCAAGGATTTAAAATTGATCAAAAGCGATAATGAAGACATTTATAATGTTACAAAAGATTTGTATTGTAAATAAATGCTGTTCTTTTGAACTTATTTATCAAAGAATCCAAAAAATGTATCACAGATAACAGACACAAAAGACAAAAAAAGTTAAGCTGTTTTCAGCAATGATAATAAGAAATGTTCCTTGAGCAGCAAATCATATTTGAATGATTTCTGAAGGATCTGTAGACTGGAGTAATGATGCTGAAAATTCAGCTTTGACATTTTAAAATATATTCAAATAGAAAACAGTAATATTTAACAATATTACGGTATTTACTGTATTTTTTTTAAATGCAGTCTTGGTGAGCATAATATTTATTTAAAAACATTAAAAAAAATCGTATAGACTCAAAACTTTTGAATGGTAGATTGCCATTTAAGGTAAAGTGTGTAATGTGTTTCCAAAATTGCAAAAATAATGACTTAATAGGTTTTCAAACTCTTAGTTCTTTAACAAACATAAGTGCCTTTAATCAACTACTGTAATCAACAGTAAGTTCACATGATGGAATGAGAGAAGATGTTTAACTGCATCAATCAATCATAGTCTTGAAATTCAGAAGATGCATAAAATAATGAAACAGTTCTGGTAAAATAAGAAAATGTTCTTCTCAAATGTATCTAATGAAGGTCACAATGACCTACCAATGGAAAAGCATAATTTCCCCCATAATTTGCAGTTTGACTGGATTGATTAAACCTGGGAAAAGCTTTTAAGCCTTTAGCACTGCCCACAGGCAGCTCTGTTAACTGTTACTGTAACAGGAAGAGTGAAGAGTTGGTCAACAGATCAACAAACGACCAATATTATAATGCTTATATTCATAGTTATACCTTATAACAGTACTCTATATCAGTGGTACCTCAATGGTGCACATTTTTGATGTCTCTAACACACATTTTTGAGGTCTTGGAGACTTTAGTAACAAGCTGATTAATTGAATTGGGTATGTTAGATTAGGAAGACTGTGCAGACTAAACTGTGCAGAGCTGGGATCCTTCATGGCCAGGGTTGGGTACCACTGCTCTATAATATTTAAAGAAATAACTAGGTCGTTATTATTATAATGTTATTACCATGGCAATTATTACCATAATTAAAATAATTCATATGAATATGCAATTGATTTTAATGTGTATTTGAAGTAGTTACATATTTGTCAGGCTGTAAAGATGTTATTTTCCAAAATATGAATGTATACAGCACTGTAAATTTATTTAATTGCATTTTTTTATGCCACATTTGTCTTCTTTAAATTGTGCTACGGTATGATATAAGAATAATGATATAAGAATGATGAAGTCACTATGAAATTAAAATTGACAAATTCTAGTTTATTAAATATTGCAGTATTTATTATAAATGATTTATCCATCTAACCACATCACAAAATCACTACCCCTCCCTCTTGCAGCGTCATCTTTTCTCTTCTCTGATGATGTGTTTACTGGCACTAGGTCGGACCAACCTGCCAATTACAGCAATAGCAAACACAATGATCTAATGATCCAATCAATTCCTGATGGACAAAATCAAGTCTTACATTTTTTCTTGTTCGAGAAGCCGTTTCACTCGGATAAACTGTACATCACACTAGGGAAGAAAAGACTATTGTACCTTCAAGTATCAAACCCCACTATTGAAAAACAATCAATCGAAAAATACTTATATTTATAACAAGGGCTTGACATTAACACCCGCCAATCCGCCAAATCCGGGTGGATTTCAGCAGTGCCGTGTAACGCAGTCAATAAATAAATATTCGTTCTGAAATAATAAACTAAGTGCAATATAGTGTTGTCAAAAATATAGATTTTTCTATACAGTACCAATCAAAAGTTTGGAAACATTACTATTTTTAATGCCTTTGAAAGAAGTCTCTTATGCTCATCAAGCCTGCAGTAAAAAAACAGTAATATTATGAAATATTATTACAATTTAAAATAATGGTTCTCTTTTTTAATATATTTTAAAATGTAATTTATTTTTGTGATGCAAAGCTGAATTTTCATCAGCAAGTACTCCAGTCTTTGGTGTCTTATGATCCTTCAGAAATCAGTCTAATATGATGATTTGATACTCAGTTATTATCAATGATGGAAACAGTTGTGCTGTTTAATATATTTTTTTGGAATACTTTTTTCAGGATTCATTGATGAGTAAAACGTTAACAGCATTTATTCATAAAAACAGCATTTATTCAGAATAAAAACATTTCTAACAATATAAATCGTTACCATCACCTTTTATCAATTTAACGCATCCTTGTTGAATTAAAGTACTAATTTTTTAGTATTTCTTAAAAAATAGTTATTGTTCACAAACTTTTGAACGGTAGTGTATATTGTTACAAAAGATTTCTATTCTAAATAAATACAGTTCTTTTTAACTTTTTATTCATCAAATAATCCTGAAAAAAGTATCTCAGGTTATAAAAAAAATATTAAGCAGCACAACTGTTTCCAACATTGATCATAAATCAGCATATTAGAATGATTTCTGAAGGATCATAAGACACCAAAGACTGGAGTACTTGCTGATGAAAATTCAGCTTTGCATCACAAAAATAAATTACATTTTAAAGTATATTAAAAAAGAGAACCATTATTTTAAATTGTAATAATATTTCATAATATTACTGTTTTTTTTTTAACTGCAGGCTTGATGAGCATAAGAGACTTCTTTCAAAAACATTAAAAATAGTAATGTTTCCAAACTTTTGACTGGTACTGTACATATCGATACTGAAATATCTGAAACACTCCCAATACTCTCATATTCCGCAGAACAGATACATGATAGCAGCTGCGCTTTCTCGCTCTCTCATCTCTCCGCCAGTGAACTGTCACACCCGCCTCCTCTCACTCACTCGTTTCATTTGCTCCGCCTCCTGATGAATACTGTTGCTGTTACAGGGCCTGAATTTGATGGCACGTATTGTGCATAATTGTACGCATCCCAAAGTGTGCGCACATAAAGCCAAATATATTGGTTATATAAAACAGTATAATGGGTCTGTGTGTCAGGTCTTAAAGTGACAGCAGCCTAATATACCAGCTGCAGCATTATGAGATCATATTAAAAATATCTATATGACAGTTTTCCCCCCATGGAATCTATGTCAAAATTGTGGCCAGTGAAAATGCTGAGTTGCTATTAACTTTGGAAAACCACTAGCCACAGTGGCTGGTGAGCAAAAAAGTTAATGTCAAGCCCTGTTTATAATAACGTTCCTCTATACCTGAGACTATACCGCTGATGAAAGCAGCCATCATCATCATCTGATCATACTAATACTTCAAATTCCGAAGTAACCCTACTATACTGCTTGTTAAAGTTGATCTATTTAGGTGAAAGAAAATTCACAACTGGTAATTTTTGGAGGGTGGTTAAGAAGACAAACAATCTCTGCTAACCCCTTTGGCTCCAGAAGCTCTCACAGTCTCACACGCCAGAGCTACAAAAAGCTCCAACCTAACACTGCCTTTGGCCAAGCCGTCACCAACACACACACACACACACACACACACACACACACACACACACACACACACACACACACACACACACACACACACACACACACACACACACACAGTCTGGTGCACTATCTTTGTGGGGACTCTCCATAGACGTAATGGTTTTTATACTGTACAAACTGTATATTCTATCCCCTTACACTGCCCCTATCCCTAAACCTACCCATCACAGGAGACATTCTGCATTTTTACATTTTCAAAAAAACTAATTCTGTATGATTTATAAGCTTTTGTACCCATGGGGACCTCAATTTAGGTCCCCACAGTGACACGAGTCCCCATGAGTCTGTGTGCATTCAGGATTAAGTCCCCACCGGTGTAGAAAAACATGTACACACACACACACACACACACACACACACACACACACACACACACACACACACACACACACACACACACACACACACACACACACACACACACACACACACACACACACACACACACACACACACACACACACACACACACACACACACACACACACACACACACACACACACACACACACACAGCTGTCTCAGCAGATGGCCAAAAAGGAGTTTAAACTACCCAACACACACACACATCCACATTGGCGCATCCACAAACAAACACACATGGCACAGTCATAATGTTGACTGCTTAAAGCTTAAGTCAGGTGAGGGTGCATGACCCAGAGGAAAGGTCACAGAGTTTAAAGAGGCATCATAACAGAAATGAATCACTGTTTGAATTGAGATGCAGACAAGAGCTCTCAACATGCATGCAAAGCAGAATGTGGAATGTAAATTCATTCAATTTTTACGAACTCCCAATTCATGTGAGAGGTTTCATCAAACTTTAATGGACGATGTTCATAGTTAATGCGATTCTCTACAACACCTGTGGTTACTCTGATAGGACACCTGTGTGAACATGACTTCATACATCCACTAAAAATCACCCTGAGACCAGCAAGTTAAAAGTTTTGGTTAAAAACTTTTTGAAAATTTTCTAAAGTTCATACATATTTTGTGTACCCATTTGCCTACATTACTCCTACAGGTCTTGGCACATTTGTCTGTTCTCTTAAAATTGAGTTGTAGATGAAAGCTAATGAGGAGCATGTTCATCTAATCCTGTCAGTCACAAAGCTTTTATTGTCACTTTTGTGACAAATCATCTGTGATTTCTCCAACACCCCAACACTTACATCTATATTCATTTCCATTAATATTTGAATATGAAATATTGTATAATCGTTATTAAGTAGTCTGGGGGAAGATGTGGAGCGTACTCTTCATCAAGCAAATGATGTCTACCTTCATCTCACTCAATGATTACATGAATAAGTGAAATAGCATTAGGATGTTAACTGTTACGAAAATTATGTTTTATAGCGCATGCATTAATACTAATCAAAACCTTTATGTTTATTTGTCAGTTTCACAAATGCTTTAAACGAACAACAGAATTAAGTATTGAAATCCACTGCCATATTTTACATTATAGAAACATTGGTCTGAAATGCATTGAAATAATAAAGCCATTAAAAATGTTTGTAATTTTACAGAAAAACATTTTTTTTAATTGGTTAAGTGTAAGTTATCTTACCTCATACTGTAACTGAGTAGTGAAAAACAAGTAGTATGTAATAAAATATGTCAAAATCATAATGTGTATTAAATGCAATTTTCTGGTTTTGGAAGTAAAATCTATGAATTGTCATAATTTACTGTGAAAGGATACTCCCAGAAGTCCCTGAGTGACATCACATGAATATATATTATTTTAAAAACAGAATGTACATTAGGGTGTTTTGTGTTACATTTTCTGTTGTTTAGTGAATGTTTCTTGCATTATTTTAGTGTTTCTATAAACGATAAAATTAACAGGATATTTTTACTGTGAAGACACAATGTCAATGATCTTGGGTCTTTTTAAACATATGCACTTAACCTCTAATTATTCGTATAATATTCCTACTTTTTATCTGGTTATATATTGGGTTAGGACTATGCTAGTTTGGAGGAATGTTGTTTCCTACTTGGAAAATTATGGTTACTTTCTATTTAGGGCTGGCGAAGGTTATTTTTACATCTGTTCAACAGAAACCTCACATATGCTTTAAATGAAGATAAGTCCATCTTGTCTTCTTTTTTGTGCTTAACATTCTCCTTATCCTTATGACGTTTATGAAAATGGAAAAATCCAACATATTTTATAAAGCAATGGAAGTTGTACTGGGTGCTGCATCTCCGCTGTGGTCTTGGCGAGTGGGGATAGAGTGAAACGCACGTGTGCGCATGGTCATCTGTTCTCCCACCCACCCCCACGCACACATGCTCACACACTATTTGCCTTCCTCCACACTTCCACAGGCCCCTCTGACGTCTCCTTTTGATGATGTCGTAAAGGGGGCATGACCCCATGCATTGACTCGCAGATGGCAGCACAATGGGTTTAAAGCAGACGTGCAGGAGCAGTGATTGCAGACACCCAGTGACTTACACACCAGCCACACACACACACACACACACACACACTTGAATATGTGATTTACGGGGATTTACTCTCCATAGGCGTAATGGTCTGTATACTGTACATTCTATTCCCCTACACTAACCCTACCCTACTCCTTAACACATCACAAAAAACTCTCAGCATTTTTTGAATTTCAATAAACACCATTTAGTATGGTTTTGTTTTTTTAAGCCATTTGGTTCACGAGGACACAGGAAGTGTCCTCATAAACCATGTTTACGTTTGTTCAGCACCAGCAATATAGCAAATCTTGTCCGCCAATAAATTCTGGTAAAATAATTCATTCTGGGAGTTGTCATGATTAAAATATTTTCAGGATTTTTTGATGCATAGAAAGTTGAAAAGAACAGCATTTATTTGAAATAGAAATCTTTATTGTATTTTTTATTATTCATTTAATGCGTCCTTGCTTAAAGGGATAGTTCGGCCAAAAATGATATTTAACCCATGATTTACTCACCCTCAAGCCGTTCGAGATGCATATGTCAATCTTTTTTCAGACGAACACATTTTCAGTTATTGATGGATGGATGCCGGCGTATGACGTAGGACGTAGCGTAAGAAGCGTTGTGACGTAGAATGAAGTATAGCTAAATCAAACGCTACGTCCAAGTCATACGCCGGCATCCATCTCCCGTGAATGCGCGTCGACCGTTGCCGGAAGCGAGACATTTTCATTTTATAAATCTTAATTTTCTTGTGTTTTTTCTATTTGCATGATTAATTTGCATTGAGCTCTCTCGGCCACAATTTTCAGCAAATGTTGAATGCAAATGTTTAAAGATTTCATGTGGTTTAACCATCAAGTAAAATATATTCCTTACACCTTGAATATTTGTGTACGAGTATGCATACCTTAATCAATTTTTATAATATTACAATTACATTATATACAAATCAAGGTAAAAAAAATAAATAAATAAATAAAATAAATAAAAATATACGGTTATACGGTTTATACGGGTTCTTTACAAAAATTGTGATGTGACAGCATGTGATTTGGCCCTGTTTAAATCCTGAACACTAAGAATAAGCAATAGTTATAGTGATGCTCGCAGAAAGACTTGCACATCACTTGCAAACTGTGCAAGGTGGAGATTACTGACATGGACTCTTACCTTTTAAAGTGGTCTGTAAGGGCGCCCACCAACTCCCCTACGCGGTCTTGATTTGGGTTCAGTTGACCCCTCTGCAAATGCACCAGAATGTCATCCTGAGAGGAAGTATGAAGCGCCACCATCTGGTCACTGCCACTTGTTACGCTCACACTAACCACCTGTGGGTTTGAAGAGAGTGTAAAACAGCAATACAAACACATGAAACCATGTTAACATGTTCCATAGCATGCGTTGGTGCACAATTAAGTCAAAGCATTTGTGTCCAATAAATCCATCTTTCCTGAGTCCAACAGATTAATTTGTCCACCAACTACTGGCATTCAGTCAACCTTTGCCTTTGCAAACCCACAGTAAAAAGCTAAAAAAAAAAAAAAAAAGCTTCCTCTGCTTCAGCACGTGATTGACTCAGTAACCTTGAGAATGAGTAATGTGCTGGAAATAATCCTGAATGAATGACTTGATTGTTTCAATTACTCAAAACGTGTGACCAATTGAAGTTGTGCGTCAGAAAACTGTGTGTGTGCCTGGCTGGTACGCATGACTCTGAGAATAGAAACAGTCCTGGGGATGCTGTTTGAATGTTCGAGAGCATGAATATACAATAGTATTTATGAATAATTTGAAAAAGCTTTCATTTTTATATTTTCTGTTTTCATTTCTTTTATCATTTTTATTACTTTTTTTGTGTGTGTGTGTGCACTGGGTTCATTAAAGGCTAGTGTGTGTTTCTAAGTGTGCAAAAACATGAGTGGTTATGAACAGCAGTAGGTGCGTCACCGCTGTGCCTGAAAGGAAGAGAGTGATCAGGCAGCGTTAAGCCTCTTTACTGCCACTCGGATGAACACACAGTAGCACACACAAACATGTGCGTACAGTACACACACAAACACACTAACACAGGTTTAATCACTTTGTGCCCTGTGGTACATGCAGCAGACCTTGCTGTCTGAGATTTTGAGAAATAAGGGTGGGCCAGGAAACACTGCACTGTGTTCAAGTCAAACAGACACACACACACACACAGAATATAACAGATTACCGTAAGATGTGTAAAAACACCATAAGATGTGTAAAGGCCCATTCACACCAAAGATGAAAACTCTAACGATAACTTTTGACTATATCGTTTCATTATTATTCTATGAGAATTCTTATTCAATGAGAATAGGAGTCCATACCACAACTATAGCGATAATGACACAGAGGAACAATATCGCTGGAATCACCTTCAGAATGTTTTTTTTTTTCCAGCTGATGAACGATAAAAATATTGACAGCCAATCAGAATTTAAGTAAACAGAAGCATTTAAAGTGACAGATGACAGGCTTATAATAAACAGAGCGTTATTGTTCATTGGTGTAGATGCTTATTTATCATTATAGTTATTACTGTAAGTGTGCACAGGCCGTAAGGTTGCCCTGTCTGTGTCTGCTGCTCTAGAATATCATCTGACACAATCAGCCCCTGTGCTGTGCAGAGTCCTTGTGCGTGCGTCAGTCTATGGTGAAATGAGATTAAAACCACAATGTACTGGGCTGTCACAAAACAATATCCTTGTCTGGGACTGCATGAACCCATCCAGTGTGGTCTGGCCTGACCGGAGAGGGTTGGAAAAGTTCACCGCACTTGGATGGTGACCCATTAAGTGAAGGGCTGCCGGCAAGGCTGTGAGATTATAATAGAGTAAATCTCATAAAGCCTGTCAGGACATGTGCATTATATTGCAGTCCAAAATCAAAAGAAAGAAATATATTTTGTTTAACAAAACTGAAGCCTATTTTTAGGCCGCAAAGATTTCTTTTGGATCGTGACATTATTTTCATGACAATTAAGCACACTCTTTTCCATAGTCTCATTATTTAAATTGTATTTAAATTATTTAAATTGAATTACTTATTAAAGCATTTATACATCGTGGTAGCATTAGGGTTATTATTGCTAAATGAAAAACATTTTCATTTATAAAATAAATGTTAACTGAAATAAAATGAAATCAAAAATGATCATACATCAAACAAAAAAGTGAAAAATCCAGACACATATTAAAGTAAAGAGAATTTGGGGGATAAATGTGTTCATTAGTCATAAAAATAATGTAACAATTATTATTATTATTATTATTATTAACCTTTATTTAAAGGTATAGCGGAGGATCTTTCCGAATTTTAGATAAGACCCGCCCTCTCCACTTTTTGAAAAGTTTGATTGATTAACCAGAATGATTGACAATTAGGAGGACCAATAGTATAGGTGATCCACCCGGAAGTAAAAAATCCTCCGCTATACCTATAAGCACTAAAGAGTTCTTATTTTCAACGACAGCCTGACAGGAGGATTAAAATCTCCTGAAAGACATACTTACATATAAAAATTTACACACACATATACATTCATTTTAAACATTCACAAGCTGTGATAAAAACACTCCCTAATAGTTTTTTAAATGCAGTGAAATAAATGACTCCAATTTCAATTACTAGCGAAAGCAAAAGCAGAGCAGAAATATCTTGCAGATATTTGGGTAATAGACCTAAAAGGACTTTATAAATAAAAATACACCAGTGTATTTCCCGTCTACTCCCATAACAATCTTAATGCTCCTTAAAATAAACTTTACTTTCTTTATGCAAAATATAATTTCTTTGATTTTTAGAATTTGGTGTGAAATGTGATTCATGTTGTTGTCTACACACGTTTTTGAGTACACAAAAGGCTATTTTGACTCAATATTTTTTTTTCTGGTGTTGATCTGGTATCTTTTGAATATTCAAATCTGTAAATATCACAATAACAGCTGTGACGTGAAAATGGTGTGTTAAAGAGTATGTGTGCATAATTGGCATGATTTAGTATTATATGCAGCTCTTGCTGAACTGCCCAATTGCTTCTCTCTATCTCTCTGAGACGTCTGGCCCTGCTTCCGTTAGAGACGTGTAAAACATACCGATATGGATAAAATAGCAGGTTTAATGTGTGTGTGTGTGAGTGTCTGTGAGTCTATGCTAAGGGGAGCTTAGACTGCAGTGCTGCAGTGTGTGACCAAATCCCTCTCTCACTATATTGCATCTGAGAACGTAGACAGAATGTAGGTCAGACACCTCACACACAGACTGTTCTGGTCCCTGAATTCACTCAGACGCAGCCAGAAGTTTGCGAATGACCCTGTTAAGCCATCTGACATCATATCCGGTCATATGAAGTATTAGTGCTGTCATCTAATAAGAGAGACCAGTTGGTAGATGTAAACAAAAATCCAAAGAGAAAACGTGACTGCAGCAGACAGATGCATTGACCCACATTGCACGGTTGCATAAAAAAAAAAAAAAACCCAGACAATTATAGATACCAAGACGTGTCTGCTTTCTTTTGAGGGCTTCGTTTAAGTCTTTGCTGTTATATTATATGCATTTCTGCATGCATGTAGAAGTGTAGGTGACCATGTGTGTGAAATACTTACTGAATCAAGAGATATTCGTTTTTGCACTTTGAAGTGTTTTTTGGGCTCCAGTCTGTAAATATGCTTGTCAGTGATGAGTAGAGCTCTGTCCTTTGTGTTGTTGAACCAGTTGAGCTGAAGAAAAGAGAGAGCAGGAGAGAGAAAAAGCAGAAATGGGGTAAACTGTCTGCCTCTGTCTGAGCTTGACTACAATAATAACTTTATTCAGGGCTTAATGAAATTCATGAAATTCAACCTTTGCATTAGCACTGTTGATAGGTTTATGTACTGCTCTACTATTGTACTGCATGTTCCTGCCTTTAAAAATAGCCTGTGAAATTGGGTTGGTGGTGTGGTTGAGTCTCGCTGGGAAGGAAAGATAAACTGGACCAATGACAGCAAAACCCATAGCTGCAGCGCTATGATAGAGTGTATTTTACAGTCTTTGCTTAAAGGTGCTCTAAGCGATGTTGGGAGATGTCACTTCTTGTTGACGTTCGAAGTATTGTCAAACAAAACGGAGGCTAGCTCGACCCTCCCTCCTCCTCATCCCGTCCCCTGCCCCTCCCTTCCGTGCTTCCTGAAACAGGCTTTTCCGATGTAAATTCGGGACTTTGCGTGTTCCTTCTCTTTTTCCCTCTTCTTTGCGGTTTCTTTGGTCGTGTGTCGGCCATATAAAAATTCAAGAGAATATAATTCTAACGTTTGTCGTTGTCTAGGACATCTCTCCTCTAGCCAACTTCCCTCTTCATGCTTCTCTCTCCTCCACTCCCCACACACTCCCCTTCATGTGCACGCGCACTAACCCCCCAACCCCCACCACCAAATCATTCTTGTTGTCGGTTATTGGCTGGAACACTGTTATGTTTCGTGGTCCAGGCTGGGCCAGTTTGTTTTTGTTGCCGTTTGTGGAGCCTGGGGTGTTTGTAGAGACCGCATTTTTTTACAGTGTGTTCAGGGAACAGGCAGCTAGCGGATAGTGAGGAGATGTTTGTGACAAAAAATGTTTCAGCCTAAAAAACGCTTCAGCCTAAAAAACGCATGATATTGCTTAGAGCACCTTTAAGGCATTAAAACATTGAGAACTCTGCTGTGCTTGTGCTGTCCCACGTTGCTCTACGGTCAAAGCAGCTCAGGTGTGAGAAAATGAGAAAGTGAATGACACTTGGTGACTTGGAGAAAGACTTTTCATGTCCAAGAATATTTTTGCCATGTTTACCCTATATGTGACCCTGGATCACAAAACCAGTCATAAGTCTCTCGGGCATATTTGTGGCAATAGCCAACAATACATTGTATGGGTCAAAATTATCGATTTTTCTTTTATGCCAAAAATCATTAGGATATTAAGTAAAGATCATGTTCCACGAAGAGATTTTGTAAATTTCCTAACGTAAATATATAAAACATTTATTTTTGTGAGTGCATGCAGCACAATCGCTAACATAAATGGACAACTTTAAAGGCAATTTTCTCAATGTTTTGATTTTTTTGTAACCTCAGATTCCAGATTTTCAAATAGTTGTATCTCGACAAAATATTGTCCTATCCTAACAAACCATACATCAATGGAAAGCTTATTTATTCAGATTTTAGTTGATGTATGAATCTCAATTTAAAAAAATTGACCCATGTGACATGGTTTTGTGGTCCAGAGTCACATATAATACGGTAAACTTGTTCAATAACGGTTACTTTTTTGTTACTTTTTATTTGTATTATTGTTTTTCTTGTTGATAGTACTTATTTACTCTATTCACACTTATATTTTACTTTTTTAATATCATTTTTTACTCCTTTGTAACCATTGTTATTTTATTTGCAAATATTGCTTGTATTCCATTGACACTGCTGTTACTTTAATTGATTTGCTAATATATATTGTTTACCCCATTTGCACTATTGTTATTTTATTTTATTTGATAATACTGGCCTGTTGTAATTTTACTTTATTTATTATTATAATTATTATGACATTATTATATGCCTACTACATTATTACAATATTATAATTATTTTAATATTGTTTGTTTATTCCATTCACACTATTTTTATTTTATTTTATTTGCTAATTTGCTTGTTTACTCCATTCACACTATTGTTATTTTTATTATTTAATTTAGCTTGTTTACTCCATTTGCGCTATTGTAATTTTACTTTATTTGTTAATATTGCTTGTTTACTCTGGTTATTTTAGGTTATTTTATTTAAATTCTTAATGCCATTGTTTACTCCTTTAGCACTATTGTTATTTTACATTATTTCTCAATTTAACTGTTTTCTCAAAGTTATTTGATTGTATTTTCTAATATTGTTTGTTCACTCTGTTAATAACACTATTGTTAATTATTTTATTAGTTAATAAAATATATATTAGTTATTAATTAATATTAGTTAGCTTTTTTTTTTTTTGCACTGTTGTTTTTTAAAAGCGCATTATTACTTTTACGCACTATTCTCTGCAAATGCTTTGACAATACAAATGCACAGTTTTTGTCATTTAATAACAGTGAAATATAATTTTAAAAAGCCTACCATCCTGACAGAGCATGAAAAGAGGACCTGGGCGTATTGGTCTTTGTTCTTCAGCTCTTTAGTGATGCGCACAAAGTTGGTGCTTGTCAAGGGAGAGTCCTTTGCCTGCAATGGAGAGACACGTTGGATTTATGACAACATGAGAAGCTTAGTCACACAAGCAACACAAACAACATGCACACTTATGCTTCCATGGTTTCCTTGATGACAATTCAAATCAATCCATGACGGATTTAAAAACAGTCATCATCGTCACCAGCCCACTCGACTAATGCGTCAAACAGATATGACACCTTATCTGCAACAACAGATTCTCAACTGTGCTTCATGAATAAGCTTTTGACTCATTTAGATGATCTGAAAACTTCAAAGGTCTTTGAAAGCTCATCTGTCATAGCCGATATACACTGTGGTGACAGGAGCGAGCATTCAGCATGCATCTTTTGAGCTTTAAAAATATGTTATGAAATACAGAAATCACAATTAATCTCTTGCTGCAGAGGAAAAATTCCACAGAATTCCTAAAAAAAAAGAAAAAAAAGAATTTTTCTTTATTTAACACAAGCTCAAGGACTCACTCTCTTCATTTCACTCCAATGGAGGAAGAATTAGATGAACCTCCAGGGCTCTTGACTTTATTTCAAGATATATTTTTTTGCTTGTCCTTGAGCACACACACACACACACACACACACACACACACACACACACACACACACACACACACACACACACACACACACACACACACACACACACACACACACAAAAAGGATTTGGTAAAAAAGAAAAAAGAAAATTGGTAACAACACTTTACAATAAGGTCTCATTTTGCTCATTTTACAATTACTGCTTATTAATAGTAAGGTAGTTGTTAAGTTTAGGAATTGGGTAGGATTGGGATGTAGAATATTGTTATGCAGAATAAGGCATTAACGTGTGCTTTAAAAGTACTAATAAACAGCCAATATCCAAGTAATATGCTAATAAGTGACTATTTTAAAAATTACTATTTTAAAAAACCTTTTATAAATGCTGAAATTAACATTAACTAGGATTAGTAACTGCCGTAGAAGTATTGTGCATTGTTAGTTCATGTTAACTAATGTAAAGTGCATAATTCAGTGATCTTTAGTGATCTAAAGGGAGGGCTCTTCTCTTGCTTTCTGTTTATTGTCCATCCACAATCTGAACACAATCTTCTGATATGTACACTACAAAGTTTCTGGATTGACAGCCGCATTTAAATGCGCGATCAAATCAGAAACTGTGAAGATTGACAGTGATAACCAACAATAACCTCATAGCCACGATTGAAAATCTTGGCCATGATTTGACTAAAGTAAAGCGAGTGGATGCAAACAGTAGTTGAGATCTGTTGACCAGCTGTTTTGGTGTCACCAACAGTCATATGCATGGTGTCCACTGTTTATTTACACACAACAAAAAGAGACTTGTTTGAACAAAATTATGACTGAACCATAAAGTGGTGCTTAACGATGATGGGCTTAATGTTTTATGTCTCCTACAGCCTTAATGTCATGATGCTCATGCAGGCTTTAAATAAGAATCCCAGGATAAAAAAAAAGGCCTCAAAAGAAGAATGTATTCCCTGGACTTATCAATTATTTCTCTTGGTTTAGGTAAATTGTGGTCACATCGTGATTTGGTGCCAAATCTTGGCCATGAATTAACTAAATTAAAACGAGGTAAACTAATAACTTCTTTTTTTTTTTTTGGCATGCCGTGTGTGGCTCTGTAAAATACCACAATAATGAACATTAAAAATAGCTAAAAAATTGTTTATGTGAATTTAAAAAGTAAAAATTTCAGCGAAAATAAATTGACAAATTACATGAATTTACAAGTTTCGGTCAACGGGAGCAAACAGATTTTCTTCATATTTGAATATACATGAACACGAATTAGATTTTTAGCAAATAACAACATCAGTCTGTTTCTCACAGAAAGCTATACATTTTCATTTGTGGGTGAACTATTCCTTTAAGATTGTCAAAGATTCCTGGAGTCAATGGATTTACTGTACCACTGGGCTTAAGGCTTAATTAAACTGAAAACTTTAATAAGCTTAATCGATGTAAAAATCTAATGTAAAAGTGAAGGTTCTAAATGAGTAGCCTAATGAAAAACTCACATTGGCCAAGTAGTCTCTCTCCCAGGCACGGCTGTATCCCCAGTCCACTCTCTCCCCGCTCAGGGCTGACAGAGCAGCTACTTTAGCCCTCACCTCCGCCATGTCAGATGGGGGGATGTTTTTGATCAGCTGCCTTGCCCACCATCTAAGAGACAGGCAGTGAAAGCATGAGAGGAAGGCCGAACAATAAAGAAAAAGACATGAAGATGGAAGCCAAGGTAATACCGGTGGTAGAGGTGTTGTGTGATTCTGTGGAACTGCACCAGGGCCGCAGGTGGTGCCGGCCACTCTACACTCTTCCCATAGTCGGCCATGTTTCGAACATTGGCGAAACGTCTCTCCACTTCCCAGAAGTGAGCCTTCACCTTATAGCATTTATAATATGCCATTATGGTATAGATCGCCCTAATTTTCCTACAGCGCATACGTGCTAATGCACCTCTCCATACCTGCAGTTGACACAAAAGACACAAATACAGGTTGAATATGAGGGAAACCCTTTGAAGACACCAAACACTGTAAACTGTGATGTGACTACAACAATATAGACAAAAATATAAACAATATAAAGAGCACCTATTATGCAAAATTCGAACATAAATGTGTTGTCAGTGTGTACACAACCCTATAATGGTAAAAATCCACCCACTCTTCTTCTTTTAATCCCCATAAATCATAAGTAGTGTCTCAGAACAAGCCGTTTGCAGATGCAGCTTTTGTGACATCACAAATGCTTAGGCCCCGCCCACGACTGCTGACGGACTCTGCCCTATTAGCATAGACCCCGCCATGAGTATCTTCTCGCCAGTGCATTTAACAAGTAAGAAAAGTATTCTTATTAAAGCTATAAAAGTTTAATACTTGCAGGACGTGCCGTCTGACAGCCGGCTTTCTGTGCGCATACTTTGAATGTGTGCGCTCGGAAAACCATATATCAGAAGTTTAGACTGATATGGCTTTAAAACGCATACAGATAAAAATAATTCATGATGACGAAGAACTGCAATGTGACTTGAGTGTGACCACGATAAAGAGGACAATCAAAACCAAACAGATTTTTGGCAGAGTATCTGAGGCACGAGCTATAAAGGCTCCGACTTCTGGCAAGCGTGGTGGGGAGCAGCAGCTCATCTGCATTTAAAGATACATGTACGAAAACAGCATGTTTTTACTCAAAAATGGGCATTAACAACATTGTATAATAAAAGATCTGTGGGGTATTTTGAGCTGACATCTGAGACTTATATTGCATCCTGTAAAAGGGCCATAATAGGTCCTCTTTAATGGATCCTTGCAGAATTAAAGTAATAATTTCTTTAAAAAAATTAAATAAATAAACATACATGAATAAGGCAATCCCAGAATGCAGCTAAGAGAAAATGTTCATGCAAGGTGGCAGATGGTGTTGAGGGAATTGCTTATAATATAATTTACATACTTGCATATATAAATATTAAATATGAACATTTTGGATGTAATATTTTTTTTGTACTGTAAAAAAAATAAATGGGGAAAAAAGAATGCGAATTGGGTGGGAAAGTATTTCAGTGTGACATATAACACAAATGACAACTATAATAGATAGAGTGAAGTTTTCTAGATGCAATGAGATGCATGCAAGGGTGAGAGAGAAAGAAGAGAGGATTAATTTCTTCATTCAGGTAATTTCCTCACACTACATAGTCAGTGAATGATGGAATGATTTAGTGAGCGAGCGAGTGAGTGACAGAGGGTCAGGTGGACAGAATCATGCCAGCTGCTGGGTCTTCTCATCTGCTGTGCCGTACTGAGTTTCCCTGCTGAGTTTTGACTCTAGTTTAAGTCAGGCAGCATTAAGTGGGACAGAAGTTAAATCAGGACAACTTGCACTGCAGATAAATAATTGAATGCAACTAGAATAATCCACCAATCACAAACATTATCACAATTACTGTTTTCAGACAGCCTACACAATGGATGAATGAGTGGGAAATAGAAATAATTAACTAGAAATAATGAGCATACCTATATTTACGTCCATTTCCTCGTATGAGCACAGTCTAATCATTCAAAGCAGATTTAAAATAATAGGAACATACATATAGATACTGGTTAAAAATGTTTAGATAAACATTGTTTTACATATACAGATACATTTTTATTTACATCTGCTTTGAAAAATGAGAATGGATAAATAATAAAACATGTAGACGAGAATGCAAATATAGATTTATGTTCCGCAAGTTCAAAACAGGTTATAAAGACTGACTGAAGTGGAGTTGCAGAGGGATCTACCGTCTAGGTGTTATGATCCCACTGTGCTTTCTTGTCACCTCTGAACACGTACATGAAAAAGTGAGCAAGTCAAAAATGATTAAGTGAGACAGCTAGAGAGCAAGAAAACAAAGAAATGAAAGAGGAGAAGGAAGAGAAAGACAGGAAGCAGAAGAGGTAAAGCCTCAGGAACAACAATAAACAATACTGATAGACAGAAACCTAAAGTGCCCTAGGAAATTGACAGATAGAGAGAGAAAAGTGAAAAGAGTGTCTGTCACCTTCTGTAAGAACAGCACTAAAATGGGGATGAGCGCGGCTCTCTCTTGCTCCAGGGTGAAGAGCGTGCGAGGCGTTCTCACGAATAGCTTGGTGTGGCCATACGCTACATCATCCTCAAAGCCGTGTTGGTTCACAATGGCCTCCACAGCCTCCTGATCAGTGCTCATCAGGTGATTGGGCCACGTGTACTCACAGGTCATCTTGTACCTGAGCATAAAGATGCAGTCAAAATTTACTAAGAAAGAATTGCTGATGTCATTTATTTGCACTTTAAGCATTTTGGACTGCAGGTGCCTAGTGAATATGATGCCGTTTACACTGAAATTACACATGCTATGAGGCACCACTGTTAAAGGATTAGTTCACTTTTAAAAAAACTTTTGCTGATAATTTACTCACCCCCATGTCATCCAAGATGTCCATGTCTTTCTTTCTTCAGTCGAAAAGAAATTAAGGTTTTTGATGAAAACATTCCAGGATTTTTCCACATATAATGGACTTGAATGGGACCCAAACGGTTCAAGGTCCAAACGACAGTTTCAGTGCAGCTTCAAAGGGCTTTAAACGATACCAGACGATGAATAAGGGTCTTATCTAGCGAAACGATCGGTCATTTCAAAAATAAATAAAAAAGTTTAAGTTTTATAAGCACAAATGCTCGCCTTGCTCTGTTCTCTGATGCGCGTTCGTGACGTCATGTAATACGCAAAAATCCTGAAAAAAATCCAAAAAATACGAAAAATCCTGGAATGTTTTCATCAAAAACCTTAATTTCTTTTCGACTGAAGAATGAAAGACATGGACATCTTGGATGACATGGGGGTGAGTAAATTATCAGCAAAAGTTTTTTTTAAAGGTGAACTAATCCTTTAAGTGAATCTTTATAGAACTATTAATTTAATTAAGTTCACCAAACAGACCAGCACTAAATTAGCATTTAGCTTTATTATTTTAGTACATCAGGGTAAACTAAATTAAAATGAGAAATGCTGATTTGAAACTAGCTGAAATAAAAAATAGTTTACTTTTCCCCCCAGTTAAATGTTTAGTACTGTATGTACGGAGCCCCACACATGACATGCGGGAAAATCTATTTCTTTAATACATTTTTATTTCAGTTTTATTATTTTAGTACATCAAGTTTAACTAAATTAAAGTGAGAAATAAAAAATAGTTTAAGTTTTTTATTTTATTTCATTTAATGTTTAGTATTTACAGAGCCCAGCACATGTGTATTGTGGTCACAAATTAACAATTCGTTCAAACGACTTACTAATACATCAGCACGTTTTACTAATTGGTTCCCTTGTTAAAAGTAAATCGTGCACATGATATAATAATTTGTTTCCTTTATTTACTAAATTATGGCCAGGTTATACAAATTAATTCCCTTTTAAATCAAAATGAGGGAGCAAATTAGTTCAATCTGGCCATGATTTTCTAAAACAAAGGAACAATTTATTAAATCATGGGAACGAACTTTCAATTTGTGGCCACGATTTACTAAAACATAGGATTCTTAATTCCTGGCTACGAGATATATGTATTTTTGTCTGCATGTTATGTGCGGGGCACCATAAGTATTTTATTTCAAGCAACAAAAAAGTTTTTTTTAAAACTATAATTACCCTGGTATAAAAAAATACTTTCATAAACTGAAAATTCTGTTCTTGAAACAATTTAATTTTTAAAGGCCACTTAAAAAAGCTCTGAATTATAAATAATTTTATTTAATTGTATTACCAATCAGTAAAATAAAAGTTTGAAAAAAAAAAAAAACAGCTTTGTCATAACAGCAGAAATATCAGAAATATCTTATCCTAAATGGGAGTCTTTGAATATTGTCTTGGACAATATGGGACCTTGGGATCAAAAAGGTTGAGGTTTTCAGCACTAGTGAAGTTTAGTTCATTGAAGAGTAGTACATGTGACTTCTCACCTCTGCAGAAAGCGTGCATAAGGCTGTCTGTAGGCAAATCCAGCTCGGCGAACACGGACATTCTCCAGCAGTCCCAGGTACGCCACTTGGTGCTGGCAGCGTCCGTCATCAAACAACAAGGAGGACTTCACCTCATTTGGCTTTATACAGCGCACATAGTAGGGCTCCTGTAAGACCAATTTCATTTAGTTTCGATTGCAGAAATTGCTAAATTAAAGCATTTACCAAAAGTCTCAAAGGTGAACTGGTGAAATTGAACTGCCGCTGACTAATAAGTTAGCTTAGTGGCCAAAAAAGATTTAATAAAGGCAATTTGAACGCTTATGATTATGGTTTGACGTTGACAGTGGCTCTAATTATAACAGAAAGCCAACTGCAGCAATAATATAAAGTATCATTATGTAAAGCACCACAATTTGCTGTGTGAAGAAAGAAGAATGAATCAAATGGACCTTTTCTCGCTGACCTTTCCTGGAAGCATAAAGCTCACTTCATCAAGACTGCAGAGTGTTACAGTGATTACGTCAATTCTCAGAACTGAGAGTTTTCCATGAGTTGAGAGCAACATCGTTCCCTTTCTTTACCCAATGAGCTTTCACATAACAGCCTAGATCTACCTATCCATCCATCCATCCATCCATCCATCCATCCATCCATCCATCCATCCATCCATCCATCCATCCATCCATCCATCCATCCATCCATCCATCCATCCATCCCTCCCTCCCTCCCTCCCTCCCTCCATCCATCCATCCGAGAGATTCTTAGAGTAGGTAACTTGAAATGTCTTTCATGATGACTACATCAACTGACTGCATTGAGCACAAAGTAATCTTAAGGTTCAAATCAGGCAGAAACAGCTCTGTAAGGTAACAAATGCACAATTTTTTTTATTTTACAGTGTAGAGAGCATTTGAAGACAGGATGGATGGGGTGAACGGTCAGATGAGGTACAGGTGTCCCCACAGGACCAGAGGGAGGGCAGCCAGTCCTTTAATGTGACCTAAAAAAACAGAAGCTGCCCCGAGTGCAGTCCCACTTTACCACGCAAGCACACGTGTATACACACACACGTGCAGCATGGCAGAGAAGAGGAGATGAGATTAGAGGAGAGGAGAGACGAGGAGAGGAGAGCCATCCAAACTAAAGCAGGATTTAGCAGGTGTTCCTCTGCTGTTAACTAACTGTTTTTATCAAATACAGACCGTCTCCATTAGAAAGATTGCATTTTTCAACACTTCTACATAAGAGATTACCTGAGCTATTCTGAAAGACCCCTATTTTATCTTTTCACAGCAAAGAGTATTAAATGGTAGTTGTGTAGATTAAGTCTAGATTAAATTCATGCTTATTTCTACATAAACAAATGCTATTGCAGACATAATGTACCACAATGGGCCCCTATCTACACCAATTTGTGATTAGATTTTAAAACTACAAACACAATGTTCTCAGATGAAATCCTAAAATAAGAATGTGCATAAAAAATAATTGCCTTGGATTATGATAAAAAAGATGAATGAAAAGGGTTAAGTGGAATCTAAATACAGTGACCTCAAAAAGATTTTTTTTACTTGTAAAAAAAAGATGAATGCTTTTGCAATATATAATAATTATCAAACCAAGAAGCTTTTTTTTAAAGGAAACACACCTTTCTGAACTTCATACAGCCATTAAAATACTCTGAGATTAGTTGCTTATAAGTCTGTGTAATAATGGCTCAGAAAGTGAAATTAGTTTGGAGAAAAGCTCCAGTTTTCTCCATTTGTGTGCAGATGCCACCTGGTTTGACATTTGATTGAATGCAATGACATTTATACATTTAAGTGTGGCTTAAGTGTCCAAATTCTTTATTTTTTTTCCCATTGGGGTCACTGTATGACATTTGCAGTAGTCATTTCTTACCTTACAGGCCAATTTGTCCACTAGAGCAATAATAGAGTTTTTGAAGAGTGTAGCTGCAGTTAGAGGCCGTTTGGTCACCTCTGTGATACTCATTTTCCCATCAGGCCACATTTCTTTGAGGACGGGGTCAGAACTACAAAAACAGGTTTAGAAAAGAGGGAGATAAATAATGTGATAAAGTGGAGAAAAGAAGCAAGAGCATGCTAGTAAAAAAGAAATTAGAACAAACCAGAAAAGGAATATAAAAAATAATATTAAAACAAGTGCCCTACTTTAACAAGTCCTTGAACACACAGTCTTTATGCATTATTTTAAAGAAATCGTTCACCATAAAATGAGCATTTTATCATCATTAAAGGGGGGGTGAATTACTGTTTCATGCATACTGAGTTTTTTACACTGTTAAAGAGTTGGATTCCCATGCTAAACATGGTCAAAGTTTCAAAAGTTAAGTTTTACGTTTGAAGGAGTATTTTTGTTCCAAAAATTGTCCTTCCGGTTTGTCACAAGTTTCGGAAAGTTTTTTTCGAGTATGGCTCTGTCTGACGTAAGAGAGGGCGGAATTTCCTTATATGGGTCCTAAGGGCACTTCTCCGGTAAGATCGCGGGCGCACGCGCACTTGTAAAACAGAGCAAGAGAGTGAAAGCAGTTCGCCATCAAAGCGCCCTGCCCGGCTTTTGGGAAGTCAATGTCACCAAAGAAGTGTGTTTTTGGTTGCCAGGGCAAGACAACCCTGCACAGATTCCCAAAGAACCCAGCGTTAAGGCACCCGTGGATGGAGTTTGTTTTCCTGAGCATAAACGGAGTTGTGCAAGACTGTTGTTCCCTGCATTTCGACGATGATTGTTTTATAAACAAAGCCCAGATCGTCTAATGCTTAAGGATCGAGCAGTCACAATGATAAAGGTTCGCGGTCGTGCGTTGGAACGGTGAGTAAAACTGTTGAACAAATGTCTCTGTGTGTTGTTAGCTCGGCGCGTTAGCACAGCTTTAGCTTCGCCCACACGGCCCGCCCCCAGCCGCTCGTTTTTTTCCGGAAAGACTCGGTACAGCCAATCTTTCAATTAAAAATATAATAAAACAAAAGACTTTTTGGAGATATGAAGGATGCAATATTACTCTATAGGTACTCAAGATTAACAGGAGATTGAGTGAAAATGAGCATTTCACCCCCCCTTTAAGGACTCATTTACTCTTATTTCAAAAGACTGATTACAGGCTAAGTTACATAAACTTAAAAATTTGGTCTGTTTGTCACAAAAATATCATATGGCCTCAGAAGACTTGTGTACTGCCCAATATATAATATGAGCAACTGTTCTGGTGTTTTGTTCCACACACAAAATAAAAAAAAGTAAGTCAAATGGATTTTAAATTACATGAAAGGTGAGTAAATAAGAATAGAATGTTCTTTTTTTGGGTACATTGATTATTTAATTGAAAGAAAGTTTAAAGTCCACAAACCTGTTGTACATCAGTCGCTTGAAATCTTGGAAAAGCGGATCCTTGTTCTTCTCAAGAAAACCCTCAACTGAGTACCTGAGAGCGACGTGGAAGAGAAATCAGTACAAGGCTTGAAATAGAAAGGGAAATTACATTAATTGACTGACTCAGTGGTTGAAGCACTCAATGAAGCACTTCATACGAGACTCAATTAAGACAGGTACAGATGACTCACACAGCACGCGGATAAACCTACACTTGGACCATTATCTTGACAGCATGACATGAACAAAATGTTTCAGTAGGCTTAAAAGATCATTAAAAGGTACATTCTGGTTTGGCGTTTTGCCATTATAGACAGGAGAGTAGACACAGGACGGGAAATGATGTGGAGGGGAAGGTTGAGCGGGACATGGCGCGATTACACTTTCATGCCAAATGCAAAAATACTGAATCTCAAGCTCAACTTAAATGCAAGACAAACTGCAACCTGAATACCAAAAAAAAACAAAAATCCTAAATATGTGTGAATGTGCCAAGAAAACAGAAACAACAAACAAAAGAATTAGCTATTTAGTGTGATTTGTTGGTTACGTAAGGTGTGAAATGCTTGAGAGAAAGCATTGCATGTGCTGGCCAGGTACAAAAGCCGTCCCGAGTCCACACAGCTCTGTGGACCGGATTAGCAAGCACAATGCAGATGTGCAACACCAACAGTCAGACCCACGTACACAGACACGTGTTAATTCACTTAAGAAACAACACCGCATAATACATGCAAGCACTATTATTTTCTTACACATTTCCAAACACACGCACATGTATTCACACACACAGTCAAACATGTGCATGGCCACATGGCTGTGGAATAGCAATATCACTGGGGTAAAAGCAGTTCTGGGAGGACAGATGCTGCCCTATGGCCCTTCTGCAGTAGCCCGGGCAAATTCCAGAAAACAGGGCGAGAGTGAGGGTAGAACAGCAAGCCTGAGGGTTTCTGAGGGAGCAATCTGTGCTTCTAACATACAAACCGAGTCAAAGACAGAGCATTCTCAAAGGCACAGTGTTATAGAGGAAGTTATTTTGACAGCAGCTAATAATACTGGCTTAATAATGCATCTGCTTCTTTTTAGCGCATGTATGGTGAGGTCTGATGCTGCTTATTATAAAGTGTGAAATAGTCATATGATAAATGTGAGATGAGTTCGTGGAATGAATAATAAGAGAGAGAAAGAGGAAGTATACATGGAATATTAGCTCACAACATGCTGAAAAATAATACAACACTAATTGTATTATATCTTCTTATGAACGATTCATCCATGTACGTATTTGCTTTTTTACCTTGTATAAAGTCCTACCTGGACCTTCTGGTGAAACTGTTCTCTCTGATCTGATGACATATGCAGGACTTTTAGTCATTTAAAAATAATTTAGGCCTCTTAAATCCCACACTTTTGAGTGCTACACCCACATCTCAAAATCCAATCAACAACCGATTCACAGAACCTCAAAGTCCCTGCCCAACATTTTTAAATTTTTCAATAATGTTACACTTATTTTTCAATAATCTGTGTCACAATACGGAATATCTGTCGCCACTTTCGTTTCATTGCTACTTTCAAATAGTATGTAAAATAGTATTGCCTTATGCAACAACAAAAGTCTCAAAAAGTAATACTATATGCTACATTGTTGTCACGTGACATCATCATCATTGCATGAGAGTGGCGGCCAGTTATTATGTTAGCATTTTTCAATTCAATTATGCTTAAGAAATTCTTAAATAAGCAATAATAGAGATAAACATGATGCCACTTAGTTTGATATTTTGTTATTTCGAAAAAAGTCTCTGTACAGTATATTTTCATGTCAGTGTGGTCCAATATTGTTTTGGACAGCTGTAAACAAGTTAAAATATTTTTGGGGGGCACTGTACAGCAGAAACATTCCCAAAAAGGAGACTGCATAAGAGAGATATAGCGGAAGTAGAGAAAAAAGGGAAAAAAGACAGCAAGGGGAAGAGAGACAGAAGCTAAGGGAAATAGGTCATGGTTTGAGGGGGTCTGATAAGGGGTTGGTCATGTGTATATTTAGCGAGACCTCCCTCCATTACTGACACAGCTGAGCCTAAGGGATCTCACAGATTTTATTTTGTAAGTGTGACTGAGGGGTTGACATCCCAGTTCTGACAGTCTTCATCCTAAGGGAGCTTCCTACTGTGTGTGTCTGCATGAGAGAGAGACATCCATCTAGGAGATCTGTGTTGCCAATGCATTCTCAGACAGATCCAAAGCGATTGTCACAGAAATGTGAGCGTGCTCGGAGGTTTAACTGCAGGGTACTCATAATAGTGCCATTCTGTACTAAGGACTGAGTCCTCTGCACTCTTGACCCAATTATCAAGCATGTGACACGTGGCTGCCGACACAGTTCATCCCATTTCTCAGACTAGTCGCCAAAGAAACGCTGAATTTACAGTTCGCTCCTTGGCTTCTCCTACCGGCTTTCACGAGAAACAGATCTGAGAACAGTTTCAACATGAAAGTAAATTGCACAGATGCACTATGAGAATTCACTTCTCACAAGAAAATTTGGCTTTAATCAGTTACTTCCACAGTTACACTTGAGCACATGCTCATTAAGGAACGAAAAGGAAACCAAAGTGAAAAATGTGCCATCTATTTTCAGAGCTAAGCCCTCCAGTAGCTTCTATCTGCTCCCCTTTCCTCAATGAGAAAAGGTTTGCTATTTTCTAAATGAGGACACAGCCTTTGCTGAGGTACAGCAAACTGCAGACATCTGCACTAGCAGCAAATCGTATATTTATAAAATTGTATCCTCTCCAACCTTTAAAGAAACTTCACCTTAAGACACACACCTTAAGTCAACATAAATCAAAACTTACCCTAGTCCTAGTTCTCTATTCTGTTATGTTGAAGGTCTTATGCCCCAGGCCATGTAATGTCAAAATAGCATAATCACAAGATGACAACTCAGACGTTGTACTGAACTGGTCACATCCTGGACTTGTTCACAAAGAAATGTTCATAATACCATTTTTTTTTTTTTTTTTTTAGGATTACCAATGCTATGCATAATGCTATGTATTGGTATTGCAAAACCACCAAGTTTCTATTTTACATTTTATTTTATTTTATCACAGAAGCTGTCATGACCAACAACAAATCTAGGTTATACGAATGTTTTACGGAAACCATATTATCTCAGCTCAGAATGGTCCTAGGTCTTTGGACCAAAAACTGATCTACAGCTGTTATAGCTGATATATACAGTAGCACATTTCTAAGGAACATGAACATATAGACATTTAAGTCCAAATTTTTGATCAATATTGCTCAAAGTTCAACTTTTTAGGGTGAATTTACAATGGGAGGCTTTTAAGTCCTAAATCGTTTTTTTTTTTTTTTTTTTTAAGTATAGTGTCCATGCAGAGCATTTCAGATTTGAGACTTTTTATGGTGGTGAAAACGTGTTGAAAAAAAAAAACTGCTATTGTTTGGGTATCTCTGTTGGGGGACCAGATAGGAAACTGGGGCCTCATTTATAAATACACGTAATTATCCTAAATGTGAACATACGAAATATAGGAACATCAACTCCACCAACAGAATGCTCACAAAAATACTTTTACATTTCATAGGAAGTATGACACTCATCATTGGTCAAGGAAATCCGGTTTCACTTTATTTTGATGGTCCCTATAACACATTCTGTTGACCATAAGTAACGTTGCACCTACATGTCTAACTCTCATTAAAGTGTTAGTTAAGTATTAATAGACTGGTAGGGTTAGGGTTAGATTAAGTTGACATGTAGTTGCAAAATTACTTATAGTTAGTAGTGTCTGTTGGAGGACCATCACAATGAAGTGTTTGCAGATATTAAGCAGACAGTCTACTTATACTCCAATGAAAGTTATTTGACATATAGTTGCAAAGTAACTTATAGTCAACAGCACGTTCAAAAGGCACCATCAAAATAAAGTGTTACCGGAAATCCAAGCGTGCTCTTGGAAAAATGTGCACTAGGCATGGCCCAGTTTCTGTACAACGTGTCTGTCTGTGTGTGTGTAGCCATATATTAAAATTATTATTTTTAGAAAATGAATTAGTTTCAGCACTGTAATTATCACAAAGCAGTAAAAATGTTGCTCATTTGTGCATTTAATTATATTAATGCATATTGTGATTGCCCATTTATCTTTAAATTTGTATAAACAACAGATTAACCTAATTACTGGCATAAGAACACTAAAAACTCAAATGGTGTACATTTCCACATCAGTTTCTGCCTTTATTAATCCAAATTTGTCCCTCACTTAATGGAGTATAAATGTCATTTAGAATCAAATCTGATTGTATGCCGTTTTATAAATGAGGCCCAAGAAATTTTCAATTATGAGTTTCAGATTTCAATGGTTACATAGCAAGGGCTAGTAAAAAGGATTTAATAGCTTATTTATGAGTTATGATGGTAAATATTTTTCTTTTTTTATTGATGTTTGCCTTGTGGGCAGGTGAAATTAACCAATAAAATCATATTCAACTTTTCATGATCCAATCAAATCCAGATGGATAAAATCAAGCCCTGTCCTTTTTTTTTAATACATATATATTTTTACTTTTTTATATATTTTTTTGTCACATTATGAAATTAAAATGTGTTGTCAATTTTCATTTTGTCTTTAAGGACTGAATGACAGATCATTGTGGTACAATACGGTTGATCTTTTTATGTGTCAACTTATTTACTATAGCTGTTATGTGTTCTTCACAATACACAAGTTTCAGATTGAGTGCTGACATTTTCTTCACTGCACACTTGCTTGAGAAAGCTTGTCACAGCTGTTGAAGTGAGTAGTACTAGTAGTATTTCAAGCTCCCCATCATCAACTGCACTTGTCATATGAAGGACTTTAAAACACTCACGTAACGTCACCCGCGTAGTGTCGGATTCGGAAATCTCGATTGAACTCCATGGTCTTGTCTGCGGGACAGAGCTGAGAGAAAAGACTAGTCTGAGTTTCATGGCATCAACAGGTATCAAACTCCATGTGTTTTTGTTTCTATGTGCATGTATTGTGAAACAGTACTGCCCCCTTCTGACCCTGCTGCCAAACTGCAGCAGTGCAGTTCAAGTCAGACAATGAGGTTAAATGAGGTTGCAGTTTTGCTCCATAATTCATGACAGGCCTAAAACTGTCCGCTTATGTGATGTGATTGAGGATTACTGAGGCAAGAAGGAATGAATGACTGTTCTGAGTGCTTACTTTCCGGGACGTGTAGTGAGGATGCTGGCCCAGCTTTTTGTTCATGCTTTCCAGGCAAACGGTATCTGTGACTTTCCCTGCAGTGAGACAGGCTTCATCCAGGACCGAGATGATCCCCTTATGAGGCTGCTCCACTAAATCCACTATGATCTGATTGTTAAAGTATTCAATCTGAGAGAAGGAAAAGTCCAATTTAGAGGAGAAGGAAAAGTCCAATTTAGAGAAAATGTGCATGGATTATATTTTAGGTTCAATATGTTTTATTGTTGTGCATTATACTCACGTGTTGCCATGTGATACCCTCTCTCTGATACTCGTCCTGCTCCTGTCGTAGAATAAGCTCAATGAAGAGCTGCTGTAGCTTCTCATTGCAGTAGTTAATGCAAAACTGCTCAAAGCTGCGGCCATGACATGGATAAGAAAAAAAATGAACCACTAAAACCACTCAAAAAAGTAACATTTTGCATTAATTTTACTGCAAAGCAATATTAACCCTGCAGAGCCTGACATACTTATATATATATATATATACAAATAAACATTCCTCAAAAGCCTGATGTATCATATTTGATTCCCACAATTTAACATTATTTGTCTAAAAAAATATTTTATAGATAATCAAGTAAACCTAAGTTGAAAAATGGAAGGAGGACAAGGATATGACATTTCACCACAGAGTTGTTGTCCCTAAAATATATAAAAGCATAATACATAATGTCTATAGGCTATAGGCCTATGCATTTATTTGTTCATAATGTTACAATTTGTAGATTACTTTTACTATTTATAAGCTGCTTATACTATTCATGTAAACTGCTTTTATTTATATTCCATTGCAGCTTTAAACAGGTCTAAGGAATAGGCTAATATGCACATGAATGAAATGAAAGTTGTTGAACTCACCTCAACATGTCTTTTACAATCATTTAACCCGCCATGGGCAATGCTGAAGTCACTGTTACAAACTTTACAGCGTGCAAGACTATCATTATGTTTTACTCTTATAAGACAGGGGTACACTTTCATGTAGTCTGCCGTAAAATGTATCTTATACTTTCGTTTTTTGCATGTTTTTTTGTGGCACTCTCCCGTTGCCATGGCGCTCCTGTTTCTAGATACACTGAACTGATTAATTCGGTTCGGGAGAAGCGATAAAACCCGCCCACACTGACAATTGATTGGTTGATTTACCGAAACAGGCCAATCAGATGCTCTCTATCTTACGTGCGCACACACGCAAGGTCTCTCGCTCCCTCTCCCTCTCTGCTGTGCACGCGCGCTCTGGCTCGCTCGCTCTAGATTCCGGGAGATTTTAACTCATTTGCGGGTATCAGGGAGCCGCTATCAATATGCGGGAGACTCCCGGAACTTCCGGGAGACTTGGGATGTCTGTTTTACTTGCTTAAAAAGTATAAGAAATCAATCGGACGTCAGAAGCAGATTTTCAGGAAAATTTATGATGCTGAGGATTTAGAGGCCTTAAAAATGTGTGTATCAAATATGATAGATAGAGTACGCTTTACAGGGTTAATAAGCACACAATGCATAAATGATGCTGACCTGTTGTTGTCAAAGATCTCAAAGCCATAGATGTCCAGCACACCTATAACAGTGTTTTTGCCATGCAGGGCAGGATTGTAGTCCTTCACCTCAATAACATCATTGATACGACCCACTATCCACGCAAATAATCTCTCATATAAAGCCTAAAAATGAAAACCATGCCAGAATGACAACATATTATTATGTACATATAATACAGCAGACATATTAAAGAGGTCATCATACCAACATTTATAACTGTATTTTCCCCCAAGGACCACTTCAAGTGGAAACAGTTGAAAGTTTGACATTTTCCACCCTGGCATTGAACAGATATTGTTGATGTAATGTGGGAGTTCATGTGTGAATATATATTCATCCCTTTGATGTCAGATGAAGTTTTGTAATGAGCTGTTTCTGCTGCAATACATACTACATTAAACTGGTATATTTCAAAGGAAAATTAGAATTTTTACAATTAAAAATTATTAGATGATGGATGAGTCACAAACAAGGAGACCTTTTTGCAGGAAAGGGGACAATACCTTAGCAAAAGCATCTCTTCCATAGTTAGCTTCCTGCTCGTTGTGCCCCTTTTCGATGACCTCACCACCCCCAGTAGCCACTGTGCGGTACAGAAACGCTTTTATGGCATTCTCAGGCTCTGTGGATGTCAACTCAGAAATGTGCTTCACTGTTTCTTCTCCGACAAGTACGACATGTTCACCATCACTATTAAACTGAAGGTTACCCTGAAACAATAACATTGCAAGGCCATTAAACCAGTGGTTCTCAACTAGGGGTCCAGGGCCACTTCCAAGACTAAAACCAATCAATCAATCAATCAATCAATTAATCAATCAATCTATCTATCTATCTATCTATCTATCTATCTATCTATCTATCTATCTATCTATCTATCTATCTATCTATCTATCTATCTATCTATCTATCTATCTATCTATCTATCTATCTATCTATCTATCTATCTATCTATCTATCTATCTATCTATCTATCTATCTATCTATCTATCTATCTATTAGAAGTAGAAGTCGTACAAACGGCTATTTTTTTGTAAAAACACTAAAAAATTACATGATCAATTAGTCGACAACATACGTTTTTACATTATTTCAACTCATCAAAATAGATTAAGCCATTTTAAACTTTATTAAGTTATACGAGATTCAACTATTTATCAATTTTTTTAATTCAGTTTAATGTAATTTAAGTTGAAATGACTTACACAGCTAAGTTGATTTTACTTAAATATAAGGCAGGAAGGTGTTTTTTTTTTTAACAGTGAAATGTTAATACAAAACCCTGTAATCACAAACTAGAAAAGTCATGTAAATTCATTGGCTATAAAAAAAGTAGAAATCATGAAGAACACTCAGCATTCAGTTATTGGAATTATGAAAATGTACTATTTATAATTATTTTATTTTATGATTTTGCCTTCAATTTTTTTTTTTTTTTTTTTTTTTTTGACAAAAGGGGGCCTTGGAGTCAAAAACATTGAGGACCACTACTTTAAACATTGACTTACTACAGCAAATTATAAACTACAATCAGAAAAACAGTAGAAAACAATCTTCCACAGCATGCAGTGTGGGACTGACCAGGTGTAGGATGGTACTGAGGATCTTGTAGATGGAGCTGATCTCTTCGGCAGTGAAGCCAATCACTTTTAGAGCTGCCATCACAGCTTTGTGACATAAGGAGTCATTATTGGATGCCTGTGAAGATGATTTGGAAAAACAAAGAGAGAAAAAGAGAGACTTAGATACATTAAAACAAAGTGAATAATACAAATGTAAAAGTGTTTGGCATATTTCACAATAGTAATTCATGGGATGACAGAAAAAACAACTAAAAACTCTATAGAAGAGCTATAGTATGTGGGATAAGTACGTACAAGTGTGACAGAGGCTCCTTGACTGGTGTAGATATATCCTGCGGGATCTCTCTGCAGATACAAGGACTTCAGCAAATCATCAGACCCTCCCCGTAACACCTGCATAAACACATAAAATATGCTCAGTTCAGTTTTATTCATCCCTTTGGAAATTTGGTTTGCACAGGTGCCACACATCACGTTAACACATATCTTAATACGCCATAAACATTTATGACAAAGACATTATGTTGATCTGTTGAAGATTTAAAAACAGTTCTAGCTGCAGTTGGCACTTTTGAGTAAAATTATAATCTCATTTACCATATCCTGTCAGAAGACCTCACCTGATAAAATGAGTGGAAGTTTCTTTCTCCCTCCTGCTGTTGAACAACTCTTGACTGTAAATAGAGCACAGTATTTGTGTTAACTGCCTCTTCTGCATTACACAGTATTGGTGACCCACATAATCTAAAAAAATACAACGCCTTACAGAGTGACATCAGTAGAACACATAATATTATTTCATTTTGAAATAATCTTTTTTTTTTTTTTTTTTTGTAAATGCAGCATTGTATTTGTGTTACAACCCTCCAAAGACCAAAAAAAGTACACTTTTAATATAAATAGCACAAAAACTAAGCAGTTTTATTTTGAATGTTACACTGAATATGTTGCATACCCTACTACAATACACGGAGATCCAAACAGTATCTCAAATAGTATCTATAAATAATATAAATAGCAATAAAATGTAAAGCTATTTACTTAGTGCAAATAAAATAGAAAAGAACATTTTTTTTTTTTTTGCTGCCATTTACACTAAGTGCAAATAGCCACTGCCTTATAAATGATTTCGTTTTTTTGCAAATCATTATTATGCCTACTAAAATGTGTGCTGTCATAATCTTTCTTCAAAATAACTTCTCCCTTTTGCAGTGACACCTCTTCTCAGACGACGTGTTTACTGGAACGAGGGAGAGACAACCTGTCACTCACATGAGATTCACAGCATATTATCAAATAATGTCTCTTGCTGATTAACAAGTTGTGGGAACTGAATGACTTGCCTGAGGTAAATGTTATGCTGCGTGATATTGTGAAGCTGTCTCGATTACACGAGATACGTTTCAGTAAGTTGTACTATACCTTTCGTCATAACTTAGGAAGAGATGATCGCGTTCACTCACGCCCTCACGCGCTGCTTAAACTGAGTGATTGATAGGCCTAATAGAACACTATTAGTGATCTGTCACGCCACATTAAAGAGCGTCAAAACGGCATTTATTGTTTGAATTTCGTGATAAAATGGACATCATTTAAAAAAATGACACTTTGTTTCTTATCGAAAGTAACAAAACTCGAAGCTTATTATCGGTGGCGTGGCTGTATTCGTCTTGAGCACAGCCACGAACATTCGCGGTAGGCTACAAATTTACGTGTAACGTTACACCCCTAATCACTATTTAATCAAATGTCAAGGAAGAAAAAAACATTTTTGTGTCATAAGGTAGAGTGAGGTCAATAGGCCTCAACTATGGGCCAGGGCTAGGCTGTAGCAGTTGGCGGGGGCGCGCCATGAGAGTATCGCGATACGACCGTGGGTGCATGGTCTATTGCTGTTTTTGGTTCGGTTTGAATATCGTTACAACCCTACGTTTCACTCAGATATGCATCACAATAGGGAAGAAAAGACTATTGAAACTTCTGTTTCACATTTCACATCCCGTCGGCACATGGGATGAACTTTAACAGGATGAGTAAACCAGGCAAAGGTCAACAATAATCTGCACATTATAACACAGCCCTAGTCCTATCAGATTTTTATTTTATTTTTATAAAATCACCACATTCAAAACTAACAATTTGTCTTTTATTATTTTAAGTGTCAAAGTCAAGTTCCATGTTCAGATGTCATTTTCATGATGACCTTTAATTTGTACTACAGTACTGATGTGTTCTTACCTTCTCCAGCAGGTAGTTGTTGATGTGTCCTCCTGTGGGGTCTCCGTTAAAGTTGAAGTTGATGTCCATGTATTTCCCAAAGCGGCTGGAGTTGTCATTGCGGTTGGTCTTTGCATTTCCAAAGGCCTCTAACACACAGTTAGATTTCAGGAGCACATTCTTCACACTGTGGTGGGATGCAAATACAGTAAAATGCAAAAATCATTTATGTATAAAAAAGTCTGCGTGTTTGTCAGTGCACATAAGAGTACAATAATAATTTTATTTCTAAAAAATAGTCTGTAAACATGAACATTTGAAAGCCTATTATCTCTTCAAATAATCTGTCATACAAATCTGAATAGGTAATAAAAGCAATACAATTATTTTATTTGTAATTAAATGTAAAACCTATTCTGGGGTGTGTTTCCCAAAAGCATCGTTTGCCAACTATGGTCACAAGTTCCGTTGAATTTTGTTGGTATAACGACATAACTTGCAATCACAGTTGGCACGGGAAACGCGCCCCAGAGCATTAGCCCTGAAAATCCAGCTCTGTCAATGTCTCCAGGATACTGACCTCTCGACCTCTGCCCTCTGGTTAGGGTTGGTGATAGCTGCAATGTACTGCATAATGTATTTGCTTGCCTCAGTCTTGCCTGCTCCACTCTCACCTGAAACACAAGGAGATTTGAAACGGTCTAATCCATACAGTAAAGTCTTTGTTTATCAGATTTATTCTTCCCCATCAGAGGCACCCGAGAAAAACTTTCTGACTGTACATACATGGTTCATCACACAGTATAACTTCTGATCATAACAGTGCTATAGGTGTGTTTAAGCATCATGGAAGTAGTATGAACGAAATGAAGCAGCAATACAATAGTATATTACAATAGTCTAAAAATAAGATTTTATATAGGCCCGTCTAGGTGTCTGACTTAAATGATAGTGTAGCTACTAAGTGGTCTACTGATTAAAAACAGTATACTAGAGCAGTGGTTCTAAAACTGGGTTCAAAATGCTGAGTTTTGCCGTTCATTCAGAGGTGTAAAAAGTACTCAAAAATGTTACTCAAGTGAAAGTACAAGTACTGAGGGAACATTTTACTCAGGTGAAAGTACAAGTACTGAGGGAAAGTTTTACTCAAGTGAAAGTACAAATACTGAGGGAAAATTTTACTCAATTAAAAGTAAAAGTATCTGGCCAGAATCATACTTGAGTAAAAGTAAAAAAAGTACCACATTAAAATTGTACTTGAGCATTAAAGAAGTAAAAGTAACAGCAAGAATGAAAACTACAGATTCTTGTTTAAGCTTTTAATCTCTAAAAACATGAAGTGAATAAACTACATACAGGGTTTTATCCTGCTTTAGAACTGTATGTATTTAATTGTATTTAATTATCAAACTATAAGACTATCTAATGCCAGTATGCACTGAAAGAAAAGAATTCGCTAAGGTACGGCCACGGGTGCTCTTGATCCTGTGGCTGATTTTGGACTGTGTTCGCCCAGCTGAATCACGTTCTTCCTCCATTTTCTTGTGGTAATAGATGCGACATGACGTCACTTCCAAAGGACCAATGAACATGTCTGACCAATTTCATGGAATGTGAAAACGAATCTCATTGGCAGAATAAATAACATTTAAATTACACTGGGCAACAGCGCAATTCAATTGGTTTGGTAATAGAAAGGAAAAATAGAATGAAGTTATCTCCAAAAAATAAGTACTTTTTGAATATACTGTAAATAAAATTGTAAGGAGTAAAAAGTACTTTTTTTTCTTAAAAAATTTAATGAAGTAAACGTATTGATTTTTAATTGTACTCAAGTAAAGTAAAAATCCCCAAAAATAATAGTAATCAAGTAAAATTACTCAAGTATTTTACACCTCTGCGTTCATTTAATTGTAGCCTACCCCACTTTAAAGGGATAGTTCACTTTGAAATTAATTTTTGATATGTTTTAGCTTACCTCAAGGGCATCCAAGATGTAGGTGTCTTTGTTTCCGCAGTAGTTTCAATTTTGATATTTTTAGGTCAAACCGTTCTTGTCTGTCAGTCATATAATGCAGGTCTATGGTCACTGTCTCAAAACACAAGCACAGAGTCCAAATTAAAACAATTCCCCATCGTCCAAATGAAACAATTCCCCATCATAAGTACACATTGATGGCCTAAGACACGAAACGAGCGGTTTGTGTGAGAAAACGAACAGTATTTATATAGTTTTTAGCTCTTGAAAACAGCACACGTCCAAATGGTCTGACGGCGCGGGCGAGTATAGATGTATACATAGATGTCGCCTTGGCTACTGCAGTTCATTGGAACGAAACCGTAGCAAAGCGACATCTAGTGTATATATCTATGCGGGTATAGATGTATACACCAGATGTCGCCTTCGCTACTGCAGTTCATTGGAACGAAACCGTAGCCAAGGCGACATCTATGTATACATCTATACTCGCCCGCGCCGTCAGACCATTTGGACGTGTGCTGTTTTCAAGAGCTAAAAACTATATAAATACTGTTCGTTTTCTCACACAAACCGCTCGTTTCGTGTCTTAGGCCATCAATGTGTACTTATGATGGGGAATTGTTTCATTTGGACGATGGGGAATTGTTTTAATTTGGACTCTGTGCTTGTGTTTTGAGACAGTGACCATAGACCTGCATTATATGACTGACAGACAAGAACGGTTTGACCTAAAAATATCAAAATTGAAACTACTGCGGAAACAAAGACACCTACATCTTGGATGCCCTTGAGGTAAGCTAAAACATATCAAAAATTAATTTCAAAGTGAACTATCCCTTTAAAATAACATTAAAGCCGAGCGTGTATCTAGCGTGTTCTAGCAGGTAAAATGCCATAAATACATGACATCCGGTCAAATTAACTCATCTTTTGCTGTCAAAACTGACTGCATTCACACTTGCAGCGTGCATAGGTTGCGTGCAGATTATGCCTTGGCAAATCACGCTATACTTCCGTTCTCAACAATTGTGCCTTTGTAACAGTGGGGATTTAGCACTTACTAGCATGAAGAACAAATATAGAGATTGATTTTAGATTAAAACTCTCTTTGATACAAAAACATCCTGAGTGAGTTCCTGTGTTTAATGTTGATCACATTATACAAATATCCACATATCCAAATGTGACATTGATTTTCTACAACAGTTCAACAAACGAAAGGTATTTATATTAAGTGATGTTAATTTTAAACACAGTATTGCCAGTATTTTTTGCAACAAAATAATAGCTCCAACAAAAGCCACAACAGTGTTTGTTAACAAATCTCAATGAGTCAATGATTCATTCATAATTACAGCCACTTGCTTCATTACTGAATTAGTGAATGACTCGATGATTCGCTCATAAAGACCGTGACTTGTCGCCACCTACTGGCGGTTTTTACCATCATCGCATATTTCTTTATTGAACTTTTTTTTAAAAATGTAAAGCATTATTTATTTTATAAAGGTATTTGTAAAGGTAAAAAATGCACTGGAAAAATCGATTTAAGGGGGCAAATATTGTCCCTTACTGAAAAAGGTGTAACTGCAGAGAGGGGGAACGCAGAAGGATGTTAAAAGCCTCTGTCTGGGGGTAACATCACTCTAAAAATTTTGAGAACCACTGAGAGTCTTGTATGTTGTTTTTAATTAGGGTTTAGGTAAATACTTTTAAAACCTGTTGTGTGTTAAAATATGTAATAACTCAAAAGAATAATACTGCATACTGTATAATATTTGATACTTTAATGAAAAAACCTGTTGTACACAATCTACTACATGTAGAATACATGTCTACCCTCTGTCGTCTGATTGATAGTTTATACTTTTTTAGTAAGTAAAAGGCCTTTTAATATAATTGTAAGAACGTCCCCTTTTAGGTCATACTGTACATTACTACTTTTTTTATAAAGTAAATGTTAGTAATATTTCAAGATGAACACTTACTGGACTAAAGCAACTTAACTTTACCTGATGAGGCATACATCATGTTTTAGAAAAATCATAGAATAAAATATATGATACATCAGACTTTTGTACATCTCTCAATCATCATTGAATTGCATTGCATTATATGTTTTGCCCCCCAAACTCTACATAGTTTTGATCATAAAACTAAGCATTTGAATATCATCTTATTACGATGACAAGGCTGCTATGCTGGTTAGAGCTGGCATAGTGTTGGTCTAGCTGGTGAACCATCATGTTTTTATCAAGCAAAACTGAACTGGTGTACCTGGTCCACCAGCACTTTTGATTCCCATGTTGGTGACCAGCAAACCAGCAACCAGCATCCCATACTGGTCCCAGCATGCAAAACATACCTTATGATTTTTCAGCAGGGTGATATTTTACAGGGTTAAATATTAGATATTTTCACTGTGGATTGTGTTGGGCTTGGGTCTATAATCTCCTGTTTATCTATTTTGATCATGGTAACATTTTGAAAAGGATGAATGACCTCTGGCCTGTGTCTTTGAGGAATGCTCATAACACCAGTGTCTGTTGTTTTATTCAGCAGTGAGTGTGTTTAGTCGCTGCTGTACCTGAAATGACGATACATGTGTCTTTGGCTCGTCTCTTCATGGCTTTATAAGCGGCATCTGCGACAGCAAACAGGTGAGGTGGGTTCTCATACAGTTCTCTGCCCCTGTAGTCCTCAATGACCTCCTTCCCATAGATATCTAACTGTTTGTACGGATTGACTGACACCACTACTTCTCCAATGAAAGTGTAGATACGGCCCTTCTCAAACCTGAAAACAACAAACAATACTGTGAAAAATATGCAGGTGTCAAAGAACAATCAGAAATAGCTTTAACAAGACTCATTGTTAGCATCATATGTGCTGGTTTGGTTTAGTTCCTGGTGTCCGAACAGACAAATTAAAAAACAAACGATGAATGCGTTGAGTATTACTGTAAGGTGAGGTGGGATTCAATTAATCATAAATCATACCAAGAGGTTTAAGAAAAACATACACTGATGAATGTCCCTTACAGTGTAATTGGAATTTTACTTGGAATAACATGTAATGTAATAATAAAAATAATAATAATATATGCCCATATGATAAACTTTAATGCTGTGAAAATTACTAATATGTGACCCTGGACCACAAAAAAAATTCACATGGGTCAATTTTTTTAAATTTAGATGTATCCATCATGTGAAAGCTGAATAAATAAGCTTTCCATTGTATGGTTTGCTATTATAGGACTAATATTTGGCCGATATACAACTATTTGAAAATCTGGAATCCGAGGGTGCAAAAAAATCGGAACATTGAGAAAATCGCCTTTAAAGTTGTCCATTTATGTTCGTGATTGTACTGCATTCACTCACAAAAATAAATGTTTTATATATTTACGGTTGGAAATTTACAAAATATCTTCATGGAACTTGATCTTTACTTAATATCCTAATGATTTTTGGCATAAAAGAAAAAGCGATAATTTTGACCCATACAATGTTGGCTATTGCCACTAATATGCCCGTGCGACTTGTGACTGGTTTTGTGATTCAGGGTCACATATAATATAATAATATTTACTTTCCTCACAGATTATGACATTTGATGGCATTTCTTAACCATGTCATAACTGTGATTAAATCGAATAAGCTCCATTAGACGATCAATAATTGTGACAGTTTTTGTGTCAGGATTAACATATTAAAACATCATATACCACATCTCATTTTATAACCTTGATATCAAATGCCATAATACAATTAGTGATGAATTTAAATTTTATACAAGTCACTGACGTTTGCCTACAGAACAACCACTGGCTCTGCTCCCTTTTACCTAAACTCATTACTTCAGACTTATGTGCCATCCAGAAACTTGCGCTCTGCAAGTGAAAGACGTCTTGTGGTACCATCTCAAAGAGGCACAAATTCTCTTTTTCTCAGACCTTTACCATGACTGTTCCCTGCTGGTGGAATGATCTGCCTAACTCAACCAGGGCTGCTGAGTCCATAGCCACTTTCAAGAAACGTCTGAAGACGCATCTTTTTTGCCAGCACTTGGTCCAGTAATACTAACACTTTCTCTTCTCTTCTATTCTTTTTTTTTTTTTAATTTTTTTTTTTTTTACATGGATTAAACTGAGAAGGGTCATAGCACTTGCATATTGTCGTCCTACTGTTAGTTTAACTGCTTCTATTGTTCTCATTTGTAAGTCGCTTTGGATTGAAGCGTCTGCTAAATGAATGTAAATATAAATGTAAGTGGAAACAAGTGTCATAACTTGTCTGTTTCTCAATGTAATGCACGCCCATATTCAGCAGGAAGTGATACAGGGCTGGGAAGTGAGAACAGGAAGTGTAATGGGGCTCAAGATGACTCACTTTCTGAATTTCCAACAAAAAATACAGTGTGATCTTGGTTAAGTAAGCATATCAACTAAAACACTTATCTTTCCTGGCGTACAATGCATAGATGTCTGTCCGTAGTTAAATGCACTGGTCATTCTAGCTTATAAAAACCAGCATATTCAACACAAAAATCAATTAGTTCAGACAAAGTAGTGTAGCACAGTCACATGAGGCATGGCCATAAAGCTGATGAAACACACAAAAGGACAAGGAATGGACAAGGGTTTTTTTTTTCCTAGTGTTTCAGAGGCATAAGAATCTGTGACAGACAAAACAAGTAGGCTATGCAACACTCATAAAGTCTAGTGAAAATGTCATCTGATTCTACCCAGTTTAACCAATGACATCACAGATCACAGATGGAGCAAATGCTGCATGTTAAAGGAAAGGAGAACTAGAGACTTGATTTCATCATCAGAACTGCTAAGATTCAACTGGCTGGTTATGATCAGCTGTTGTAAGACAAGATAAGATGTATTATTTTCTTGTTATGTCTCTTAAGCTGTTGATGTTAGCGACTTGATGTCTCAGCTATGAGCGGGAAAGTCAAAAGTAATATGACGCATTCTTTCCTCTCCACTTTTTTCTTATAAAGATATTTTCTTGTCACAGCATTTTTTTTCTACCAAGAAGGGAGTGGTCAAAATCAAAGACTCTAAAACCATACAAAAAGACTTCAGTTACTCACTTTTGACAGTGAAACATACTTACTCTAATGGGCAAGTTCTACAAACAAAAATGACTTTATCACAGCTTCAGAGTTCCCAAAATGAGTTAACGCTTAAAACACTCAATGTCAACACCAATTTTTGAAGGCCTTGTTTACTGTTGTCTTATCAGGTTCTTTGTAATATAAGCTGTAATGTCCATTGAGTCTCTTTACACACCACAACTTAGTGTTAAAACTGTTCACTCTTACCTTAACTTCAAATTTTCCATAAACTGCTCCATAGTGACCTCGTCTAGAAGCACAAAGTCTGACTTTCCGAACTCCAAGCCCTCCAGCTCCGCCATCCCTGCAGGAGTCTATCTAAAGGACAAATGGATGGAGAGCAAAGTGGAAGGTGATGAGAACGGCACAGAAACCGAGCATTGACTGTCGACCTCTTGAAGCCGGTAGAGGAGACAAAATGTGCTGGGGGTGTGGCCTACAATTTGGTCTTTGCATGATCTGAGGCTGTGGTAAGTGAAGTCAGTGACAACTGCGGTCTGCAGGCTTCAGCATGTCATCCTGTTCAAGACAACATCTGCGCATGTATGTGTTTATTTTTGTTCATATGGGGGAAAGAATTATCTTTAAACACAAGTCTTTTTCGCATCTTCATGAGCTACCACAGGCCCTGACAGTAGCCACAGTAAAAACTTAACGGAACTTAACTCCTTTTTATTTACCTTCACCATGTTTTAGAGTCATTGCAGAGTGCAAATGATGTATAAAGACAAAACACACTATTTGGCCTTTTAAACTTTACAATGTTGTTTAGTTTAATATTGTGTATTCGTTCAAATAAGCTGTAAGACATTATAGATCACTATCTTATAAGAGGATGAATGGTATTTCCGAAAGCCCACCCTCTTGCTTAGGGGGAGTGTGGATCATAGACCACTGTCAAGAACTAGATCTTTCACATAGTCTGAGTTTATGCGGCCCACACACTCTAATCTAGGATCTGTTCCATTCTTGCAAAACCCACTCACAACTAAACACCAGGACTAAACAAGATACAGACAGACAGGACAGGATACACAGCATGCCATTTATGGTGAAATAAAAGGGTGCCGGGAGAGGTTGTGATACTAATCAGCAGCGAAACAATCCAAATTAACATGTTGTTCAAAGTCTTACAAATTGCATGCTATTAATAAAGCCATGTAATACTAAAAATTCTGTTCATTTAAGATGGTAGAGTATAATTGGTGACCATAGCACTGTAGGGCTTAGCAAATATGGGCAGAAAAAAAGCCTCACATGTCACAGTGGCCTTCATCATCACAGCATGCTAATGCCTATCTAGTGCAAGGGATTTTATCAATATGCTGATTGAGGACTGTTGGGACTCTGTACCATTTGCTTCACATGACATATGCTTTCAACTACACACTGTTTATTTACTAGTGTGTTCTAATAAGTAACCATGTTTGGTCTCATCTGACAGCTTATAAACTGAAATGAATGGTGGTGAACTTAATAGAGTATCCTAATGTACAATCTAGGTACTATTGGTTAAACATGCATTGAGAATATATTAATGTTCTTCTCCCCCTCTTGATCAATACCCATTTGCCACATCTTTTGGTTTCCTGTCGGTCGGTTTTTGGTGTTGTTATTCCACTCATGTTTAACAATGCTTTGCTCAGGGTATAAGAAGGAAAGGTAACTGTTGCGAAAGGCTTTAACCCTACCACTCCCGCACACCATTGCACAACCTCATACTAGGAGAAAGACTTTAACCCTGCCACTCACACACTGTTGCGTAACCTCATACTATGAGAAAGGCTTGTACGGCCTCGTTTGCTCAGAACAGTGCATTATTTGTTACAACTAAGTATTCTATACAGTATGTCGTTCCATTCTACTGTCTGTATATTTAAACATGTAACTTAATAACTTGGCCTGCTTTAAAGGCTTTGAGAATCATTCCTTTATCACTGATGATGTTTAAAGCTAAAGTGATTATAACTTACGTTATCTAAACGTTCAGGTTAAATCCAATGTTTTCCCATCAGTTCTAAGAAAGACCTTTACCTTTAAAGAATAAGAGGTTAAAGAATAACAACAAATTTAATGGAGTCAGATAAATATTTGAATTATACATGTCATCCTTCAACCGCATTTTGTTCCGATTATTGGTTCAAAATAGCAGCGTAAGCTTCCAGCTTTACAGCACTGAAGAATCTACAGTAAATGTATTTCACAAGTTCACACTTACATCAAATTAAACAGAGTAAAGATTATGCGTATTTGGCGTGCTGTCCGGGAGGAGGGAATTTTCAATGAAAAGTCAATGAACAGAGGCAAGTGTGCTGTGTGCTACCTCTTAACTCGTTGATTGGGTTGATTAACAGAGTGTGCTCCACTCGTGTTTAATTAGGTTTGATTATCTGAAGTGCTCCTCCCGAACTTTGTTAATAAAACATAATTTAATTTTAAAGGCAGGACATTTGAGAGCTGAAAGTTCAGACCTATGACAAAACTTTGTTTATTGCTCTGCAGCCAAAATCTTTGTCTGTTTATCCCACTTTTATACATTAAACAATTATAGACCTTTAAAAATATATATATATTTTATGTGATATTGAGCAGTTCCGTTTATTGTAAGGTATGTTTATGCAATTACAATAGTTTGAGAACAGTGGTAATCAGATAAGGAGCTGAGAGTCAGTAGTATAACAATTACAAAGTTTACAGATAATTTATCCATATATGTCCACATTGCAATAATGCCTAAAATAATAACTGAAAGTCCTAAAAACAATATTGACAACCAATGAATCATAATTTCATAAATAGTAGACCACAGGCAAAGAAAAAAACACAAGGGGGATTTTTGTATGACAGAAAACTCCATCTGAGAGAAATACTCGAAAAAAAACAAAAAACATTCTCAATACTATAAACTAGTCAAATCAAAACCAGTACTTTATAAATCATAAGGAAAAAACAAAGGAACTCTGCACGTTAGTGTATTTCTTACATTTTTGACACAAGAGCCTGAGTTACAAAAAAAAAAAAAGTTCTTCCTGACGGAGGTGCTCAGCCCCTAAGTCAACCACAAGGCCTGCTTACTTCCTGTTCAATGCAGAAAAAGACACTTCCTCATTGAGTCTCCATGGTAATGACACTTGCGGAAAGGAAATACCGCAAATATATTAGACATGTAAAAATATACATATAATATAATGAAGGACAGGAAATACTGGAAGTTACATATTTATGCTCATTTTCCTCATCACATGTGAGGCAATAATTACAAAGTAATCAATGTGATTTTGAGAGAGTACAATTTAGAGGAATATTTCAGAGGTTCAATACGCACGTCCTGATTTTAGATGCATTCATGGGTCAACATATTTAGTGGATCCTGGAACAACATTCCTGTCCTAAAATTTAATCTATCCCTATCCCTACCCCTAAACCTAACCTAACAAATAAGGTGAATAACACTGATGTAGAAGCACTTCACCTTGTTTGTAAGCATAAACTTGACATTAATTGTGAACTTGTCCCTTAAATCTGATTGCTTGATTGGAATGTTGTTCCAGGATCAACAAAGATGTTGATCCAAGAACATGTTGCATCTGGTAAAATCAGGTTCTGCAGTTAAAAATTAAGATCAATCAACAACATTTTGTTTACCACAAAAAAAAAAAAAAAAACATTCATCCCATCAAAAGTTCTTATTTTTTCATATATATATATATATATATATATATATATATATATATATATATATATATATATATATATATATATATATATATATATATATATATTACTGTGGGGCTCTTACAACAAAGGTGAATAGGCCCCATTTTTGGAAGGTTTAAAAGCAGATAGCATGTAAAGCTTATATTTTTTTGAATGCACTGAAATTATTTATTCCATTATTAATTATTATTATCTATTATATACATATAAAACATTGGTAAGCAATGTTTTGCTTATGTTTTGTGGTTATACTGAAATTTACTTCCACTGTAAGTGCCTCACAGTAACCAAGATTTTCACGTTAATCAACATTATGACACAATTGTCGTCGATTTTGTACTGCACCCAGAATATTTATGTGAATACATGTGATTAGAAATAGAACCATCAGTACAGAGCAGTCCCGTGACTTTCTTAAAAGTGCCTGACCAATTTGATTCGAAAAAGTCTTAAAGTGTGTTTTACGAGGGCTTTATAGAATCACTGATTTCATGGATTCAGTCATTTTTCATTTTTGCCTTTTAATTTTTTTTTATTTTTTTCAGGCAGTAGAGCAGCTTTAATTGTAGGAATGAACCCTTGTTTAGGTGTCTGAACTCTACTAGAGGGTGTCAAATCCTGCTGAACATGAGCTGATGGTTCTTGGTTTGGATTTTTGTGTTGTACTCGAGAGCTGCTCTGTGACCTGCGTTGTGTAGTGGATTTAGAGGGCTGGCGACCTCTTTCCTGTTGAACTTGATTGTCCTTTTGGGAACGTGAGGCAGACGAGCTACTGACAGTAGTAGAGTGCACAGCAGGAATCTGATATAGGTCAAGGTTCTCCATTCTGGCCCTTGGTTTTTGTCTTGGCAAAGAGCTGCTGCGTCGCAATTTGTTCCTCTCCATGCCTTTAGGCGGAGCAATGTCAAAATCCAGTCCAAGAAGCTTTTGCTTTGCTTCATAACTGCCTTTTGATGACCCCACTACTTTAATAATGTTATCTTCCTCTCTAATTAAAATGTCATAAGTCTTTTGGAATGTGTAAGCATTCTGGATAATGTCTCTCCTCTGAATTTTGTCACATGCATTCAGGTCTATTTCTTGTGTGCGTAGAGATACAGTGATTGCTTCCATCAATTCAGACAAATCTTTAGCTGTTTCCCTAAAGTTTCCTCCCGAAAGTTTAACCATAACAACCCCTGATTCTTCTTTATGATTAATATGAGTGTGGTGATCTAATTTAATTTTATTTATAAAATCTTTCTTAAAGTGCATTATGTATTCCCACACATCTAATTCCACAGGGATGGAAACCTCAGTTTGCCTGGGAGACGAGGGATCCCGCTGCTGAACGCTTGTTCGGGAATCCTCACAGATCCTGGAGGGACTGCTAAAGGGACTTTCTGTGCTAGAGCTTCCATCCAGTAGAGAGGCATTCTGCAAGAGTCTGTTTTGGGACTCTGGGGATCTTGAGGTTATTCCTGAAGATGTGCTTCTGCCCTCGGAATACACAGAGTTGCCATAATTGTGACTGCGCCTGGAGTCACTGGTGTCACTTTTTCCAGCTCTGGAAACAGATTTAGAGGAGGTATAGCCATTAGTGTAATGCGAAGGTGTTCCTCTTTGAGGGAGGGTTTCTAGAGCCAGAAACTGCACGAGTTTGGGATAAATAAGTTTTAGCTTGAGAAAGGAACCCTGCAAATGCAGCTGTCCTGAGCTGGTCCTTGACATCTGAAAGCCATGGATATGAAGAAGTTCTTGGACTTTGCTTTGACTGGAGAACATGTTCATATCGAGGAGTGCTTCGGCTGGCATATCCAGCTGAGAAAATATGAACAAAAGCATGTTAAGGAGATATCTTTGCCACGTCGCACTATTGTGTTATTATTTATTTAGTTTGTGCATAAATATTCAAATGAAACAAGATGTTGGGAGAATGGCGATGATATGGAACTTGCGGTGAGTGGATTATTGGAGAAATGCTGTATTCTAAATAAAATTTGAAGTTATATTAATAATTCTGTATGATTCAGTGAGGTTCACCAATGAAGTGTCTTACCTGAGGATGATGCACCTTTTTAATGTCCAGTGGGTAAAACTGACTCTCCACAATCAAAACATGAGTGTGTTGCAAGACTCCTGGTACTAAGACATTGAATAAAAAAAATAATAAAAAAATGTTAGCCATGGAATATGATGTTAAACTTGGATAAGAACAAAATATCAAGGCAATACCTTCAGCTGATTCAAAGACTACATAAGCCTGGCCTTTGTTGGAGGTGGGATAAATCACTGTTAAAACTTCTCCTCCTTTGTTACTGCGCCTCAGAAAGTGCATGGTTAATTTATCAATCATCATATTTTCGGGGTAGTTGTCCGGGAGCCCATTCACTTCAATAACCATTTCATTCATGGCCATCTTAAAAAAAAAAAAAAAAAAAAAAAAAAAAAAAAAAAAAAGTTGGGGAGAACATTACAAAGTTTATTACAAAAGTTATTACAACACGAAAAGCAGCAATATGCATCTTTCTAGTGCCAATATGCATAAAATGTAGATTGGTTTTTGGAACAAACTTGTTGTTACTGCAGCTTACATAGATATCTCACAAGACAAAATGTTTGGCTGAATCACACCCTGTCTACACCTGGAAGACTAAATCTGATTAAAAATGTTAAATAAGGGCTTGAATGCTATGACTAAACTTGAAAGCCACAACTCCTCATTATCAAATAGGGTGAAAAAAAGAAGAAAAAAAGAATAAACAACATGAATAACATGGCAACAAATAAACTGAATATGTTAATACATGTAAGAAATTAATTAATACATTTGTACAGTAATTTAGAAGTAAATTAATAATAAAAATAATAATGGTAGCCTAATAATAATAAAAATAATTAATATTAACAATAATAAAACAGGACTAAATTCCGTGGAAAATTTAAAACATTCACGCCATAAGGGCATTCGTTCTCTTCACTTCACTTAGTGTAGACGGTTTGCTAAAAGAGAGCGAGTTTGTTTGCATTGCAGAATTTTGTTACTACTGGCAACTGAATCTATCAAGCGCTGGTTGCTTCTCCGATTATGCGTAATTCACAAAATACAACTCCCAAAATAACGGAAACAGGAAGTTGTTGGATACCTTTGTTGCTTTCTTAGTGGAGCACCAAACGTAGAAAACGTATTTTACAACTGGCGTTCCAACATGACACTAGAAACAAGAAATGCAATGTCATTTAACAATACATGTACAGCGGTTGGTGATGTAGGCTATTTTAAACTTCGAAATGTACAAACCCGTAGGCCTACCTGTGGCTGATTATAGGCAATAGCTAAATACGTTGGCCAGGGTGAGACAGCAAAGAAAGACTTTGTCGTCGTCGTTCTGAAGTGAAAGTGAAACTGCTCAGTGCTCAGATGTCTCCACGGAAAGAAGGGGGCGTGCTCGCGCGCAAAATAATAATAAAATAAAATAAAATAAAATATTTTTTTATAAGATTAACTCAATGATCTCTGATAATTATTTATCTACAAAGGTGTATCAATCGTGCCTCGAATTGAATGACAAAGAAAAAAGTTGATCATTTTATTGTGCTTTACAATTCAAGAATATAGGCCCAAATAAAATAAAAAAGGGAAAATCATAAAAAACTCCACTACATAACTCTAAAAATGTAAATTTAGAAGTAAATTTAGGCTATACCTACTGTTGTGTAATATCAAGAAAATGCAATTACCTGCATGCCTCCTTGTTTATTATTGATGCCTTTATTGTTACACATATTTAGCCAATGTGTTGGATATAATGCATTGCATTCAATGTTGTTATTTATTTTGTTTGTAAAAAATGGCTTATACTGTTTTTGCATAGATTTACAGTAATTGGTTATGTATGTATATGTGACTGTGCCAACCCATGTTGAGAGGAGCAGAAAAGTGCGATTATGTGTGCGCTAGAGGACTCCTAGAACTTTAAATGAACTCAGCCATCTTAGTTGAGTTTACTGTAGTTCAAGGACATGAAGAGGTGGACTGCTTGCACCTGACTGGAGAAGGATCTGGGAAATTTTGGAGGAGTGTCAACCAAATGCCTGTTGTAAACAAGGAGTATAAAAGACTGATGAACTGACTGCCTCTTGGGATACTGATACGCCAGTGCCCCCGACGCCTAGAAGCCCAGAGCTGTGGACAAGAAACCCCAAGCAGAAGATAAGAAGCCCAGAGCTTACTACACCTTTGATTCAAAACGTGATTATTGTATTTTATACTTAAACGATAAAGTTCTATTTGCCTTTATATTTTTTGTTTATTATAAAAAGAAAAGTAACCAATTAAAATAAATTTAACTGATTACAAAATCTGCCTACTGAGACTTAGATTTATGATGCTGGAAGACTTTTAATGAGAACATACCACAGAGGAGTCTTCTGACCAAATTGTAAGTACCTTTTGAATGCTTACCGTTTAGGTCAGATTTGGCTTTCTTTACCTTACCTGAGAATAATAAATAAATAGGTAAAAGGTGTTAAGAGTAAAGTGCACACCGTAAAACACTACATTCACATTTTCCCTTTTTGATACTCTTACTGTATCTGTTAAATACCTTCCTGGTCTTGATGTCAGCCCTGAAGGACATGATAAAAAAAAATAAAAAGAAAATAGATGTAAAGACCCAGCTCACTCATTGATCTCATAAATGTAGAGTTGAATGTTTTTAATGAATAACAGAGGTCAGTGTTATATTTGTTTTAGATATTTGGTTTTACCCAACCGCCACTAGAGGGAGCTGTGTAAAAGATAGCCACCATAGTACCCTGGGCCCAGTTGTTCAAAAGTTATGATCGTATTTCAGATAGATTGGATCAAATCTTGAAAATGGTTTGTTTAAAAGAACAAAAATGGTTTTCTGAAATCGGATTAGATCACTAAATCCTATCTTGGTTTTCATCTGGATCAAATTGTCAGTTTGTGTTGTGTGCTTTTTAGTAAGATCGGGATACCTTTGAACCCGAGAATCAAGATTATCCTGATTCCAGCAGTAGGGTGCATTTCAGGAACAAAAATGTAATAAAACTTGAAAACTGGTCAAAAAACACATTTTTATAATTTAATATACACACATTTATTTTTATTTTGCTCTTGGTTAGTTGAACCTAACTGTTATAAAGCAATAAATTAGAAGTAGTCATAGACATAGGCTACCTATTAACCTTTCAGTACAAAAAAGTAAAAAAAAAAAAGTGAGAGATTTTGGCGCCGTTAAAATATTCCCCCAAACAGCTGTCAATATCAAAAATAATATCTAATTTTAAGTGTTTTTTTTTTTTTTTTTTTTTTATCACTGCATATAAACTACATTGGCACAATCTTCAGAGATGAACCAGACAAAAGTAGTTTCTAACAATTGCATCCCTTATTGCATGCATATTTGTTTGTTTTTGTTGTGGGTCACATGAGGGGCTATGGAAACTCTAAAGGCACCAGCACAAAAGTAAGATAGATTACCTTATCTTGGATAGCAAAACATGGGATTTCCAGATCTAGAAAATTCTGATTCAGAACAACTGGGTCCTGGTGTGAAGTTGTGGACTAATAGGCTACCTCAAAGAGGCTGAAATAAGATCCATACTATCGAATTTGTGCAAGAACTCTACTGAAGAACACAATCAGTTTAGAATAAAGTGAAAGATTTAAAGTGACAAAAAAAAAACAAAAAAAAACATTGTATTTTTTTAGGGCACAAAAACAATTGCTGTGTGTGTAGGCCTACTGTATTCGGTCACATATTTATATTTATTTTATTTTTATTTATTTATTTATTTTTATTACAGGGACAGTGCATATTAATAAACATTTCTGTCAATATGCCAGAAATAGCCAAAAGGCTATTTTTCATCTGCAGTCATAGACAGATGGTTAAAAAGTCACCCTAAAAGGGAGTAAAATTACATATTTACAGTACATAACAATATAAAAATTAAAAATTACAATACATTTAGTAAGAAATACTATTGAAAGATTTTGTATTTTCAGTCATCAGAATCATCTACATTGTGACTTAGATTTAATCAACTGAAAACAGTGTCTGTCATCTGTAAAGGTGTGAACCAAATGGCCCACAGTCATATGGCCCATACAGACAAATGGCCTATAGAAACTGATGGGTGTGAAACCACATTGCTCAAGGTAGATTGTAGTATAGATCGATCTCCTGTGGGAGGTCCTAACAGTTTTCCTTTGTCTGTAGCCCTTTTGTCTTCATGTATAAAGTTCTGTCTCAGACACGGAACGTTGGGTTAAGATTGTTGAAGGGCGACATGCTAACGTCGCTGCTGAAGGACTGCTACACTACAAACCTTCAATAAATTCTTCTCCCCACAAGAACTCTGGTCAAGCTTACTTATTTTATGTATTGGATAAATCTAATACATTGGCGAGCCACCCAAACCACTGCTCGGCCAAATACACCAAAATCTAATACTATTATGCTAAAATATACAATCGAAACACAGCAAACCAATCAAACGAACATCAGACAAAAACATGACACATACACACACACACAAGGCAAGAAACCAGCAGTGGGCAGCCAGAGCAGGTCTAGAAGTAAGTTAATGTTGACAGCTCTGATAATCAATGAACCATTTCTTTAACAGGATCTTAAATGTACTATATGTGTTTAGATTTCTGATGGTTATGGGGGTGAGGTTCCACTCAGTAGCAGCTCGAACAGAAAACGCAGTTTGGCCAAATACACTTTTCCTAAAGGGAACCCATACACAAAAGAAATATATTTAAAATATATTTTCAGAATATATTTTGGAATATATGCAAATATTTGAAATTGGCCCAATAAATATATTTTAGTTAAATATAAATATAAATATAGGTGAACAACAATGCGAATATATTTCAATGTTTGGAATATATGCCACATATATTTTTGACACTTTAAAATATATTTCGATATATTTCTTTTGTGTATGGGAATGATACAATCTCTCCTCGCTGCACCTCTGGTTCTGCTGTGATCAGCTGTTCGGATGTTAACAAACTGATGGAGAGGAGGAGATGATAAACCATGAATAATTTTTATAAAGAAGACATAGATTTGAATATTTGACCATGTTTTCCCAGCTGAGTAATCTATATTTTTGTAATATTGGACAATGATGAAAAATACATGGTTTCTTATCCAGAATTTTGACAGTTTGTTTGTAGAGTGATTGCAGAGGTTTCAAAGATGTAACCCTAGCTTGTGACCAAATGGGTAAACAGTAAGTGATATGTGAGAAGATCATAGAGTGCATGTACATTTTTGCTGCCTGTGTGGACATTTGATGGCGAATGTGTCTAAAGTTACTGAGGGTGAATTTAATTCGATTACAGACCCTTTTTACATGTGATGTAAATGACAACTTTGAATCAATTAAAACTCCCAAATATTTCTATTCTGACACGATCTGCAGCCTTTCCCTTGAAACAAAAATATCTGGCTCAACACTGAAGTTTTTGTGAGACTTGGTGAAGAACATTGCTACTGTTTTTGATGTATTCAGCTGCAGGCCGGAGTGTTTCAACCAAGCTGTTATATTATCCATGGCGTTAGTGAGTTTCTCAGCCACCTGGGAGATATTCCTACCATGAACATAGACTACAGTATCATCAGCATACATCTGCACAGAAACATCAGAACAGACGGATGGGAGGTCATTTATATAAACTGAGAACAACAAAGGCCCTAAATTAGATCCTTGAGGAAGACCGGTGGACAGACTGAGGGCCGCTGATTTGTATGACTGGATTCTGACATGTTGGAAGCGGTCAGTGAGATAAGACTCAATCCATCATTTTGTCAACAAAATTTTTATAATTAACAGTGTCAAAAGCCTTCCTGAGATCCAGGAACACAGCACCAACAACCCCACCTCGGTCCAACAGAGCTCTGATGTTTTCAGAAAAAAAACAACTCTGTGGAGTAATTGGCTCTAAAGCCAAACTGCATAGTGAGGAGAGCATAGGGTGTGGTGTTTAGATGGTTAATAATTTGTTTTGCTATCAGTTTCTCAGCAATCTTAGACACTGTAGGCAATATACTGATGGGTCTGTAGTTTGACATGTAATGAGGATCTCCACTTTTGAAAATTGGAACAACAACAGCTGGTTTCCACATGCTTGGGAACATATTCTGAGAAATGGAAAGATTGATAATTTTGGTGATGGGAGGTGTGACTGGTGTACTTAGCTCCTTGAGCATCACCGTATCCATATCTTTACATCTGGATGGTCTGAGTGATTTAATGGTCTGTGATACCTCTGATTCTGTGATGGTAATTAAACTGAAAACTGATTGATTTGTGTCTATTGACGGAGTGTATAGGAACTTGGCTTTAAATAACCTCTGACGATGACACCATTGGAATGCGTGCTCATGAGAGGCTGTAAATAGACGTGAAACAGGTGTGCCTTCAGGTATCACTTTGTCTGAAGAGACGTCTGGACACGCCCCTAGTGCAGCAATGTAGCACAGCATCTCTTTCCCGCTTTTTAAGAGGAAAGAGTTAACTGGAGATGTTCCCTTTTAAAAGCTACTCTCAATGCTGTGCTCATAGCACTATGGGAACGAGACCAACGTACGCCACCACACTGGGAAATGTCTGGACCCCTCAAGGTTGTGTAGTGTGTGTTCACGAACAAGAGAAAACTCTCAGACATGAGCTCGGGATGTCGACTCAAGGACTTGTGTGTCCGAGTAGCACGTACATCCAAACTATAAGATCTGATGAATGTGTGCCGAGAGGACCAGCCTGCCACATGCTGCAAGGGGGCTCCCCTTGACAAAGTCTTGGAGGAAGCAAACCCCCTGGTAGAATGAACCCTATCTCCTAGAGGTTAAGCTTGACCGTGCGCCTCATAGGCTAGAGCAATCACCCAGTGTGACTTTGTTTGCTTGGTGGTGGCCGCCCCCAGTTGCGGCCCCCATAGCAAATGAAGAGTTGCTTGACTTATTCCACTGGCTAGTGCGGTGGGCGTAAGTTTGAAGAGCATAGACTGGACATAGTCAGTGAAGTTTCTCCTGCTCTAAGCACCAGGATACGGTAGACCCTTAACTGCAGGAGGAAGTACATCAGGGTCAGAAATACAGCCATCAATTCGGGGCAATGTACTGTATGTGCCAATCGAGATGATGACATCTCCAGATCCCTTGGGCTAGATGGCCATCTATGGCCGCACCCTAGCCCATATGGGAAGTGTCTGTTGTTAGCATCTTGTGACAACACACGCCTAGAGGTGGACCCGAGGAGAGGAACCGGGTCTGAGCCACATAGAAAGGGTATGAAGTCCGCAGCACGTATGCCTTACCATAAACATGGATTTTAGAAAGGACGCAAAGCACTCAGCGCATGCCCTTACCCTTGTGCCAGTAGAAAATAAATGTCGGAAACAAAAAAATAAAAGTTTGAACAGTTAAAGTACTTAATTAGTAGTAATATCCACCTTATTTTGCAACGCGGAAGTATGTATGCCGTACTTCCTTATAACGTCTTAGACTTCCATTTCGCTAGCCGGTAGGTAAGAATCCATGTTGTGGTAGCACGCACAAAACACGATTAAACACCGTGATGATAAATATTTATCACACCCGCGGTAAATAACACAGTGGGGGGATGAAATGAAGAAGTGGCCTGACATCTTGAGAGAACATTTTCAATTATTTTATGTTGTGACTCGGAGTAGACTGGTCTTCGATGCAGCTCGTTTAGCAAATAAGAGAACAAATATTCTCTGCATATGCTGTGAGTTTGGGTTGCTGCAATGTGCGCCATTTCACCAGATTTGTAACATAAATCATCTATAACCTACACCAACACAGGAGAATACATCAATATGTTTCTGAATATGCAAACTGTTCATTCATAGCAAATTCAAAATAAAAGTTTAAACCCTCATCATGAGTTTGTGTTTTGATGTCAGCATGTTATTGTTCAAGAAATTACAGTGACTGTAACAATGTGGAAAGAGCAAACGTATGGGAATTTTGGCGGTTTCTCACAAATGTGTCGCTCAAATACACACAAAAGAAATACATAAATTACTGCTGCGTTTAATAACATAATTTAACATGCACCATTTCATGCCGAGAGCTCCACGTCGACTTGACAGACGCCACTCTTGGATGTACTTTATTAGACAGGTGAGCAAATGTACATAACATGATGAAATGCTAGAATATGATCAGTATGTTATTCTAATGTTGATCTAGCTTACTGCTTGTCACTTGTAGCCAACAAACTAACACATAGAATAACATTTTAACTTTCGACACTCAAATGCAGTTTAGTGTGATAGTGTAGATTAAGTGAAACAGCGCTGCGTTGCCTCACATTAGTTTAATTCGTCAAATAAACTGACCTGTGCGAGTAGTAATTCAGCACTTGCGGGTAATTTAGTTCAGTAGAATAAATGTCCTTATTCCTTTATTCAGTTATTTCTCTCATTAGCAATGCAATCACTCATCCATAAACATTAGATCCATCGGCATGGAGACAAGTTTGTTTGTGAATACTCGCCAATGTAGGGATTTTAACAAATTGAGTATTTGACCATTTAAACAAAAGCTCAACATGGTACTCGCAACTGACAAGCTGTTAGTTACAAGAGGCAGTTTTAAGTGCGTGCGCTTTGGGTGAGAGCACGAAACCTTAGGGAATGAGAAAATTATGCCAAATTTCAGGCCCTGTAACACCAGAGCGAATAAGACATGAGAGTTGGTGTGTGTCAACGCTGTCAGAGACAGAGAGAAAGCACAGCAGGACCCGGTGGATAGATACTACGGGAAATGAGTATTGGAACCATTTCTGAATCGAAAAATCTATATTTTTGAACACTACAAAGTGGGTTGATAATCAGTTAAGTTACACTAACCACAAGTAATTTACTAGGAACTGCTTTAATTTGCAGAAGCTTTGAGTTGATTACAAGCAAGTTAAATCACAACACCAATTAATATTTAATTTCCAATTATTTACTTGCGGCAAATAGCCACGTAAAAAGCTGGAATAATATACTGACGAACAGTTATGCCAAACAAGATCTGACTATTCTTTTCATTCTACCAAACAGAAAGAACACAGAAACAATGGTTGCTTTCAAAGAAAATCCTCTTTATTTAGCTGAATATTTTCATCCAAAACAGTTTTCATATATCAAATCCTTTGGAATATAACATTCCTAAATATTTGAACCAACAAATTAAAAATGCTAAATGGCTATCCAGTATGCAATATTCACTACGGTCATTAGCTCTTGCCTTACTCAAAATGAACATTTCGTGATCAACACCTCAGCAAAGTAGCGGCTTCTCCCTGTAAAAGAAATAAGAATATTTACATGAAGCAAGATTATGTCTCACCATAAGATTATAGACAACTAGTTTAAATGTTTGAAGACTATATAACCATGCTGGGAAGGGCAACACAGCAGGCCTCAAACCACCTCAAATTTCTCTAGCAGACATCACAGGAAAGGCAAGAATCACAATGACTCAACCTCGCTGGAGAGTCTGCAATGACTCTTCTCTTTTACAGAGAACATACTGAGTTTAACTAAAACAGTTGCATTTTACTATGTGTGAATTGTGTGTTGACCAGACTTACTTCCTTCTTGCAGCAGCTGTGATATAAACATCTCTTAGATGGCACCAAACTCATGGCCAGTACATATGAATGTACTATGAAGACTTCAAGAAAATGGCATTATGCTGCAAGAGAAAGACCATTTCAGTACATTTCACAAAAAAACTTGACAGGCAGATATTGAGACCTTCGAGCACATGTTGAAAATATAGCTTGTCAGGGGTTTCTATAACCATGTTATAGGGGTAAACAACACGGCCTCAAACCACCCCATGTCCATCTAGCAGACATACAGGAAAGGAAAGAGTCACTTCAGACTCAACCTCGCTGATCAGCCTGCACGACAACGCACCACATTCACATCTTAGCGCTTTATGCTTCACATTAATTACCAACCAAAATGCTAAAAACTTATTAAAAAATGTATACCTAAATGCAAAAAATTTTATACAAATGTTTAAATAAGATTTAACTAATAAAAACTTCTGAACTCGTATCCACAAGTGGACCCCTGTGACCACGTGTTTTTAAAATTTAAAATCACAGTTAAAGTTAAGAAAAAAAAAACCCGTTACTACAATCTAGGCTATAATGTTACATGTTACAGTTACTAGCAGAAAAGAATATTTAACTTATTACATACATAACATGCATAAAACCAGTCTTTACAATAAAGTTACACGACTACTGCATTATATTTTACATATTAAAAAAAATATATATATATATTGAGATGAACAGTAAATAATCTGTTGTTATATATGTTGTTCTGATATCCAAACCTCACCTTAAAAGAGACGACAAAGAAGCTACTGCTCGCACGATGGTCTTCGAGCTAAAGAAAGAAGTTTGGGAAATCACGTCAGTTAGTCGCCTCTTCTTCTTCTGAGGTTTAATGGCGGCTCACTGGCAGGTTTTTAGCGCGTTACTGCCACCAACTGGAGCACAGAAGAGCACCGAAGAAAGGATAAAATAGTCATATTGAAATTTAAATATTTAAAACCTTTTGCATTGTAAGTTTGACTTCCTATTATTTCATTATGCTTTAATTTCCATATGCTGTACAGTTGAGCAGTAGTTGATCTTCTCGCAAGTGTGTTTAGTTTTGCATTATGCTGATTTGACTGGAGAACTAGCGATTCTTTTTAATCTCTTATCATAAATAAATGTTATTTTTATAAATTTTATCAGAGATATGAATATTTGAAAAGGTTTCATAAATAATTTATTAAAATGACTTTAAATATTAATTTGACTTTTAGTTACTAATAATTAACAAATCTACCAAATTATAGTCAATTATCGTTTTTTTCTTACACATAGGTATTTTTTATAAAATGATGATCTGGCCCCACGCAATCCATATAATATCAGATCATATTAAATAATATCAACTGCCCTCTTTTCAGCTGAGTCTGCAATGACAACTCAGTTAATCATATTGTCAGCTTTAGTTTATTCTTTGGTCAGCTTTTGAATGATTCCACGTGGTTACAGTTGAGTAGCATTAAAGGTAGGGTAGGTAGGATTTTGATAAAAAAAACTTTTTTCCAAATTTGTTTTTGTCTTTATATACCAATACATAATTAAAATGTAAGTGCTCTGAAAAAGAGAGTATAAAAATCGAGTGACTGTAGACCTTTTAATCTGCAATAAACACAGCTCATTATTTCCATTCGGGACGAAACAATTGATTGGTTTGGGCGACTGTCACTCACTCTCGCAACCATGGCTACCACCCCTGTTGATCTGCTAGATCTGCCCATATGAGCGTGCATCTGTTGATTTAAGGAGTGCAAGGGAGGCGCGGAATCTATGAAGAGTAAAATTATGGCAGAGAAAGAGCATTCAAAATTCAAAGCACCTGCATATGCAGTCAGCGAAGGCAAACAAGGCAAAAACTACTTCCTCGGACCCAGGTTGAACTCTTGAACGACCTCCTCTGCTTCGCCCTCGACCCCGGACCTGTCCTCGAACCGACGATGCGGTACTTGTCTCCGGAGTAGTCCTCATTAGTCAACAATGTTTTCATCATGGAAATTCTTACATGCAAAACACCGTATATGTTATGAATCTTACACGAAATTCACCTTCATCACAGTGTAACCGATGGTAATGGAAAAACGTGTATCAATGCAACCTGTTTTTAGCTTTGCCTTATAAATATAGCTCGTTACCTATAAATATAGCTCGTTACCGAATCAAACAAAGTATATTTTAAACTTTACCAGTATCGATATGCTAGCTTGATAGTGAGTACTAAAAGAAATCTTTTTTGTTTATATTTATAGTGATAAAGTTAGGTATTTTATTACATGTGATTCTGACATGATGTCACTGCATGCACTGCGCTCCTTCCTCTCCACTCGTCTCAGGTAAATAAATGCGTCTTCCAGCTGAGCCTGAGCGTTTGGCGTCGCGCGTTCATGTGTTTTGGGGGCGTGGCTTTGGAAGGAGCTCAGAAGGGAGGGGGTGGAGTGAATGGAAATAATTAGCTGTGTTTACAACAGTAGTGAGAGGTCTACAGACACTCGATTTTTAGACTCTCTTTTTCAGAGTACTTACATTTTAATTATGTATTTGTTTTTTAAAACAGTTTAAACAAATTTGGATTTTTTTTTTTTTAAATCCTACCTACCCTGCCTTTAATATCTTGTGGCATTATAGCCTACATCATTTCTTTTGAAGTAACTTCTGCTAAGATTTCAATAGCCTATGTTCAAAAAAAGATCTCTCATTTGATGCAGTGTCCAGTGATGTCAATTTAAAACGATTAAATGTTTTTATCCTTAGCAAGAACTGTACCTGGAGACAACATTTCAAACATAAAAAAAAGGAAAATAGAATGATGGAAAATCCTGCCGTTTCCAGCTCTTACACTAGAGGTCAGCATAATACTGTTAATCATGCTGACGTACCACAGCACAGTAAAACAATACCTTTACTTGTTAAATAAAACAAGAATTTCAGTCACTGCGTGGTAGTTATTTGTAATTTAGCACTTACAATTATTTATTTTTTTATATACAAGAGCTTATTATTATACACTTACTGGAATAAAAATGCTGTAGACCCTGTGGGAGAAGAGCCTAAAGGCAAGAGGTGATCTCAGTACCTCTACAGTCTGACGAAGTTGGCTAAAATGACCAAGTCACACTTCACCCCAAATCTCTCTCTCTCTCTCTCTCTCTCTCTCTCTCTCTCTCTCTCTCTCTCTCTCTCTCTCTCTCTCTCTCTCTCTATATATATATATATATTGCATAAAGAAAATAAGGCTTAAGGTTTTTACGGAATGTTGCCGTATTTATCATTAATGATTTATCCATGCACATTATTATCATTATTATTACTATTACTTATTTTTTACTTAAGTTCCCTTTTATGTTTACTCAAAATTACTTCCCCTCTCCCTCTTGCAATGAAATCTCTTCTCTGATGATGTGTTTACTGGCGTAAGGGCGGAACAACCTGTCACTCATGAGATCAAAGCAATACCAGACCACAATGACCAAATCAATTCCTGATGGACAAAATCAAGTTCAGCTCTTCATTTTTTCTTGTTCGAGAAGCCGTTTTACTTGGATATATATGTCATAATAGGGAATAAAAGACTATCGTAACTTCCATTTTATGTTGATTTTAAGATTTTATGCACTGTGGCATTATTTTTGGAGACAATTCAATGGCGGCCCAGGTTTTTGGTGCGTTACTGCCATTAACTGGAGCACTGGAGAGCACCAAAGGATAAAATATTAGTAATGTATTTCAATTCTGATATAAAACTGTTACTCTGAGATAATTTATTAATGTGGCATACACTTTTCATTGTCCTGGACCATTGTTAAAATGACTTTGCACTTTAAGTTTGACTATAGTTCATTATGCTTTCATTTTCATATGCTGTACAGTTGAGTAATCACAAATGTGCTTAGTTCTAAATTATGCTGATTTGACTGGAGCACTTTTAACTGAACCGTAATAATGTAAGTAATGAAGACATGAAACCAAAGCTGTTGGGTCAATATTCCGGCCAACCCCACCTTTGCCAATATTAGAGCAGGTGGCCAGGAGAAATCTGTGCCTTCTGTCTGTGCACACACCGACTATCACTGTATGTCCAGTCATTCTACAAATGCATGCAAATGTACCCTTCATTTGCTTGTGATAATGACAGCTGCACAATGGTTTAGTGATTTTGAATGTGAAACATGAGGAAGAGTTTCAGTTTGACACATGTGGCCTTAACACAGAGAGCCACACAGCGAGAGCACACAGCACTGTGCCAACACAGCTAAAATGGGATGACTCACTGAGCCAAGAAACAGACATCAGTGTTGTGCCATGAATTGAGGCTCTTGTGCAGATGGACCAACTAACCCCTCTGTGTTGCTTACAGACTTTCACTTTTCAGTCCTTATTTAATCACTTTCTTTTTTTAAGCAAATGCCAGGCTTGGCATTATTTAGGAGAATAAAAGCAAAATATCATTCTAAATTAGTGTTTGGGTAAATTTGGTCTGTGTTAGTTGTTTTTGTCACAACATTGTGGTCCAAAGTTAATGTGATGGTCCATATGATATATGACATCAAGTCTTTGTCCTTCTCTATAAAAATGTGTCTAATACATTAGTTTTCAACTGGTTTTGCTTCAGGATCCAGATTTTACATTTGGACATTAAAGGCACAATATGTAACTTTTTTGCTTTAAAAATAGCAAAAATCACTATATCTATGTTATATATATATTTTTTTTTGGTTGTGTACTTACATTATCCCGACTGTTTCCAACAACTTTCAAACCAGGAGAAATTTTAATTTAATTCGAAGACACTTTTTGTCGCAGTCAATGGCGTCATATCCGCGTTGTCCCTGGTTTCCGCTCGTCTTGCCATGGTAACCAGAGCCCTCTGATAGTAACCAAGGCGACAGACGTGGACAATGTAGTTCGCAATGTCTATTTGCACGCTGTTGTTGTTTCGTTCAAACATTATGGACCATGGCAAGCAGACTTTGGATAAAAAAGGAGAACTAAAACGAGAATCAATTCAGCGCGGTGTTTTCGCCGAGAGCTCCCATAGACTAACGTATATAAACGAGAGCTCCACGTCCGAGACTTCGACCGCTCCTACATGTACTTTATTAAACAGGTGAGCACATTTACATAAAACTAATCAATGTTATATAGTTCAACAATGATAAAATGTTAGAATATGATCTGTATGTTATTCTAATGTTGATCTAGCTTACTGCTAGTCTCATACAGACAAACTAACACATACATTTCAACACATTTAAATGCAGTTTAGTGTGATAGTGTAATGTTAGACCAAGTGAAACAGCGCTGCGTTACCTCACAAGTTTAATTTGTCTAATATACTGACCTGTGAGTTGTAATTCTGCACTCGCGTGTAGTTCGGTAGAATGAAATGTCCATATTCCTTTTATATCCGCGGGACTCGCGTCGCGTGTGGAGCTGATAGCTGTCTCTTAGCAATCCCGAACTGCATCATATCACAGTCATGATAAAAACATTGATGTATTCAGTCATCCATAAACATTATTAGATCGGTCGGCTTGACGTTGACGTCAAGATCCATAATTCTTAGCAAATGTTGCGTCATCAAACTACGCCTTTGTTATTGTAAGAGGTTAGCGACCCCTAGCGGCGAAAAAAATGACATACTGTACATTTAATTGGCAACCCAAACAAAATAAACAAACATTTCTTTAATATCAAAACTGATTTATTTTTGTATAGCTCCAACGATATGCAAACTGTACATAAAAACATAACATACAGTAAGTTGAATATGAAAACAGACCATAAAATGCATAACATCAAAGGTGTAATTTACCATCCTATTGGCCAGTATTTAATATGTTGGCATCTGCTTAGGTTAGCTAGCGTTGATTGGACACCGACTTTTGATTTAAATAAATAAATAAATAGGCTTTAAAGATGCATGCATGTATTTTTTTAGTTTTTCTCAAATTATATTTATAGTTCAGACCATTAATTTTAATTTAATATTAATCAAAAATGAATCAGCCAGTATGTTCTGCCATCACTCTGGTGTCAAATTAAAATACTATTTAAAAGAAAAGTTACATGGTCATTTCACTTTTTCAGTTGCATTTAGCCTTGTTTATCCCCCTGCTATCCTTGACCTCACTTGACTTTATTAAAGGGATAGTTTACCCAAAAATGAAAATTAGCCCATGATTTACTCACCCTGAAGCCATCCTAGGTGTAAATGACATTCTTCTTTCAGACGAATACAATCGGAGTTATACTAAAAAATGTCCTGGCTCTTCCAAGCTTTATAATGGGAGTCAATGGGTATATTTTTTTGGAAGTCCGTCAAGCACATCCATCCAAAGTGCTCAAAACTGCTCTGGGGGCTCTCATGAAGTGAAGTGATGCGTTCATGTAAGAAAAATATCCATATTTAAACTTTATTGACTAAAATAACTAGCTTCCGGCAGACGGCCGTACGCAAGTTGACTTATGCCAAAAGAGTAACACTGGACCATGACGATGTATGACGTAGCGTAAGCTTTGACGCCTCTCGCGGTTCAAACAAACAGGGCTGGGCAACCACCGTCTATGTGACGAACGGGCAACCGTGCGTCACATAGTAAAAGAAATGGACACAGCGACCCCATTGGATTCAACAGAGAAAAGTGAATTCAATAAGCACTCACTTCCTGATGGCTGACCGTACTGCGCAGACTCAAACTGAGCTTGACGACATAGATGTGACGTGAGCAACCCGTCTGTCTTCTAGTAGCTGTGCCAAGAGAAATCTGAATCATTCCCTTCCGAAACTTGCAGAGACGGAGAGTGTGAGTAGGAGGTGTCCGTGAGCTAGGAGCAGGAGCAACTTTTGCTGATTATTCTGATTAATTATTTTGTCATTTTGCCTCCACGTCTCCTCGATTGCCCGCAAGCTTCTCCTCCTGTCCATACGGTAATATCTCTACTGTGTGACGGAGAGTCGCGTGGTTATGACGCAATCGTTAGCCTATTTTTACAAAAACTGCTTCTACGGGGCCATAACGTAAGATACAAGGTAATGGAGCCTTTTATACATTTTCGTGTTTCTTTAGAAATAAATAATGGACAAATGAGTCTTTAAACGCCTCAGATATAAAGTTATTCGCTGTCAAAGTGAAGCCAAAATGAATGGGAGTCAATGGAATGCTAACAGCAGCACACAAACTAAAGTTTTAAAGTTTTTCTTACGCAAATGCATCACTTCACTTCAGAAGACATTTATTAACCCCAGCAGAGCCGTTTCGAGCGCTTTTATCACGGATGGATGCACTTTGATGGACTCCCCAAAAAATATACCCATTGACTCCCATTATAAATATTGGAAGAGCCAGGATATTTTTTGAATATATCTCCGATTGTATTCGTCTAAAAGAAGAATGACATATACACCTAGGATGGCTTCAGGTTGAGTAAAGTCCTACATTTGATCTTATGATCATTTCTCAAATGTGCGTACGTGTGAATGCACCTTACTTACAGATGTGAAATTTATAAATCACCAATGATCTTGAAATTGTGTGTAGCTGAATGGTTTCAGATCTCCAGCTTAATGTCATTAACATCAAAGAGTACCAGTCAACATCCAAATCCTTTAATTGAGAATGGTGAGCAGCAAGAATTGCTTAGTTTTCTAAATATCTGCAGCACTCTGACTCTCTGTCTCAAAGAAAAGTGCGTACCTCTGCTTAGACCCTGATGCGCAAATTTCTGTAATGTTCCAATTGTAGACCAAAAAAAGACCAAAAGATGAAGCACTCAAATAGTTCTTGGATAAGACCTGTCTGGCCAGATGACAGATGTCTCCCTCTGCCAGCCATTAAGAGTAATCTCTAGAGAATTAAGTGCACTGTTTAACAATGCCGTGATGCAGCACAATGACGCACAAAGGTATAGGACGCTGACAGCAGCACTTGCCCTGAGGTCAGACGTCAGTTTCCTAGAACCAAATGGTTTACTTCTGCAGGCTATATGATGCACAACTGGAACTCTATACACAAATGACACTGTTTACACTAAGATTCATAACCTCAGAGAATGTTGTGTTTACCTCAGAATAAATTCAGTTGCTTTCGCGTGCGGTACGTAAGCAGGGCAGTGAATGATGGCTTTGTGTGAGTGTTGCAACCTCTCATCAGCTGAAGATGGGGGAGGAACACAGTGTTAAGCAGCATGAAGGGCAAGAGGGAACACACTGATTTAAGGGAAGGTGATTCATAGAAGGACTTTCACTGAATTACAATGCATTGTGTACAATTTATTTGTACACAATGTACTGTATTACACAGTGAAATGTAACAAGACAGAAACAGTACAGAACATTCAGGGAAATAGTATTAAATACATATTGATACATCTAGGGTAGTTGAGCATTTGTGGCCCAACTAGAACACAACTTTGTTTGAATAAGCTAGTTCTTGCAGTGCTTCAATATAACACCTGGGACTCTTTGACCTCAATGTACATTTTCCACTGAATTCCCTGAGAGACCGCAGACTGCAGCACAGGGAGGGATGATCAAGTGATAGTCGTGTACACAGCTGCCCGTGTAACTGGAGAACATTGGGAAGATTTTGAAACAGTTTAAGGTCTTATTAATGTATAATCAGGGTTCACAAAATTCCAGTCAGCTGACCTTATAAGTATATTAGATTAAATAAGGCAAAAACATAGCCTCATAGCATGGTGTGGTTTGTTTTATACAGTCTTTCAAATACTTTTTTTTACTCAACCTCTATATGACTTTGAACACAACAGAAGATATTTAAAAAAAAAAATTATACTGGTGTTGTCAATACAAGGGCCAAAAACATCACAGACTTTCCTTGTATAGACTAAAAACAGACATTTTTTTGAAAATATATTCTTTTATATTCCACATAAGAAATTCATGTATGTGTGGAATGACAGGAAATGACAAAATTTCACTTTGGGTGAACAACCAAAAAAAAAAAAAAAGGTTGACTTTAGCATGCTTTTAAAAAGTACTTATTGCAGAAATAATATACTTAGATAATATTCCAGTTCCAGGAATGCACACATTTTTTGTTGGTAGTACCAGTTTGTGTTTGGCTCGAGGTCATGGTGGCAAAGGACCCTAGGTTGATTTTACTCCGAACCATCCAACGTATACTTTTATATACTAAGAGAGTTTAGTCCCAAGCAGTATTGAAATAGTACACTTACAAGTTTACTACAAGTACACATTGATATTAGTATACTTACTACATAAAGTATACTTAAAAATATACTTGAACATTACTTATACTTCATAAAATGAACTTGAAGTATACTTCTTTTTCCTAAGGGAAGGCCTAATCCTGCCATCTAAGCGCTGTCTGTGAAACCAGGCTTATATGTAATTCCATAATTACATGGTGGTGACAGCAAGAAGGGAGAATTTCTCCATGAAGGTTACAAAATTTAGGCTCTCATGAGCAACAACAGAAAATCGCACTGCATAATCCATACTTTTTGGTCGATTGTTCGCACACAAACACAAACACACACACACGACAACCAAAGACTGATAACAGGAACTTTAATTGCAATAAAAAGCAGGACAAAAGATCAATAAACAAAATAATTGAAAATGATTCAAGTAAAACTTTGAGTAACTTTAATGTGAAACTTGAAGTCATGAAAGTGTGTACTCTTTAATATATTATATTATCTGCAAGAACAGTTTTTATCTACTTTTTAAGATTTTAAGTACAAATGCACATTGAAAACAATTATTTGCACTTCAACTAAGCTCTTAAACTTCACAGATTTTACTCCTGAAAAAAAAAAGACAAGTAACTCCACATATCACGGGAAAACGTACAAATTCTACGAGGTGGCTAATTCGTACGAATTCATACGACCTCACTCGTACGAATTAGTATAAATTTTTTTCTACATCGTACATATTTTACGAATTGCCCTATTCGAATTCATACGAATGACATAGCCCTGACCCCGCCCCTAAACCTACCCATCACGTGGGTTTAGACAAATTATTTTTATCATTCGTACGAATTCGTACGAATTGGTCGTGAGATAGTGTTGCATATCCTCTACAGATCTCTATAATGTCTATACTCAGATTTACCAAGATAGAAAAGTCTGCAAATCTCTCTACATTTCTCATTAAATTCCTCTAATGGTATCTGAGCTCTTTTTAAAACTCTACTTTCTTACTCTATAGGTCAATGACTGTGTCCTTTTATTTCATCTAAGGAATTTGTACTTTGGTAAGTTGTACTTCAATGAAATATAACTGAGAACTTAATTTAGTCTCCTGAACTGTGAAAGCTCAACTTCTGAGCAATATTTCCTTTAGGCTGTGATGATTTGCCCTGCAGTTAATGCATGAACAGTGTTCGGTTTGTTAATATTTTATAATAAAGGTGATCACTGGATGGACTAAATGGCGTCATGGAGGAGTTGTATTTGCAGTGTCATCTCCCTGGCTTGTTAATCATGCAGTAATGTTCACTCCAGTCCTCCTGCTAGTGTCCTGATGACTCAGGTCTTATGTACCGCCACGGATGCTGGATGTTCTGCTGAAGTGTAACAGTATCAGTGGCCTAATCCTTCCTTCCTTCAGTCTTTTTCAAGCCAGCATATTCCACTCCTTAGCGCCATCGCTCAATTCTCAGGCTCATTGTCTTCCCTCCAGCCACCTCCCTTTCTGTTGGTCAGCTGACTGGATAATTCCAGGTTATTTGTGGTGGCCTGATCCCGGTATAATGGAATTATCACATGACACAGTGGTGACACAGCATGTGTGCGCTGCATGTGAACTGACCGTCTGGGGTTCTCAGACATGACATAGAGGTTAAGTGAGTGCTAGGTCATTCTTTGAACATTCAAGAACATTATAGCCTTAGTACCGTATTATTTGAACATTATAGCCTTATACTGTATTATTTATGCATGTTATGAGGCGGATGTTTACCAACAGAGCTTATTTAAATACATTTTAAAGTATGTAATTTTCTAAACATTTCACCATCTTTCATTGTTCTGTAAAAACAGATTGGGCCACCCCAAACTCATTGGTTGAGGCAATGTCTCTGCATCAGGTTGGTCAGATTAACGCCTTTTGAAATGAATCAACCTTAGCTTAATTAGACCGATATTTGTCTCTTGCGTACATTTAACTTGAATTCTAAAAGGTTTTAACAGCAAAATAACACATTGTAGAGATTATACTCATGGTTCCTACGGGTGAGGAAGTTTAATTTTACGCATGACTGTGTCATCATAAAATAACTTGTGAAAAAGAAGTATACATTTAAAAACAGTAGGCTATTTATGGAAATAATAGCCGACACTGTAAATTTTTTAAGTACAATAAACTTGGATGTTTGAGTAATTTCAACTTAAATGACATTAAACTGACAATTAAAAATTAATTGAATCTTGTACAAAATAAAAAAGCTGAAAATTGCTAAACTTATTTTGATGAGCTAAAACAATGTAAAAACATATGCTGTCATAACTTATTGATCTTTTTTTTACAGTGATACTTAAGAACAAATTGAAAGTATGTTTTAGTACATTTAACATATTGTATATCAACTTTAAATGTAATATCAAATAACACACTGCAGCTACAATTATAATCAAGTGATTTAGTATGTTAGTCAACATATCAAAATAACTTTGAAAAAAGATTATAAAAACTGATTTAAAAACGCAGTTTAATGTAAAACTTTTAATTTGACATTATTACTAAGTGCAATTTTTGAAGTGTACTTAAGTGTGTTAAGAAACACAATAGTCATGAGTGTACTTTAAGTATAATTAAGTGGCTTTTTATTTCATTCATTATATTGTCTACTTTTAAGAGTTGAAGTACACTACAAGTGCACATTCAATACAATTAATCACACTTCTTTTTCACATGGAAGTGTCTGGGTTTCTTCAGTGTAGACTACAGATCAGATCAGAATGTTCTGTCCGTTGGTGCTTTAAAGGAAGGGGTTGTTGCAATCCCCGCTGACTGCCGGACATTCTGCAATTGCAGTATTTCTCCTCAGGACAGAATGTTGCGAGTGCTAATGAAGTATGACTTGCTGTCATCATGTTATCATTGATGAACATTAGCTCAGAACAGAAATCCTCAGCAGTTAACTACTCTCGCTTTTCATATTCTCTTCAGGCTTCTTATGATTCATTGTATAATCCTAAATCTCTTTCTAGAACTTTCTAGCCCTTTAACAACATGTAAAAGAGAGATTAGATAGAAACCAGCATACACACTTAAATAAGATGTGTTTTGTGTCATCTCCATTCAGTTATATAAACTCAGTGTGCATTTTGCAAATAAATACTATTTCAATCATCTTTAATTTTATGAAGAAAATGTGAGTGGTGTTTGGTTGTGAAAACTGCTGCCATGATTCTACAGTATAACCAGGTGTTTGCTATGTGGTTGTAAGTGTCAATATGTGAAAATTAGTTTTTACGTGCATATCAGGCTGGAACCATGAAGGCTGCTAGGCGACAGGCGACAGGAGACAGGCGACAGGAGACAGGAGACAGGAGACTCAAACAGGTAGGGAGTCTGTGCGCGTTGGATGGCAACAACGAGATCAGACAACTGAAGTGTGGATAGTGACTGCTTATAAAGGGAGTGCTGGTGATGCAGGTGCAGATAATCAATAATCAGGTGACTGTGAACAACAAGGTGGAACTGAGTGATTCAGTGTGTGTTGAGGGGCTGGTGATGTGGCAGATCCTGTGACAGTTAAGGTGTTGTAAGACCCACAACCACCCACAGCGCTTTACCATTATGGTGGTATACTACTATACATACATTTTCCACATAGAGTTTATTCTATTTCAGTGTTTTCTGTCTATCTGGAGCCCTGCCATAATGCAGCTTTTATTTCAAGTCGAATGGTCATTTTAAGCATTCAGAGTTCTCTTCTGATGGCTGTCTGGCGATATCTGTTCAGTACAACCTGTATCAGGCCTCTGTGAAGTCCCCTGCCAGTCTGTCTCCTCACATCTGCATCACAATTAATGCACAGTGGGAGAAGTTACATGCTACATTTGCTTTCTGTCAGTCAGCCTGTGAGCTTTTCGTAATTTTGATTGCAGCAGGGGGACTTTTTCCTACAAGTTTTTCAGGCACCATGCTATGAGTTTCCCCACAAACAGGGCCGGAGTGGGGCCACTTTTCAGCCCAGGAGTTTCAGGCCCAAGACCGGTCCACTTTTTCCATGGTGGAATTCTAAATTAGCACTTTTTCTAAATTGGATAAATGAAGCAACAGTTCAGCTCTTACTATTGTGTAGTTTGTATTAATAACAAATAATGTAAAGGTTAAATAATAATTCACTTAGACTTTATAAGCAATTGCGACTTTATTTCACACAATTCTGACTTTATATTTCGCAATTCTGACTTTATAACGCGACTTTATATCACAATTCTGACTCTATATCTTGCAGTTCTGACTTTATAAGCAACTGCAACTTTATTTCACGCAGTTCTGACTTTATATCTTGCAATTCTGACTTTATAAGAAGCAATTGCGACTTTATTTCACACAATTCTGACTTTATATCTCGCAATTCTGAATTTATAACACAATTGCGACTTTATATCACACAATTCTGACTATATATCTTGCAGTTCTGACTTTATAAGCAATTGCGACTTTATTTCACGCAGTTCTGACTTTATATCTTGCAATTCTGACTTTATAAGACGCAATTGCGACTTTATTTCACACTATTCTGTATTTATATCTCGCAATTCTGACTTTATAACTCACAATTGCGACTAGCCTATATCACGCAATTCTGACTTTATATCTCTCATTCTGACTTTATAACACGCAATTGCGACTTTATTTCACGCAATTTTGACTTTATATCTCGCAATTCTGAGAAATAAAGTCAGAATTGCGAGATGTAAACTCGCAATTGTGAGATAAAAAGTCGCAATTATCTTTTAAAATGTTTTATTCTGTGGCGGAAAAAAGCTTCCATACCTCCTGGCCTCTTCCTCCCATCCATCCTCCCTGATGCGCACCGTTACGGTAGGGCCGGCCCAGCTATTGGTAGGCGCCGGCGATGCCGCGGTAGCCCACCTGAGAAAACGTTTTGGAAAAGACGGACTATGGACCCAACCAACTCTATAGGAGGGGAGAACTCCCTCACATGGTACAACCCATGCAGAGGCTGTGCGCTGCGGTGTCAGAATGTGAAACGTGTGTAGCCTATGTAGGCTAACTAACGTGACATTGAAATGTAAAAAAAAAAAAACCTTTCCTCGACCGGCCCAAAAGTGAAGCGGCCCACCGGGAATTCTCCCGATTCTCCCGATTACCCACTCCGGGCCTGCCCACAAACCTCCTTATTAAGAGCTGACTGGAGAAATGTCAGTGTTTGACTTTTTAACAGTAGCTACACATGACCTGTTGCTTGTTTTCTGATTCAGATGCATAACTATAGTATTTTAAAGTAACCATGAATTCCTAAATGTGTTTTAAAGAAGCCGTTTCATCCGGATATTTGTCATAATAGGGAAGAAAAGACTAATGAAACTTTATAACATTCATTCCAACATAACATCTTAGAGATCAGAGTTACCCTACAGGCTAATCTACAACCCCATTTCCAGAAAGGTTGGGACATTTTGTAAAATACAATAAAATCTAGAATCTGTGATTTGTTAATTCTCTTTAACCTTGGCAAACTAAAAATAACAAATTTTGATTTTGATGGCTACAACACACTTCAAAAAAGATGGGACATAGGCAAAATAAAAGATTATAGAATATCCAAGTTAAACAGTTTTGAAACAGTCCACAATAAGCAGGAGAACCGATAAGGGTATCGTGTTTAAGGGGCATCCACCAAAGATGGGCCATGGCTCACCACCTAGTACCAAATTTCAAGAGAGAATTGTCAAACAATTCAAAAACATTTCCCAATGCAAGATTGCAAATAATTTAGGTCTTTCACCATCTACCATACATAATGTTTTGAAAAGATTGATTGAATCTCTGTTATACAAGGAGCAAGCTATACATCTGTTCAATGCAAATACTGCCGACTTCTCTGGGCCTTTTTTTTTTTTTGAGAAAAATGGATATTAAATTCTCAGTATGAAAATATGAATATGACCATCCAGACTTTCATCAGAGACAGGTGCAAAAGCAAACATCTGTCATGGCATGGGGGTGCATCAGTGCAAACAGCATGGGTGACTTGCATGTGTGTGAAGGTACCATTGATCTGGAGGTTTATATTGGGATTGTACAGAGACATATAGTGGCATCAAAATCATATCTTTTTTGGGAGGCAAGACATTGCCTGGCCTCATTCTGGACATGCTAAAACCTGCCTGCAGTCCAGATCTGTCTCCTACTGAAAATATATGGCCCATCATGAAAAGGAGAATCAGGCAACGATGACCACAGACTGCTGAGCAGCTGTCTTGTATCAGGCGAGATTGGGCAAAAATTCCACTTGTAAAACTGCAACAATTAGTATAAATTCCCAAATGATTAAAAAGTGAAATTAAACATGCCTCTGCTCTGTCTCAACTTTTTTGGAGTGTGTTGCAGCCATCAAAATTTGGATATATTTACAATATAAAATTAAGTTGGTGAGTGAAAACATTGGAAATCTTTTCTTTGTACTTTTGTCAATTATATAAAAGTTTAAGATAATTAACAAATCACAGATTCTTGATTTTATTGCATTTTACAAAATGTCCCAACTTTTCTGGAAATGGGGTTGTAATTTGAGTTCATTATCTTGGGGCTCCTCCCCCTTCTGTGATGTCTTTGTGCTCGTGTCGTGTTGTGGACTTTTAGTTTGTACTTTGTTCATGTTTCCTGGATCATGTTCTCCAATTGTTATCACCTCATTGTTTTCACCTGTTTTGTTTTGTTTTGTTTTGTCTTTAACCCTGTGTGGGGGAATGTTTTGTATTCTTTGTCAGGTCTTGTCCATTTTTGAACGTATTGTTGGTGTGTTTAGTTTTGTTCCTTATGTTCCTAGCTTCCGAGTTATTTGTTGTCTCTTTATTTATCATCTGCGTTAGGATCATACTATACTTGGTCTCTAAATTTGCCCTTATCACACCTGCATTTGCGTTATTTAAGAATACTCTAGCATTCTTTTCTCTGCACCCTGGTGGTGGAAGTTCAGTCCTTACACCAGCATCATGAAAATAGCAATTATCAAGAAAAGTGTCATTTCATTATAATAAATTTGGTCATCTTTATATCCTTTATAAATCAAAGATCTCAGTGCTAACAAAGTATTGTAAGCATTGAGTTTCCACTGACTCAATCTTTCCAACTCTTTGGTTTGATATTGCATAATATAGTCACAGCCCTTCCAAATTCTTTCAAGCTATTTTAATCAATTATCCTCTTGAGATTATTTGCTTTCAAAAATAATGCTGTTGGGTAACATACTTTCTTCAATGGAGCATAAAATATATTTTGAGAAATGTCTTTTTGTCTATACAGTGGAAGTAAATAGTAATAAAAACTGTTTGGTTGCCAACTTTTTTCAAAATATATTTTATGTTCCACAGAAGAAAGAAAGTCATAAGGTTTGGACTGACATAAGGATGAGTAAATGACAAAACTAAAATTTTTGGGTGAACAAACGAAACGTGAGGATGACCCTTTCGACACATTTTTCTATTATTTTTACATCTCACGGCATGAGGGACAATTTTTAAGATGCCAGATTATGTTAAAAATAGCTTAACTTTTAAAAATGCATCTCAAGACTCACTGTTTTTGAATGAAAGAATGCACGCTGTGTGAATTGCTTCTAAGTTGTCAAGAATGAGTCCAGAGACACAGTTAACTTTCAACCTTCTGTGCAAGAGCACAAAGGAGATTCAGGTTAAGTGGGGATCGAGTCACAGCCGCTAATTCCATTTGCTGGAACCTTCCACATCAGACAGAAGGTGAGCCACCGGTAACCATGGTAACCAGAATAGGGGACTTTCCATTTGCCTGCTAGTTTCAGTCGCCCAAGCCTTACAGACACATATACAGCAGGGGTCGTTGTCTGGAACTGATGGATTATAGTGGGGTTACCTGCTTGAAAATTGGCATAGAAAAAACAATTCAGATATTTTTATTTTTCTGGTCAGGAATCATTGATTTTAACATTTAGCCTACTCACATCATTTAGCAGGAGCGACTTGAGTGTTTGTGGCACACGTTTTTCAATCTTTTAATGTTTCTTGAAAGGAACTCATGGTTTGGAAGATCACTTCATCAGCCAGGGATGAAAATGCATTTTTGGCAGTCTTTGCCTGGATAAATAGAGCATCAGAGTGCAGGGCCGGCTCTAGCCCTTTGGTCGCCCTGGGCAAAATTGAGTTTTTGCGCCCCCCCCGTTTGTTATAGCTAGCAAACTATAGCTTAGTGACAGCAATGAAACGTCCAATATGATATAACTTAGGCTACAATACTAAGTACATTTATTTCATTGGTAATGGCTGAGATGAGAAGACTTACTGCTGAGCTTTATTTTTTATCTTCTTCCTTTCTCCGTTTTCGTCCCTGTGCACCAGAGGTTTAGACCGCTTCATTTTCGATCAACGCGCCAGCAGCTGAGCACTTCCCTAACGTAACGGAACGCAACCCTCCCGCCCCCGCCTTTCCAGAAATGGTCGACAAAAATCATAAATTCAATCTAATAATCAGGTTGACAAGTAATTAAACGTGTGGTTGAGGGGGCGCCCTTTGATGATCATGTTTAATAAACATGTTTTATTTCGCGTTTCGTTCTAATTTTATGATTATTATGGGAAGTAGTTCTAGAGGGCGACACTAGAGTGCGTCCGCGCCCCCAACACATTTGTCGCCCTAGGCAACCGCCTAGTTCGCCTACAGCAATCGCCGGCCCTGAGAGTGTCTGTAGTGAGTTTATAAGAATTTATTGCATTTAATATATAGTATCAACTGAAAATCTCTCTCTCTCTCTCTCTTTCTCTCTCTCTCTGTTACACGAACACACCCACACCAACAACTTCTATGCTCTTGTTGTTTCTTAATTAGTTAGCCTGTCGATTAGTCACGCTGCAGGACTGCAAGCCCGATTTATGATACTGTCAGAATTTCGGAGGCAGAGATTCATCACAAAGGCAAATAATTGGTAAACAGCATGTCACATTTAGTGAATAATTATTCCTCCAAGTTTTCATAATATCAACCACAATATATTCAAACACAACTCTGTTTTCAGGTGGACTGATAAAAACAACATACAGGCTTACTGGGAAAATGTGCCTCTTTTTTGCAAATCTCCCAAAAACGTACCTATACGCACAATTCACTGCAGTTTCCAGCTGAAATTACAGTAAAACAGCAACAACTCCAACTCATTTTCACATAAATTATGATATTATAAGACCTCAAAACACTTTTACTAGCGCATATTTGGAAAATAATACATTTGGATATTTTAATCACAGGACGAGCTCCATATGTATCGCTTTTCTTATAATAAACTTTCTCTGTAGCTCACCTACAATACTGCAATTGTGATGTGGAGTGCTCAAGTATGAGTCCCATGAAGAAGCCAGCTAAAATGGCATGGTTTCTTTGTCGAATGTGTTTTTATCTCACGTTTGCTTTTGCTAACACTATTGGTTAAGTTTAGTGTATGTGTCGTTATTTTCAAATGCGATTGAGCACTACTGAGCACCACCCATCGGACATTCCATTTGACGACCGGCTGCGGCAATACATACAAAAACCAATGTAATAAACATTGTGAGATTCACATTTATCTGTTTCGCATTCATCTGTTTTCGAATAAAACTGAACACACTTTTAGCACCACTCACTGGATGTTTCACTTTAAAAGTGTCGCAAAAATATGCAAGATGCAGCATAATATCATTTTGCCACATGCAGGCATGCTTTTCCAAAACACCTGGGTTGGATAAAAACCTTTGTAACTATTGAAAGTTGTATAACTGTTATGTAGTAATGGAAAGTTCGGATCATTTTACTGATTCAGATCTTTGAATCTTTTTTCATGTCATTTCGTTCATTTCAGCAGAATATAACTAAAATAATACGTTAATAGCCAAAATGTATTAGTTCATCTCTCGATTCTTCAGGTTCGAGTCGTTCGTTCATCACGTGTGTGATGGATTTTTAATAGATAAGATAGTAAAACTATCTTTTATACTAACCATGATTCTAACAATTCTAACATATAAACCTTACTTCCTCTTTTAGGTCTAACATTCTAACCCAATGTACTAAGACGTTCTGTTCTTTGTCTATTTGTGTTATGGAAATTTTTCAAGTGCTGACCATGACAAAATCAAAAATTTACTGTCTGTATTATGTCATGATACATTGAGCAATCAACTGAGCTCTTAACCCTTTACTTGTGTTTTTTCTGATGTTTCGAGATGTTTTTGCTTGTGCCAGTGACAGAGCGTAAGACGGTGGGGCTTTGCTTAACCAAGAACCAATCAAATTGTAGGGAAATTATTTAATGTATGTATTTAATGTCATTTTCGCGATGCCCCATTCTAGACAAACTGTTGTATTCGTGTTTTCTGGTGGGATTCTCTCTGAAATTTGTCTGAGATCCTCCAGCCATGCTTCTTCTTGGGGGAGATTCTCTGAGAACTGTTCGGGATCTCTCCCAGCCATGATTAAAGCATTTAAAGGACATTTGCTTAAGTCTGTCTGTTTATTATTGCTGCATGCGCAGCAAGTTAGTTAGGGGAACAAGTTAGGGTAAGGAACTCAAAGCCAGTTGTCGACTGTAGATGCAAGAGCTAGAGTATAAAGTACTCAATTGTCGATTGTAGCCCCAGATATATTTATTAAGTGTCGACTGTAGACGCTTGGATGTAGACCAAGCGGCAACCTCCCCGTCTCTCCCTTGAAACCAACACGGAAGTGAGTTAAACTGTAATTTGTTGACTGGCCGCTTGAGGCTGTTGTCAGAAGTGAGTCAAATCTGTATCTCCCCCATGTTAAAATGACCAACTTTACAGCAGAAAAAAACGTGTTTAAAGCCTGGTGTCTGTATGTGGATTTGGTCTATACAGCTAATTTTGCCCTTCATAACAACTGTGAGGGGGGTGAATTATTTTATAACTCGTCCGTTTAGTTGATTAATATTTAAATTTAAGGGTGTGGCCAAGCCACTTGAGTGACAGATGGATTGCCGCTGTCAGTGCTAGCCGTTTGTCTGCTGTTACTAGCCGTCACTTCACCTCAGCAATGTTAGCTGCTGAACTTGCCATCTCTGCAGTGTTTGTGCTTTTTTTCGGGATTATCATTTCATACAATTTTAAGTAACGTTACAAAGCTCACGTCTTTGGATTCCGTCGTTATCGTTCGAGAGAACAACCAGCGCTGTATTTCAGTTGTTTTCCTCTGTGAACATGCACTAATGGATGTCTGACAATTTCGTTGCTTTTGGGGGTTTTCAAATTTAAAACGTCAATAAATGCTCGTTCGTTCTGCTCCCATGGAACAGATGGATTATAATATGCTTATGTAGGTTACCGTCAGATGAAATCATGCGGGCGTCGGCGCTTTCTCCGTCCGTGAATGAGCGCGGATTTTCTAGCGCATTTACTTGCACTTCAAAGGCAATATATCTATGGTTTAACGGTTAAACCATAACCCATTTGAGAGACGGCCAACATCAAAATGTAAAATGGACTGAATAAGCTCTCTACGAACTTGAGCGATGCCGCGCTGACGGACCATGAAAGAGTGACGGACATGTATGCACATAAATCACTGTCACACACAAACACTCGCGAAGTAATACACAGTCTCACTTGTAGCCATGTCTTTTAACTATTATAATATTTCGAAGGGCAAACATAGGAACGTTTAATTGGCTTTACATCATCAGCTAACTCGATCACGTCGAGCTAGGAGATTTCAGATAGCCAGGCCAGGCTCCTCAGCTCCACTCACGCCCCCCCCGCCTGTTTGTCCATTTTCTGTTATCCGGGAGTGACGCAAGGCCAAGATGGCGACGGCCGGCTCCGCCCACTTTAGGCTTCAAAAATGCTCTTCAGAAACCTACGGGTGACGTCACGGACACTACATCCATATTTTTTTACAGTCTATGGTGTAGACTGGAGACGCCCCAGGTAAATTTATTCATTAAGTGTCGACTGTGGACGCTTGTGTGTCGATTAGAGAAACCCCAGGTAATTAGGTTCCAGGTACGTAGTTAGGTTTAGGGAAAAATCTACCACACATGACAGCCCCATAGGCTGAAGCTATCCAGTTGGTACCGGATACAGAATTGTTTAGTTCATCTCTCGAGTCTTCAGGGTTCGAGTTGTTCAGTCTTTTGTTACGTAACTGTATGTTGTTATTATATGTAGGTATCTTTGCTTTATCAAAGTGGTTTCCCCCATCATACAGTTAAAGTTTAAAGCATTACCAACTCCTTATTACAACATTCAATGTTATGGAAAAGAACCATCATGACAGAAATTAAAAAGCATAAATTGTAAGAAATAAAAAAGCTATAATCTGAGACCAGAAACCTAGCATGTAACTGTAAGAGTTAAAAAACTGACTTTGAGTTTGGAAATTAACAAATTTCTGTGTCCAATGTCCAATGACGCTGTCACGTCACGTGACAAAAGAACGAAAGACTCTCTCTTTCCGGTACAGACAGCATAGCCTCAATGGGGCTGTCACAGGATGAGCGAGCGAATGACTCGGACCCGAACCCGAAGACTCGAGAGGTGAACTAATAATTTCTGTTTCCTGTACAGAACTTAAAGGATGTTGCGCATGCGCGGTCAACACAAAATTAACAAATCACTCTCTGAGACAACTCGGTATTCCTGAGTCATATTAAAGATTCGTTCAAAATTAACGAATGACCGACCCATCACTGCTGTCATGCAGTGTGATTTTAGCCATCAATTTTCAGTTTGTGACAGTGATTTCCTGTTTCATGCGCAATTTGCATCAGACAAACGGTGAACAGACTTTGGGAGGCCCATTGGATTGACGTTTAAGGCTGAGAGTCTTCCACTTTCTTCCTCTATGGGTAGTTCTTAAGCAACAAAATGGATAAAACTTTAGTCTTTATAGAGTCTGGCTCTGTAAAAATATCTGATCTCACCGAATAAACCTAAGATGATCAATGGATGAACCTAAGATGGCAGTGCTCATAGAGAATGTGGCAGACTGTGAACATCTGTGAACCTCATTCTTCTAGCTCATGACAGCACTGATTTCAGGTTTCAGCAGGATTGAACAAGGGATCTCCAACTGACAGGTTCACACAGAAACAGCTTTGAACTACCAAGGGAAAAGACTGACCTGTTGTGTCAAGAATGAACTTGGGAAACAACACATGCCAGTAAAAACAGGCAGCGAGGAGCATTCACAACACCAGCTGTCCAAAGACCCCTCCACGGGTGACAAATCTATTATTAGTATGAAATATGGAAGAGAATAAAAATGGATCAAAAGGCTGGTTCTCCTATGCACGTCCGCAAATTGCTCCCCCAGTGAGACATCTATTTTAGCAGAGTAAATACAAACACAGAGGGCTCTATTTTAACGATCTGAAACGCAAGTGTCAAAGCGCAAAGCGCAAGTAACTTTGTGGGCGGGTCTTGGCGCTGTTGCTATTTTCCCGGCGGGATGAATGACTCTTGCGCCCGGCGCAAATCTAAAAGGGGTTGGTCTGAAGTAGCTTCATTATTCATAGGTGTGGTTTGGGCATAACGTGAAATAAACCAATCAGAGCGTCATCTCACATTCCCTTTAAGAGCAGACGCGCTTTTTCTAAAGCGGATTCCTATTATAACGGCGGATTTGCCAGGCGCGCGCCAGGAGCGGTTCACAGCCGAGGAGAGCAACGCTCTTGTCAGGGACGTTGGGGATGGAGAAACACACCCAAATTAACTTCGGTTAAAAAGGCGTATGATAATTTGGGTAAATGTGTAAGCTAGATGTATGCTTTTATAATAAATTGTCTATCTATCTATCTATCTATCTATCTATCTATCTATCTATCTATCTATCTATCTATCTATCTATCTATCTATCTATCTATCTATCTATCTATCTATCTATCTATCTATCTATCTATCTATCTATCTATCTATCTATCTATCTATCTATCTATCGTAATAATGTATGATTTGCACAAATGAAAACTGCTGCTTCTGTGTAGATGAGAGAATCAAAGTGTATGCGCGTTGTGCACACGCTACATTGATTATGGCCAAGCATGCACCCTTAAAATAGCATATGAATAACATGCGCAACGCGCCACTGACTTTAAACTATTTTTTCCTGGTTAGTGGCGCAATTGTTTTCTAAACCTGCAAAATAGCATGAGGGAACGTTTGCGCCGGAACACGCCTCCTTTTTTGCGCTGAACCGCCCAGGGAGCGCAAGTTCATTCCCTAGTTTAGCGACGTGCTTCTGTGGAGGGAAAAGTCAAAATAGGAATGATACATGCGTCTGTGTACAAAGTCAATTGCGCTGGGTGCAAGATAGGGCCCAGAGAGTTATAATAGTAATGAAGTATTATTTTTTGCTAATTGATATTTTTTGATGTTTTTTGCCTTTTGTAGTAAATTTAGGAAACTATCATAAAAAAAGCATGAAATGGAATGGAAAAATACTTAAATGTATTTCAGTCCTGCAAACTACAGTATAAGGCATATTCATGGTTTGACCAAAATTGTCAATTTTGTCAAGTGCTCAATGCCTTAAAAATTGTTCTCTATGAAGAGAGGCACTCTCATGAGAAATGTTAGTGTCTAGCTCAAATGGGGTTGCAGGGCTTTAAGTTTTGAATATTGCAAAATGAACATCTAGTTGCTAGGCAACCATATTTTCCATCCATCCTAACATTACGTAAAGTGCAATTAGTAACATATCCTTCATTAATGCAAAGGATAAAAACTGATTTATGTATAACACTGATTAAGTTTCCTGAATTGTGTCAGAGATTTAATCTTCTTTACGTGGCATCCAGATGTCGATTGCGTGTGTTAGGTGGTCGATCTGCCTTATGGGACACGCTCTTATCTATATCCCTTGAATCTACCTACCTGAAGCTGTCTGTTCATTCAGGAAAAACATCTATCTCCTGTCTGTCGTTCATTCATACCCTTCTGTCACTTCATTCATTCTTTGGAAGGAGCTTAAAGACATGCGTGAAAGTGCATTCACAATGTGATAATGCCCATATAACACTAAAGGTACTGATGTAAATTATTTGTTTTGCTTTGGGTTTTTTGTATTGTACTTTCTGTTTTTCTGAATGAAGGTTTTAGGTAACGATTAATCTGACGGGCTCTCAATGAAGAGGGAATAAGCTTGTGTAATCCCATTTACGGAGAATTTGTAATTCCGCACCCATCTGTTTCACTGTCCAGATGGAGGTCTAAAGGAGCCTTTATATGAGTGTAGTGGAAATTTGTGTGAATAAATGTGAATCTACAACAAGCCAAAATACATTTAGACACTTAAGCCACACTTTTTACAATGATCTTCTTAATTACATATTTTATGTATGTTTTAATCCTAACAGGCTTCTTTATGTGTGATATAATGCAATTACTTTTTTAAATAGGCCATATTCTGCCCTTTTACAAAGTCTTGATTTTGTTTTTGGGGTCTACTAGGTTTACTAGATTATTTTTCACATATTTCACATTGTTGCAGCACCTGTCTACTCAGTGGCTGCATCCGAAATCGCATACTATGTAGGCGAAAAACAGTATGGGAGAATAGAAAATAGATAGAAAATAGCCTATTCATAAAAGAGTTGGCAAAAAGTACCCGGATAACCTATAACTTCCGGTGAGATTCTGAAGTGTGTATATGATGGACACTTTACTATCCCATGAGGCCACGGGAGAGGATTTGTGAATGACGAATGTAATGTAGGCTAATGTTTGAATGTAATTCTTCAAAACAAGTACTCAACAGAGAATGCGATTTCGGACGCAGCCAGTCTGTCAGTAACGCTCTGTTTATGTTCTCTATGAAGCCCCTCCTTCTGAAAAGTGCAATATGCATTGATTGGGCTGCTTGATCAGTGTGTTGTGATTGGACAACCGCTTCGACAACCTGTTTGTTTGTGGCGCTCGGTGACTGTCTGTGTACAACAGTGCATAGCTTCATAACACGCTGATGTCGTGTGATGTTGGCGCGAGCAGGGTGCACGGAGATATTGGAATACGTATCATTGCATTCTGACTGATATATTAACTTTTTTAACTTCTATTATTGATTGCAATCAGGAAGTGATGAGAGTTTCAAGTGTGGCTTAGGGTCCATAATCCATTTTGGAGCCATTGTTGGTGTTAATTATTCTTTAAACCAGACTGTATTTCTATGCTGTCTATGTATTCAGAAGCATCTGACCAAAATGTGTGCGTGTGAGTGTGAGAGCTCTCCGAAGTCCGGTGGAAAATCTCCTGCTGCTGTAGAGGAATGCAGTCACGGCCAACTGCCAGCCCTCCATCTCGTACACACACACTGTAGCCTGGTTTAAATATCATTCAGACACCACTGACTGACACTGCAAATGCCAAAGCGCAGCCCTATGTAATATAATCCTGTAAACTACATGTTGGTAAAAGTTGTTGCATGTTCAACGAACACTCCCAAAACAGTCCAAAAAACAAACCATTTAGAGATTGAAAACTGTAATCCATCGCATGCAGTTCATTGGTTGGTCTTGATGCAGAAACTGACCATTTATGCTTTACTGTTTTTAGGTAACTAATCAAATAAGACAATTTGTGACATTAAGTGAACTCCTTTGTACAGATGGTCAGATGTTCTTCCTTCCATTGAAGTATAAGTTGCTTCATTCATCAACGTGATCATCAGGTTTTGTTCATGCAACTCAAGTGAAAAGGGGGATATCAAATGCATTATTTATTTATAAATATTTAATTAATCAATATGACCAAAAATAATCAGCATTAATATTTAATGCAGAAAATAAAGAAACTCTTTAACTTAATATTAACCCTGATTTTATGTTATTAAATTAACATTTAAACTTTAAAATATTTAATATACTTATATATATTTATATTAATAACATTTTTGAACAACAAATAAAAAAAGTGTTAAATAACATTTAAAAAATAATAAATGTTATCATGTTTAATTTGTTGTGATGTATGAGAAATATTAATGTTAAAGTTTTTTTTTTTTTTTTTAATTGTACTAATCCAATTAGGGTCAATGCAATTGACAATTGTACATTTTAATAGAGGTGTTAAATTAAATACTAATGCAGATTTTTTCATTTCAGCTATACAAACGTACACTATTTTTTATGAAAATTTTGCATAAAAAAAAAAAAAACATTAAGTATTTTCAGATGTCTTAGACTTTTGAACTCCAATGGATAAAAAAATATTTATGGAAAATATATATAAAAAGACTAAATAAAAGCAGTCACAGTTTTCTGCTTTATTTTTCAAACTAAATTAACCATTTAAATAAATACATTTAAGAAACATGCAATATATCCTCAGCAGATGAATACATCATCCCCATCCCTATCATGTGCAATGTGCAGTATATGGGACCCCCATTACCGAATGTGTTTGGCTAAGATCACTACTATAGTAAAAAACAATGTAAGAGTTTCCCAGAAGTATGAGTCTATATGTGCATTAACGTACGGGGCTGCAGAAGAGATTGCCATATAGTTAACTAATGAGCTTTGTTCCCTTATAACAGGGTTTACTGTATACAGATGGCACATGACTGTGTCTAGGGTCTCATAAAAACTCCAATCTGAAGTACACTCACGAGTTTTGTACTATTCTGCATTATGTAAGGCCCTTCCTGTGAATATTAGGATTAGAGAGCTCATGTGACACTTCACATGCCTGTAAAGTTAATAGCACAAGGAATGCGCTAAGAAGAATCTCACATGACCATGAGTGCATGTAAGGTAGTATGCGTAAAACGCGTAACAGAATTTTCTAAAAGTTGCATCTGCACATGGAATAAAGTTGTTAGTGTTTGAATATAGGTCTATCCTAAATGTGTAAACAAAGAATCCAATTTTTTTTAATTACAGATTCCTTTCCATTTTTGACAGTAAATTGAAGTGTCAAATGATTGAGTTGAGTGTTTCAGTGCAGATTCTAAAATTGTGCATGTGAAAGGTGATAGTGTCTGCATGATTCAGGAAGAGGGGCCCGTGGATATAGGACAGGATTTCATCCATCCATCAATAACTTTCTGTTGACTGTTCCAGTGGTGAAACAGAGATATATTTGAGAGAAAGTATATACGTATTGGAGAATTATAGGGATGCTATTGTGTGACAGTCTGGATGTTTAAAACAGCTGCATGAGTGTTATATCAGAATGGGGTAAACTGATAATAAAAGGGATAGTTCACCCAAACTACAAATCTGTGACTTTCTTTCTTCAGTAGAGAGATATTTTGAAGAATGTTGGTAACAGTTTTGGGTCCCATTGACTTCCATTGTATAAACAAAAAATTCAATGAAAGTCAACTGGAACTGAAACTGTTTGGTTGTTCCAGTGTTCTTCAAAATGTCTTTGTGTGTGTGTGTGTGTGTGTGTGTGTGTGTGTGTGTGTGTGTGTGTGTGTGTGTGTGTGTGTGTGTGTGTGTGTGTGTGTGTGTGTGTGTGTGTGAGAACCGTTGAAATCGAGAACGATTTGACCAATTGACCTTTGTCATGTTACTAGTCTAATTGTGAATGATTCATAAATGTCTAAATATATAGACATCAAAGCCAGAGAGAGAGAGAGAGAGAGAGAGAGAGAGAGAGAGAGAGAGAGAGAGAGAGAGAGAGAGAGAGAGAGAGAGAGAGAGAGAGATTCATGCTGACTGTAGCACGCATTCTTCAAAAGGCCTGAGATTTTCCGACAGAGGCCTGGGTGGCCATATCAGCTGTGTCTGAACAGCATGCTGCTACACAAATACTTTGTTCAACATGCTTGTGAACTTGGTCAAACCTCTTTTTCCTTTTGCCATGTGAGACTGTTAGAAACAGGAGGGGTCACTCTGTGGTTGCAATGTCTGAGCTTGTTTCTGATTCGACTTGGCTTGGAGAGTAGATTAAGTTTCAACAACATCGAGGAGGGTTTTATCGTGCTTTGCACCACAGGCAGCCTTATTGTTGAAGGCCTGGGAAAAAAGGGGCATTGCATTTAGCAAGACTGCTCCAAATCAATGCCTTAAATCTTTATTGGCACTTAAGAGAATGTATCTGTTCTAACAACAGGTTACCTAATTTAGGTAACACAGAGCCTTAGATGCTGTAGCCTGAAGTATGAAAACAAACACACTCCCTTTACAAATGTCCTCTTTTATCATCTTAAGCCCTGGTATTAATGACAGCTGGGCAGAGAGAGTGAAAGTTGTCTGTTACGTCAGTTGAACGTCAATGGGCTATTTTTAAAGAGAGTTTGAATGATCGTCACTGTAATTTGCTGACTGGAATGTGAGCAGTAAAAATAAGAGGTCCTCACAAAAACATCCTTGCAGAATTTTTATCTTCAGTGCATGAAAATGCTATTGTGTGTGAAACTCATTTTCCCCGCCTTTAAAAAGCATTAAAGCAATCTGCCAGGGGCATTTTTCTGCACAGACATGCACAATACCTGTGAGGAGAGAACTGTGCCGCATTGACAGCATGCTTTAAATCGTCATGAAGCGTCATTCACCAACCATTTTACTTTTGGAATGTGACATTATTTATATGTAAAACAGAATATTTTGCAAGGGAAAAAAAAATTTAGAGCTGAATTTCATTAGCTCTACCTCTAATAGGCTAGATCATGCAAAGTTGTCTCCTGGACGAGAAGTTGTGCAGCATGCTCAGTTAGGAAGGGCCTGATCTTCCTGATGTTGTGCAAACCTTCACGATCGTGGTGTCCTTAAAAAAGTGGTGTTGGAAGGTCAGCTGGTCATCAAATATTACCCCAAGATTTCTGACCAGACCTGATGGGATTATTGTTGATGAACCTGGCTGGATGGTGAAATTGTGCTGTAGAGTGGCAGGGAAGACGAGAAGCTCTATCGTTGCAAGGCAAGGCAAGGCAAGGCAAGCCTATCGTTGCTAGGTTGAGCTGTACATGATGTTCTTTCATCAATGCTGAGATATCTGTCGGACAGTCTGAGATCCGTTACCGTTAGATCATCTGGTTGAAATGTAAATTTGAATTGTTTGGCATCAGAATGGAAATGGAAGGACAGGCTATGTACCTGTATAATAAGTCCCAGTGATTTATATTGAGAAGAGGAGAGGTCCAAGAACTGATCCCTGAGGGATCCCTGAGGAATATGCTTTGAACACCTCCCCCCTGATGAGAACTGATGATTTGGAATCAGCTTTCACAGTCCGCAGAGCTTCAGCAAGGCAGTCTCTGTTGAGTGGCCACTTTTAAATCTTGTTTGGTTATCGTCTAGCTGGTTACTCTAAGTCATTATATTTTAATAATCTTTTCTCATGCTTAAAAGAAGTATACTTATTGTATGTGTTGATTCAGAATCTAAAGCAAAATAAAGTAAAGTAAATAGTTGATAATATAATTTTAACCGTGCTGTGTTATTTGATATTACATTTAAAGTTAACATTACAAAAGTCTATTTAAATGGAAAACATAAAAGTTTCAATATAAATGACATTAAACTAGATTTTAGTTTACCATAAATGTTGGTCAGTACATGCAGCAGTGCACATTACTATATTTCAAAGACAATAGAAGTAATTATGAGAAGTAATTACATTAAAGATGTACTTAAATGTACTTTAAAATAGCACTCAGTCAGTTGCATTTGGTATAAATTGAATTATAACACATTTTCATTTAATTGCACTTAACATGTGATTATCTTTCAATTAATTGCAAGTAACAGGCAATTGATCATTGGAAAACATTAGGCCTACATGCAGTCTGCACTTAAAATGTTAATTCACCCAAAAATGAGAATTCTGTCATTTATTACTTACACATAATGAAGATATTTTTGATAACACTTTATTTTAAGGTCCAATTCTTAGTATTAACTAGTTGCTTATTAGCTTGCATATTACTAGTTTATTGGCGATTTATTATAACTTATAAAGCACACATTAATGCCTTATTCTGCATAACCATTTTGCATCCCTTAAAGGAGAACTCCGGTCAATTTTAACAGTGAGCTCATTTTTTTGTAAATGATGTTATTTCAGCCAGCGCATATACGTTGTATTTTCTTCCTGTTTTCGGTCGAAGTCCATAGTAATCGATTATCGAGTTCACGCGCGTGATCATAGGTAACTAAACCTATGCGTGTGTGAACTCGACAATCGATTACTATGGACTTCGACCGAAAACAGGAAGAAAATACAGGTATATGCGCTGGCTGAAATAACATCATTTTTATATCTTTCACATCTACTGCAGTCAGATTCACCCGTGATCACTCTGAAGGAATCACTCACATGGCTGGGCACTTGTAATGACACATCAAGGATGTTAAGAGGCTAAAAGCAGGTTTAAAACTTGCCCCATTGAAGTCAACAGGGTGCAAATTTTAAAAAGAGGATAACACGGTGTAGGCAACACCAAATTTTGTCGTTGTTCTCTGTATTGACAGCACTCCAAATTTACAAAAAAATTTGCTCAATGTTAAAATTGACCGGAGTTCTCCTTTAATCCAATACGTAAACTAAAACGCTACAAAAACTACCTTACTAACTTTTAATAAGCAAGCAGTAAATTAGGAGTTTATTGAGGCAAAAGTCGTTGTTAATAGTAAATATGTGTTCCCCATACTAAAGTGTTACCATATTTTTGATGACTACAGTATGTAAATAAAAGACTAAATTTAATCTGTTCATCATAAAGTTGTCATGTCTCTTCAGAACATTTGGTCTAAACTGCTCAATTCATATGGATTAGTTTTACGATCTCTTTATTAACTTTTTGAAGTGTCAGTTGAGTAGCTGACAACGGAGAGTACAGAAATCTCTCAGATTTCATTAAATAGATCTTCATTTATGTTCCAAAGATGAACTAAAGTCTTATGGGTTTGGAACGACCCATTCATTTTTGGGTGAACGAACCTTTAAGCATGTTCTCTTATTATTTCTGTAATAGGTTTTCTTTTTAAAAGTATGCTACAGTGTACTTCTTTTTCACAAGGGAACTCATTACATTTTGATGAAAAAATATGAAGATGAAATAACATGCTCCAATGAACTGTGCATAATAAGACCACAGTAAACGGTGTCAAACTGATTTTATCTTTTCTTTACATGACCTACATCTCTATCAATGTTTAAATTGAAAAATTCACAGTTAGTGTAATGAGCGTGGCCCAATTCAGCAGCTCTTAATCAATGAAAACAGATAAGAAAAACTACCTCCGCTCCTCCTGTCCTCACATGAACAGCAAGGGTCAGAACATGCTGTACAAACTCTGTATTGTCCCTTTATCTGAGGAATTCTTGGGCGGTGGCAAAAGAGTAGGTGTCAGCTCTGCAAATGAAAATGGACATTCCAGAATGTGAGGGCAGGGAAGATAAATGAGGTTAGATGGAAAACAGACAAAAAAAGAAAATCAGATGACCGTGCAAGAAATCACAGAGCAAATACAAGAAAAAAGAAAAGAAAAAAAAAGAGAAGTCACCAACACCTGCGTCAAAATCAATAGTGTTATTTAACCTGCTGTTATCACTTTTACCAATTTTAAAGAAATTAATAATTTTGTAAAAAAAAAAAAAAATGCTCTTTTTAAATCTGTACACTTAAGTGGCCTTTTATTAATATTATCTGCAAGTACAGCTTTCTAAAAATATACTTTTAAGATTTCAAGTACTGTCCATTACAAGTGCACATTTAATACAATTAAGCACACTTCTTTTTAACAAGGAAAACTATATTTGTTCTTAAGTAGTCATCCACACTAAACAAATATGATTTGGGGTTTGAAGATATGAAGTATGACCATATCAGGTAAATCAAGTGAATGGGTTCAAGTTAAGTAATTCTGTTCAATGGTAATTAACAGTATCACAAGCTTAACTTGTTATAAACATTACATAATAAAATAGGGTAAAAAATTACACCATTCTCAACCTCAAGCCTCAGGTGTCATAACTATTTTTGCAGCACAAAGTCATGATAACATATTTTGATCTGCCCATGGGCTGCTCTATGACAAGTAAACAGGAAGATACATCTGTTATTAGTCTTCATAGGATAATGTGATTACTGACATGGACCTCCAGTGTTATATAACAGACACCAATGGATATTCTGGTGAACCTGAAGTGAACTTGTCTCTATGCCGTTATTAGAATCACTGGGCAGAGTGAAATGTTTACAGACTGCTGTAACTCCTTGTAAACTGTAAATACCAACCTCTAATGGACATTTTAGCAACAAAATCCTTAAAACAAACAAATCTGCCATATTTGAATATATGAATTACTATATAGTATGCAAAAAACAGTACGCCAAAAGACTAGTATGTCCGAATATATTGTAATCGAAAAACAGTAGGCTAAAAATCCCTGGATGACCTACTACTTTCATCAAGATTCTGAAGTGTGCATTCAGTGTCACTTTACTACCCTGTGTGGCTGAGCAAGGGGATTTATGAATGGAAGTGAAGCAACGCAACTAATACTGGTAGGTCACGTGGCAGTAACAACATGGCGAATGTGTAATTCGCTGAATGTGTATTCATACTACCCATATCCATACCATATAGAACAGTAAATTCTAATTCAAATGTAGTACCTGACAGTACACAATTTCGGATGCAGCGCATATGGTCAAAAGTATCGGGACACATCTCTTTATTACTTAATTTAGGAGATTTAATCAGACCCATTGCCACAGGTGTATAAAATGAAACACCTAACCATGCATTCTGCATTTACATATTTTAAAAAAAGGGTCGTTCTGAAGAGCTCAGTTAATTCAAGTGTGGTACTGTGAAAGGATGCTAATTTTGCATAAAGTCAGTTCGTAAACATTTCATCCCTCCTAGATATTCCACGGTCAACTGGAAGTGGTTTTATTGGAAAGTGGAACAGCAGCAACTCGGCCATGATCTGGAAGACCACGTAAAGTCACAAAGAGCAGTGTCACGAGGGTTGAGACGTATGGCACATAAAAGTTGCCAAAGCTTTGTTGATTCCAAAGCTGTAAAGTTTCAAACTTCCACTGGGATTAATATCAACACAAAAATTGTGTGGTGGGATCTTCATGGAATGGTTTCTATGTTCGAGCAGCTGCATGCAAGCCTCACATCACCAAGTACAATGCTAAGCATTGGATGGAGTAGTGTAAAGCACTGGACTCTGGAGCAATGGAAAGGCTTGGTGGAGTAATGAATCACACTTCTCAGTTTCGCAGCCTGATGGACGAGTCTGGGTTTGGCAGATGCCAGGAGAATGTTACCTGCTTGACTGCATTGTGCCAGCTGTAAAGTTTGGTTGGGCTATGCCCCTTACTTACAGTGAAGCGAAATCTTTATGCTTCAGCATTCTAATACATTTTGGACAATGCTATGCTTCCAACTTTGTGGGAACAGTTTGGGGATGGCCTCTTTCTATTACAGCATGACTGTGCCCAAGTGCACAAAACAAGGTCCATAAAGACATGCTTGCATGAGTTAAGTGTAGAAGCACTTTACTGGCCTACACAGAGCCCTGACCTCAACTTCATCGAAGATCTTTGGGATGAACTGGAAGGGAGATTGTGAGCCAGGCCTTCTCATCCAACACCTGTGCCTAACCTCACAAATGCTCTACTGGATGAAAAGAAAGAAATTCCCACAGAAACACTCAGAAATCTTGTGGAAAGCATTCCCAGAAGAGTGGAAGCTGTTATAGCTGCAAAGGGGGAACAGACTACAAATTATTGTCTGTATTTAGAATGCAATGTCAATAGTCCCTGTTGGTTTAATGGTCAGGTGTCCCAATACTTTTGTCCATATAGTTATTCAACACTGTGCTAACAATTTTAAACTGTATTATTTATCATTTGTTTATAAATTATTCTTGCATTTTAAGACATTAACAATAATGAATTATAGGAATTATTAAACTTAACTACTGTCAGGGTTTTGTTCAGTTGTCATTTCTAAGTTTACCCAGTTTCCCAGTATGTGTCAGTTTGTTCCTTTGACCAAAAACTCGCCGCTGTGGATATGTACAGTATGGACTCTGGAAGAGAAGTGGAGGTGTTTCCCTTTTTCTCCCACCCCGCTGGTCCCGCCCAACTCTGAATCTCCTGTTTCCCCGCTGGTTCCACCCAGCCCTGAGTCTCCTGTATCTCTGCTGGTTCCTCCCAGCCCCATGTCACCTGTCCTCCCTGTGACCCATCCCAGCCTCCCTCTCCGACCTCCCATTCCCAAATCACCAGTTCCTTTCAGCCCCTCTGTATCTCCAACACCTTTTTATTTTGCCTAAGAACCCATCACTCCACTGCGGCCTGTGGACCTATCAGCTACGCCTCGGCTCCTCCCTTCCTCCTCTCCACCAGAAACCATCGTCCTGACGGCTCCACTGGGCTCCCTCGTTCCTCCGGCTCCACCTTGGTCAGATGTCGTCCTGTCTATGCCTTCGGCTCTGTCTGGCTTCGGCATCCTCTTCATCCTCAGTCCCACCAGCTCCACCTCTCAGATGCTCATCGCCACAGCTTCACCTCGGTCTCCTCAGTGCTAGTGAATTCGCTAGGGCTCTTTGTCTCCTCAGCTCCACCTGGGCTCCATCTCCAGTGGCTCCATCTCCATCAGTCGTCCCAAGGGTGTCGTCAGCAAAGTCTCCACCATGGCTCCTCCCTCTCTCGACTCCGCCCTGGAGCCTCATTCTAGCTGGACCTTGGGTATCCATCTTGCTTCTCCTGCTCATGGCTGTCCCTCCCTTCACTCCCCCATGGACTGTTTTGTTTGCCCCAGACTGTTTTTCTCCATCTCCATCTCCTGTTCCACATCCCCCTCCTGAGCCCCCCGTCCTCCCTCCTCAGTTGGAACTTGTACGGAGTAAGGACACACCTTTCCTGGGGAGTTTGACAACCCCAGTCCACATTCACTTAGATTGAATGGACAAGATCAGCCAGAACATTCTGCAAATCTCATTTTGTGTTCCTCAGAAGACAGATAGTCACATGAGATTGGAACAACGTACTGAAAGAGTGAGTTAAAAGTGATTCTCTTAAAAGTAAGAGTGAGAGAGGTTTTTTTTTGGGGGGGGGGGGGGGGGTCTATTCCTTTAAGACTTTAGGAAGCTATTTTGACCCTTAAAAAGTTTTGACCCTTAAAAAGTTTTGACCCTTAAAATCAGTTCGCATACATGATATGAAATATATCACATTTTTAAGTTCCCTGACAAACATTTTGTACAGTGTTGATCAATGTTAAAGAGAATGTTCTAGCAGCTCTGAGAGAGAGTTGAGGCCATAGGGTGTGGAGGAGTGATGTGACATGATTCAGGGAGAGGTGTGATGAACAGATGATGAGGTTGATGAGTGGAGGGAGAGAAAGAGCAGGATGGGGTCTGTGTTGTGGAGGTGGAACGGTGGTGTCTGCCTCTTCAGAACACCACAACCAGCCTACTCGAAAACTGAGCTATACCATTCCCCCTGCCTCCTGTCAAGTCCTCTCTCGTTTATCTTCTGAACTTCAATACCAAAAGTCTTTTGGTTTTGAAAAATACCAAAATACTTTTTTACCCCCCGCTAATTTGTGATATTAGCTTTGGAAAGGACAGATTTTTATTTGTATTATTATGCGTTATTCACCAACTTATACAAACATTTATTTTGATCTAGTAACCATTCAGGACAGTTTCGACAGATACTCTCAAAACTGAGGGTGATGTAATGCTCAGCAATCATATAGCGTTTAGAACAGCAACAACATATAGCACATAATGCCAACAGCACTTTAGCACAACACATTAATCTCACAGTCTCAAGGGGAGCATAAAAACACCTGCACATGCTGGGCGAGCCTGACGGGGAAAAGATCATGTCCAAGCAAAGGGGTCAGAAAAGAAGTCTGCAAATCCACCCTGCTTGCTTACACAGAGGAGACATTTCACACATGACTGTAATGTTCCCACTGGCTGGAGACAGAGTTCACTGCTCGTCTGAAAACTTGTTTGTGCTTCTAAAAAGAGGGGTGTGTGGGTATGGAGAGTTATAATGCCGGTCTTTATGTAGTTATAGGGATTGCGCAAACTTCAAATCCACCTCATTCCGGTCTTGACCCAGGTTCTGATACGTAAACAAATAGGTTAGTTGCAGGTTTAGTCTCAAGTAAGACTCACCCAGGAACTGTGTAGCTGCCCTGATCATATTTTCTCTAAGCACTTCGCTAAAAAAATGATCTACAAATGATACATTACAAAAAAATGCACTCAATAATTTCTTCTGGTGAAAAAAAAAGGAAAAGTTTGCAGAATGTTGAGGCTGCTGTTTTTTATACAATGAAAGTAAATGATGTAAATACACTGTAAAAATGAGAATATCATCGTTTGACAAGAATATGGTGTAGGGATACTTTTCTGGTGTTTTTTGTCCATTTTGAAGCTTTACAGCCCTTGATTACTGTATTGCAGTATGAAAAGAAAAAGAAAAAAAATTATATAATTAATAAATTCTCTTTTTGTGTCTCACAGAAAAAGGAACATATTAGATCAATAAGAGGGTAAGTAATAAAAGAAGACTAATAACTTTTAGACTAACAACATTTTGGAAGAAACTGTCCCTTCAACACTAGAACTACCGGAATTCTATAACTACTATAATGGCCATAGCAGTCATTCTGACCGCTCATACATTATTTGCATATAATTTCAATAAGCTATATCAAATCTAAGAATAAATGTTTAACCTGTTTTAGTGAGCAAAAATATAATGCTGTAAAATTACAATGAAAATTTTATGCATATGGTCATATGCAAATGCATACAGTCAGTATGACTGTTATGGCCATTCAAGTTAGAAATACTCAAAACACTTTTGTGTCTTTTAATTTGAATAAAATAACAATGATAGACTAAAATTTAGACATATTTAGGAAAAGTCAGGGTCCTGTAGTTACATGGGTTTTATTTCAACAAAATTATTACATTGCAAAATTTTAAAACAGTCAAGATGACTGCCTTGGTAGTTATTGTGTTATGAAGTGTTTGTAATTAGCAAACCATATACGTAGCTATGGATAAATTGCATCTGCACTCACTCAGTGATTTGTAGCATGAGAGTGATGCCAGGATACTTGACAGCATGGGCTATAGATTTGTACATCACTGTAATGTGAAACTTTAAATGCTTATAGGGATAATCTGGCATGAAAGTGAACTGGACAGAATTGGGACAGACTGTTCTAGATGTAGTGTCTGCCTCACCATGCACACAGCTAAGCTCTAATGAAGGACTTATGAGACAGACTGTTTAACATACATAAAACAGACACAAACTCTCTCACACACACACAAACAAAAGTACAGTGAGATAGCTTCCAAAAAATCGTGAAATAATCTTTTTTTTTTATTAACAATGTGAATGGTGCTTGATTGTCTTCAACAGACACACACACACTCACACACCACACACAATTTAATTGCCTTTTTTGCTTTCTTATGTTCTTAGATTATTTTTGAAATTTACATGGTATTTTACATGCTTTTTGTTCTCTTTAATATGCGAATGTAAAGCACTTTAAATTACCATTTTTTATTAAATGTACTATATATAAATAAACTTGCTGTAGGGTGTTCTGAGTGGTTGCCAGGGCATTGCTTAATAGCAATTAGGGAGTTTAATGATTACTTTCTTGCCCAAGTTAAAATACCTGACCAGTTTACCAAGTCCTATCTGTCACATACACAAGGCTCCTCAGTCACCAACACGTAGCGCTCCCCCTCACTCGAATATTATTTACCTGCACCTGTCTCTCAACAGCACCTCGATCCTACCTGTAAGAGCACACACCTTTCAGTCACTCCTTGTTTGGCTTCGATAATGGATACAGACTCCTTACCTGTTTTACTTACCTTGGTGGTTTGGCCTGTAATTCTCCAGTGATCTCCCTCGTTGAACTCAAGCTATCTCCAAGTTTCCTTAAGCCATATCTCTGGTAATGCTCCAACAATCTCTGTTTGGATTAAATACTCACCTGTTACCAACTGGGCTCCTTCAGTGGTGTGTGCTCTTCCCCACACTCCTCTCCGTCTGCACCCGGACTCAGCCATTATACCTGGTAACCAGAAAATGATCATCATCACCATTGAACATTCTGACTGTGCCGTTATTTACCTTCTTTGTCTTCCTGCTAAACGTTTAATAAATGCCTGTTTGGATTCTCTCATCTCTGCCTCTCAGTCTTGCTATATTCTGACAATGTAACTGCATAAAAGTTTAATAGTTAAGTTTTTAGATCACTAACACAAAGTATGATCTAAAGAAATAAGAGAATATTAATGAAAAATAATTATGTTTAATAATCTTATGATGAAACGACTGCTGTCATCATTCTATTTAAAAAAGAATCAGCTTGACAGCTAAATGATGAGATTTTCTAGTTGCAAATTTTATTACAAAACCACTTGTGCATCACACTTCTTTTGCGAGGGCAAGAACATGAATTAGAAAAAATGTATTACACTAATCTGTCTCTTTCCTTTTAGAGGAATTTTTTCTAGGATAAATGACACAGTGAAAAAAAAAAATCTTTCAATTTGCTGAATAAGAGCCGTTGGTGATATAACATGTAAGCTCAAAGATTGAGCCCAGAGGAGAAACCACTCATTTAAGCTCCTGATTGAAGAGATTTACTGTGGCCTCTTTTCAGGGTTGGTGTGTGAAGTTGGTGCGTTGCTGTGAATACTTGTGAGATCTCTTTTTCTAATACCAATGCTATTACTACTAAATCATTACTGGTGCTTGTTAGGCCAAACATCACCAAAACATTTACTTGTGTATACGTGATACATTAATATTACCTCAAATTGTACAGGCTGTTCTATAAAAATATTGCTTTATAAATGTTCAGTGAACCAAGACAGTCTCTAAAATGCGGTTTAAAAATCGCATGACTACCTTGTTACGTACAATGTGTGGGCAGGCTATAGCATATCAGTAACTATGATCTGAAGCAGGGGGTCTCAAGAGAAGCAAGGTTATCCTGGTGTTTTTTTCTGTTGATATGAAAAATTGGGTACATTTAGCAATATAATGAGTGAATTATGTATATGATGTACTATATCGTTGCTGTCAGGCAGAAACCGAGTAGGGTCTGCCTGCAGAGCCGGAGGCTGCATTTTCAGGACCCCACTTTTAGGACCGCATTTCTAGGACCCTAGGTTTTTAGTGACAGCGCCACCTACCGAATTAGAGGACCAGCGAAGATGGATGACAATCAGAGTGTGAGTATCAAATGCGAATAAATTTTTACAATTGCGATGCATTTAATTGGAAAGTTAACGTAGCAAACGTGATGGTGATTTGCTAAATAAATAGTCTTGAATGCATAGCCATAGTAGCCTATTTAGCCTCTAATGCTTGAAAATGAATTGTTAGCACGTTCATTTAACGGAACTGTTGCGTGATAAGCCTGTGTTGACTTATTGACAGCACAATAAAACTGTAGCATGTTCATTCTGAAAGCTTGTTAATTACTCATTGTTCTTCCATTTTAATTCAGTTAAAATAATCTTAATGTTTTCACTGTCACGTGCTCACAGTCAGCCTGTTTAACGTTACCCACAATACATGTTATGTGTAGTATGCGTCTACATGCGTCTCTTCATTTTGACATGGTTTTATAATGTGTGCTTTAAATATTATATACATATGTAAATGTGTATATATATATATATATATATATATATATATATATATATATATATATATATATATATATATATATATATATATATATGGTCAGAAAAAAAGTCGTGTCAATGTTATTTCTATTTAGATTTCTCAATTGAGATGGGCTTGATTGACATGAGTGTTTCTAGAACCTTTGTTCCCACAACATCAAAACCTTTTTTTTTTTCAAATCTTTGAACAGTATGCAATAATAGTATTATGAACATTAATTGATATGTGTGCACTGTTTGGTAACTAAGAAAAAAAAATTAAAGAGTAGAACATGTTCAACTAAACGTTCCTTATTTAATTCACTTCTCTTTCTCTCTCTCTCTCTCTTAGGAGTCAGTGATGATGTTGTCCATGAAGTTCTGTTTGTGGTCCACATCATGAACAAATTTGTTTTTGTGTGTGTTCAAGTTCAGTTATTATATATTATTTTGTAAAATATTTTGTGTGTGCAAGTTCAGTTATTATATATTATTTTGTAAAATATTTTGTGTGTGCAAGTTCAGTTGTTATATATTATTTTGTAAAATATTTAGTGTGTTCAAGTTGAGGTGTGATATATTATTTTGTAAAATATACACAATCTACCCCCAGAGTCATCCTTGTCTTCCCTCTATACTTGAAAATGTGGTCGATCTAGTGACTGAAAAGACTATAACATGATTCCTTGTTTATTTTACTTGAGTTATTATATTATGCTAGACCCAATAATTTCTCAACATTCCTAGGAACCAGGTTTAATTGCAATAAATAAAGTAGTATTTGGTTGTAATAAAACTGTAAAACTCTAATGTAGTTAAAACTGGGTGGGTGGAAATACTGCCTGGCACAACTAGGGTCCTGGAACAAAAAACTAGGGTCCTAGAAATGCGGTCCTAGAAGTGGGGTCCTGAAAATGCAGCCTCCGGCTCTGCAGGCAGATAATATTGCAGAAACCTCCTATGTCCAAATTGTGTCAATTTAATATTTTTTCACAAATCAATGCTATTGGTCAATCCCCACGTGGGTCTGTTATTTTTTACAAATTATTAACCAATCTGAAGTGTTGAAAATGGCTTGAGAGCAAATCTGTTAACTCCATTGGACACTTAAAATGTCTGAGAATCCTTGTAACTCCACCTCTTTTTCACTCTGCGGCGGGAGCTTCGAGGCATTTTGTCTCCTCAAGATTGAAAGTCGCAACGATTAAGAAATCCTCGTCGAGCAATACGTAAAGCAAGCCATGACTATGATTTTATCAGTGATATCAGTTACTGATGTATCTTAAATATCTACTTATTACTAGGCTTATTACTAGGCTTATTATACATGTGCATTGAAGTTTTAAAATGTATCCAATATAATAACATTACATTTGAGTAGGCCTGTTTTGTTAAAAATCGATAGCTGTAATGCTTCGGTGCAGAAGCAAGCCCGTGAGCCACGAAGGTAAGTTTGCGTGCAGATTAGGTTAATTTCCGCCTATTAGACAGCCTAGTCAGCTCATTGTTTTTTGTTTTGCATCATTTATAGCTCTTAAACCTTTAAAATGTAGTTTAGTAAGATGTATGTAACCACAGTCGTTAGCTTTGGTTAACTATTGAAGCCTTTTCTCTTGTCAAAAGGCTCAGCGTGACCGCCGACTTTGTTTGCGTGCAGATTAATTTCCGCCTGTTAGACAGCCTAGTCAGTTTATCGTTTTATTTTGGTATTGCATCACTCATAGCTCTTAAACGTTTAAAATAGAGTTTAGGAAGATGTATGTTGCCACAATCATTAGCTTTGGTTAGCTCTTAAAGCCTTGTCTCTTGTCAAAAGGCTCAACGTGACCACAGACTTTGATGAACAGTGAACACTGCTGCCAGCAGCGACGTCTGTGTCTGTTCCATTCTAATCAATGACAGCGTAATCTCGTATCTCCCTGCTCCCAAGTCATAAATCTTGTATCTCCGATTAAACATGATTTTGGGGAAATGTTGTGTTAATGTTGTACACAACAGTATATGATAGCAATATAAGGTATAATACCAACTTTAACGATAGTGTTTAATAACTCAAAAAATATGCCGTTTTTTTAATTCCCTGAAAAATAATGGTTTTAGAGATGCAAGGATTCCGCCTGACAGTGACGATATATTACGAAGAACTATATGACTTTCTCCACTGACGTTCTGAGTCGTTCAAAGCGTTTGGATGTTGATTTTCAGAAGGCAGTTATCTGACTCTGAGATGACGAACGGGAACGTGGTTTGTGTAAAATTAGCAACATATTATTAGCTGTTTGATAACAAGCAAAAAGCTAATCATATTAATTACCATTATGTGTCCGACGTTGTAGAGAGCGATACACAAAACGCATTACCTGTATACTAGCCTGTATAATTCACTCTTCCACTTCTTCTTGTGAATCAGTTTCTGGTTCAAACATAGCTGAATTAAACCAGTATTTCCACTTGCCATTGTGCAGCGTTTACTACAGTAAAGTTGACCAAGTGGATTTCTGAGCTGGTTTGAGTGAGTGGAGGCGGGGCTCATTTTCATATTCATGGATATGAATTGCATTGGCAACATTATATTTTAACATAATATTCAGCCCTGGGCACCTTCATAAACCCAGCTGTGCTTTTATTATTATTCGGTTTAAGCTTTGTTATCTCGATCCTCTCTTTTATTTTAAGTGAGATTCTGGGTAATTCAGCTGTGATTTTCCATGATTCATGGTCATGTGCTTCTTCTCCATGGCAATGAGATCAGATGGTTCATAGCCACATCACCCCTATGAGAATTGTCCCGTGTGACGGGGCTGCTGGAGCGCTGTGATGCCATCTCCGTAGCCACGGCATCACCCCAATCTGGAGGCCTATAAATAAAAGCTCTATTCATGGTGAATGAGGGTGTGTGCATGTGTGTGTGGTTGGGCGGTACATTTGCACACAATTCCCCATTGATTGCTGCTGTCTGTGGACATCATGTCCAGTGGGGAGGCTAACGGCAATCCATTCAATACACATCTTCCAATTTGCCATGACGAAAATCACCAAAGGTTCAGGTCAACAACCCTGTTCAGAATAGCTGAACAGTCAGTAAGCATACCATTCTGAGAAATAGACAGCTTTAGGCATGAGGTCAAAATCATTCTGGTCAAAGAGCTATTTATATTCTGGGCTTATTGATATGATCAATCAGAAAACTTCCAATGCTAAAAATCTGTTTTAAAATGGACAGTTGCATTTATCCAACCCTTCTCTCTTTTCTTCCTAAAGGCATATAATGCAACATTGTTCAAGCAGAAAATAGTGTCATGTTAGTTATTATTAGATAACATCCACCAACTATGAAGTGACCACATTAGAACTTTTTTTGTGTTGTCAAGAATCTTATACATCACAAGTACTTCTTTCATCTCACTTGAATACTCAGAGTGATTTGTTCAGTTAATGTACAAAATAGGTCAAATTCTCTCCTGAATTTCTCTTGCTTGTAAAAAGAAATACGGGACACATACAATTCACTCTTAAATGGAAACAGGATTTGACTAGCAAAATGAAGCATTTGCATAAAACAAAAATACGCTGCATGCACCAGTTAGGAAATATGAGTGGAAAAATCAATGTGTGTCAAAGTGTGAAATTCCCCACACCTGTCTGTTAATCTTTAATATAATAATAATCGTCTCAGATTATATTACAAAAAAATTATTAAATCCTCTGATTTGATGGATTTGGCTGGACTGATGTTTCACCCTCTTTGGCCAGGATTCAATTATAAAAGTGAAATTATTATAAACAAATTTATTATTATAATAATAATAACTCATTTTTTAGAGCAAAACTCTCATCTCAGAGCAAAACTCTGCAATGCCAGTAACAACTATTTAATTGTATACATATAATGGTCATACTTATTTTAACACTTTTTAAATATATCAAAACTTTTTAAATATATCAAAACACAAATAATATTTGATTTTAATATCAAAGGTCTTTATACTATACAATGTATCAGGACGTTTTACCTGATGTTCCAATGTCTCCATCATACAGCCAAAAAAAGCCCATGGCAAACTGACAGAAATGTCTCTCACATCCAGCTTACGCAACCACTTAATTTAACTCAACTTAACCTGAAGCCCCAGAGTTAGAGTGGATATGGCCAGAGACAGAAGGACAGAGAGAGCGGGAATGAGAAAGAAAAACTAGAGAACAACACATCAATGAGCTGAGCTGGTGAGACCCCAGGCAACATAGCTGATTTTGAGGCAAATGCACCGTAAAAGCAGTGGATAAAATGTCTTGCAGTCCCAAGTCGCATGTTTATGTAAGAGCAAAATCTGACGTCAATGGAATTGGGAGATAGGAAGTTTTTGCAGCAAATTACAAAGTAACTGTAATCAAAAGATTTAGGCGACAAATTAAAACAAATTTGAAAATGGATTATACAATTACCAGCCATAGACAACTGTGTAGCAATAAATAGAGAAATTGAGGGTCTATTGAGGGTCAAAGATATCTCATTTAAATTTAATTGTCCACTGACAGCTCCATAATCAGGGCACTCACACCTTTGTGTAAATTGCAAAGACAGATTTTTGATGATTGCTGAATGACATTTCATATTTATACTCTAGTATGCAAGGCTGTAATCCCTCACATATGATGACATCATGCCATAATGTAATGAAATACAGTTAGGAGCATGTGCTTTGCTTTCAGCAAAAGCAGCAGGCTGGACAATCTGTTCAAATAAAAACTCAGTCTTATAGGAAGGGATAATCAGGCCTAAGAATTTACATAAGCTTGCATTTAGAGCTTTGCTATACTGCCAGTGGTAACCGAATGATATGATGGGTCGGAGAGTGAAACAGTAAGCCGTAGTCATACAGCGGGACAGATGTGGGAAAGCTATAATGAGCTGTGAAAGGTTACCAGGTGAAGAGACAAAAATATGAAATGAAATTAGATGAAATGGAAAAAAGTCTGAGTGATACTTTGTCCCTGCATCCATTCTGAAGGACAACATGCATTTCCATGAAAGAATAATAGTAGTTTATTTGTGTGGCATCAAGTGCTTAGCAGCCAGTTAGAATCCATCCTGATTACCTTAGCAAAACCATAGCCACCGTCTATCAGCAACCTAATGGTCACTCAGCACTAGGGCTTTGACCTTTGCCCAAAAATCATATTCGAAGTTCGTTTGTTTATTAATATTAATATTCGAATATATTCGAATATTTATTAATAATATTTTATTCTTATATATTTTATTCTCGCCCCCCGATCCCTCCCCCTCCTCCTCTTCCAGCTTGCTGGGATGTAGTGTTGACAGGTGGGCTCTCGTGTTGCTGGTCGTTGCATGGTATGTGAGTTTGGTCCTACATATTTTACACATCACTTTGTCCTACTCGTGATTTTTCCCTGTTTCTTTGTGAACCCAAAGTAGCGCCACACGTTGCTTTTCAAATTGTCAGGAGAGTAGATTTCAAACTCCTTGTCAGGCGTGGTTGTTGTAGGCGTTGGCGCGGCCATTGTTTCGGTATACAAAATAGGTGCTAATAGCCTTGCTAATGAGCTCATGATTCACAACTTCACCAGGCGTGAAAAAGCCTTGGAATCTAAATTGATAACAACGTTTACAAGCAAACACATTTACAAAAAATAATGCCCATAACAGGTTTGAATATTAAAGGCTGCCTAATATTCATTTGAATATCATTATTTTTTTTAAATATTCAAATTATATTCAAATAACGAAGTTTGGAGTCAAAGCCCTACTCAGCACCCTAGCAACCACATATAAATGGCATAGTAACCAGCGAGGTCCTAGCACCCTCTCGAACACATTAGCAGCCACATAGCACTGCCCTGACAAAAACCAACACCTTAGCAACTGCCTGACAATGCCTTTGCAACCATCTAACAACACCCTAATGGTTAACTGCATAGGAACGGCATAAAAACCAAGAAGGCCCTTTGAACTATTTCAAACATGTCAACCACATAGCAGTAACATTGCAACAACAAAAAAGCTTAGCAACTGCCTAGCAACCAATCAGAGCACCCTAGCCACCAGCCCAAAATACCTTGAACCTACCTAGCAACCATTCATGACGCCTTAGTAACTGCGATTCCCTAGCAACCACCTAAGAAGGAAGACCTTATCCACCACATATCTACACCCCGACAACAATCTATCAACACTCTAGTCTCAGATAGAGCTGCACGATTAATCATTAAAAGATCGCAATCTCAATTCAAACACACACGATCATATTCCTAAATGACATTGATTCGCCTGTGTTTATTAAAGCTTTGACAAGTACACAGCAAACACATTCAGATCTGTGTTGCCGCTGCCATTGAACCAGAGAACAGTGATCATGTATAGGTATTTAACACACAGAATTGTTATTTCTGTTCTATTATCACAGAAGTACTGGCTAAAAATTTATAGTTCAGATATAAACACCGATGTCTAAGTGTAGCAAAGTTCAAGGTTTAAGGAAGAAGGAGGCGGGACATACGTTCAACATAAACTTTAATAACAAAATAAAATTAAAGTAAAGAGGCAGCCCCTCAAAGATGACTGCATAATAAAACGCAACAACATAAAGTCCAGGCCTGGTCCTCTCTCATCTTGCACTGTTGTTACTCCTCCTTTTATCATTCCGGAGCTCTTCCGTGAGATTTGAGACTGCTGTGGCGCGCAGGTGACGCTCATGCCAACAGCCTCGCTCCGTTCCCATGGCTCTCGGCCCCGCCCTGCTTGCCACACACCCCCATCCCCCCACGCAGGCTGTGGGGTACCCTCGAGACTGCACTCTACTCCGCCCCCCTCACGCCCTCCAGGGTCAGTCACAGCGGCAGCAACACCTGGGGCTAAGGACAGATGAGGCGAAAGAAAAAGAGACGGAAGGATGAGAGGGGAAAGAGGGAAAAAAGAGGGAAAAAAGAGATAAAAAAAAAATGGTTCCCATGAGAACACTGCCATCCGGAAATGGCTTAGCTACTGAGAAAGCCTTAGCCACCATCTCTAACACCTTAGCAACCACAAAGCAGTACCCTGGCAACAATAAAGAATATCTTAGCAACTGCTTGGCAATGCCCTAGCAACCATCTATCAGCACCCTAATGGTCACTCAGAACATCTTGAAACTGCATAGAAACGGCATAGCAACCAAGAAGGACCTAACAACCACCTCAACCTCGTAGCAGTGCCCTGGCAACAAGAAAGAACACATTAGCAACTGCCTAGCAACCATCCAGAGCACCCTTGTCACCACCTATCAATGCCCTAGGGCAGGGCTGTCAAACTCAGTTCCAGGAGGGCCACTGACCTGCAGAGTTTAACTCTAACCATAATTAAAGAGACCTGAACCAACCAATCAAGGTCTTTAGGATTACTAGAAACTTCCAGGCAGGTGTTTTGGAGTTGGGTGGAGCTCTGCAGTATTGGCCCTCCAGGAGCCTGGCACATTGACACATTGTGCCCTAGAGATTACTCAGAATACTTTAGAAACCACATAGAAAAATCCTATAAACAACCCAAACACCTCAGCAAAGGCCTTACAATTACCTAGCGACCATCTGTGAATATTATAGCAACATTAGTTATCAGAACAACTCCAGCATTCTTGTGGCAAGTTTTGCATAGGCAAACGTCACTGACATTTTCTTCAGAAAATATAGTTGGTATTTTGGTATGGTAATATAGACCAGATTTTCTTGCTCATGACACATTACAAAATAATTTCTCAGCATGCTACAGTGATACTCACAGCTGGATAGGTCTTCACATTCATCACACTATTCAATAACATTGTTATCATTTTTTTTTTGTGCCAGCCAAGATTGTGTGGGGGAGTGAGGAATGTGACTAATACTTTGCCAGGTCTGCACGCATCCATAGTGAAATAGGCTGTTTTGCTACTCTACCTTTGGTATTTAAAATGTTGGTGATGGTAATACACTACACAGTATGTTAATGTGCTTTATGATTGTGATGTTAATACGATTTTCACTTATTTGTTTTCATTTGACATCTTTCTATCACATAGTATGCACTATGAATAACTTTGGACACAGATCTCTATGGCCGTATTTACACTGCAAGTCTTGATGACAAATTCTGATTTGTTGAATATATATAAGACTTTTTTGACGACCAGCTTACATCTTCTTTTGAAAGTGACCCATATCTGATATCTGAACTTACACTAAACACTTGGCGAAACAACCCAAGGTCGACATACTGACCCAGAAAAGCATAGGTAGAAAAGGAAGTAAAAATGGCGTGCTTTGCAATGGACCATCTTTAAAGTTCATGCAGCAAAACATTGGGGTGGGACTTCATCCTCCATTGCGCCATTGAAAATAGTCATGTGATCACGGTTCGATGATGTGTTGACGTCATTCACAACCATCACTTTTTCAATGTCCTACAACTCACATTGTCAGGGGAATATCCGATCTGTCCGCTTACATGGCAGATTCAAATGCACATAGGGCTATCCAATTCATATCAAATTTATTTTCACCTAATACTGGAATCCATGTGTTTTTTCCTGCTTACATGTTCCTGGGTCATATCCGATCTGTGCCACATGAGAGGAAAAACTACAAAATTGGGTCACTTGAACCACATAATGTAAATGTACTTTATAGTGTAGAAAACAAGTCTCCTAAAGATTTCTTCTGAGTGTCCTGCAAGTCTCAAAGTGAGTTTTTAAATTCATTGAAGTCTCCATTTAGTGTTCAGATGGAACATAAGATTTTAAGCACATGAGAGTTAAAGAACACTGTGACGAAGTGAATCCATACTGTTTTCTTCTGCTAATTCATCCAAAGCACCTCAGGCACTGTGATGTCAAGTTCTGGAGATTAAATGTAAGATGTTTTCATAAAAGCGTCAAAGGCCCATCTCAGTTGGTGCGCATGACTGTATGTGCGTTTGCTTTTAAACCCCCAGGGCTGTCGCCATGTGATGTTATACTGTGACGTCAGTTTGAAACGTGTACAGTACATTCTTTTTCCGCTGGGACTCTACAACTGCATATTTCACATGAGCGTGGAACTTGACCTCACTATGGTAGCAATTATTTGTGAGAAGACAAGAGGAGGCCGAGGGAGGTACAGAAACAGTGATACCCCTGGAGTTATCTTTCTATCGGCTCAGGTATCGGAATGCAGTGTTCCCTTCGTAAATAATGAAGAGGTGCTCTCCACTTTTCTTTGTCAGAAAGTTCCAGAACAGCCCCTTTCTTTTTGTCCCTTTCATTTTCTGAACATAGTACAGTATTTGTTTGATGTTTTTTTTCAGGAGCATGAAACCTCAAGGTGATGACTGAATTTATTTTAGGTGAACTATCTCTTGTGAAAAAGAAGTACATTTTAGCATACCTCTTTGTAATTTATTAGAGAAATAATAATTTTGAAAAGAATATACCTAAAAATTGTGCACTGCATGTGATGTTTTTGGTCACTTAACTGCAATTAAATGAAAAAGTATTATAGTTTAAATTTAGATTAAACGCGATTACTTTTTCTGACCCACCTAAGTAGGACTTAAGTGCAACTTTACATGTGATTTCATAGTTACTTTTATTGTTTTATTTTATTGAAATATAGTTAAAGTGTATACTGCTGAATGTACTGACAGGCATTTGTATTTCCTTTCATGTAATTTCTATTGACACTTGTATGTTGTGGATGTTCATATTTGTAATAACACATTTGTAATGAAGTTACATTTTAGTACATAAAAATCAAGTACTTTAGTGAACACATCAAAATAAGCATGACAAAAGATTATTAAAACCATATTTAAGATGTATATTAAAGTAAAACTTTTAATTTGACATTATTACAAAGTGCACTTTTTTAAGGATGTACTTAAGTGTACTCTTTTAAGTACACTTAAGTGGCCTTTTCTTTAATTAATATTATAATATCTGTAAGTACAGTTTTTGGTCACTTTATTTTAAGGTGTCCTTATTACAATGTAATTATACATTTAAGTATTAAGTAATATTAACTAATTACATTACTAAACGGTTAGGATTAGGGTTCCATGTAATTATGCATAATTTGTAGTTACATAACATGTAACAAGGACACTGTAAAATAAAGGGTATATATATATATATATATATATATATATATATATATATATATAAATATAGCCATAGTCAAATACTTTGAATACATATTCAATGCAATTAAGTGCACTTCTTTTTCACAAGAATCTGAACTTTCTTTGGCTCCAACTATGAGTAAGACTATGAAATGAGCCTTATGCAACTCGTTTCATTTCTTAGTATTACTATATATCATCACAGTCTTATTATATACAGACTTGGGACTGCATAACAGCATGCTTTGTTTGCACATGACTAACTTCGGTGGGTTAGAATCAGACCCTAGCCTGTCAAAACCAGATCCCCTCAACACTCCTAGTGAGATTATGCTGGTTCAAGTTCTCTCTCTGTTTGTCAGATTCCACATGTTCACTATTGTTTTGAGGGGTGAGGTGCATGAAGGGTCAGCGTACGCTTTCCAAAATAGAGCCCTCCCAGTCGACACAGCACCTGCGAGGGTCACAACCTTTTTCTTTCTTTAGTTCATCTTTGATGGAAGCTTATTCAAGAGCAGAGGAGAAAGTCAAAACAGGCTGGGAATGTGTGCCGTGTGTTCTCAGCATAATTCACTGACCTGCTGCTTGCAAAGTAAAAGAGATGGCTCATTTCCCCAGAGTGCATTGAGGCAGACCGTAGAGCCACGGATTGTAATTGGAATCATTAAATGTTGCCTCCCTCATACGCTTGATTTAGTAAGTCTTCCTGCTCCTGCTCAATGAAGCATTTGTGTTGTTGCCAAAGAAAGCAAGCTGGTGAAGGTGACAACCATGTGGAAAATAGTAATCAGAAAGGCAGATTTAATCAACATAAACTACAACATATAACATAAAAATATGTATTTGATGTTTTGTCAACTTAACAATCACAAACTTTACCAATTGAATTAACTGTTTGATGACTTTATGATGTCCTTTACTCTGTGATGTAACAGGCAAGTGACCTGTTTGCAATTTGATCTGCAGCCAACACACCCGTTCCAGTGACTACATGCAAATATGATGAAGGCCGGCTGTGTTTCACCCCATCTGACAATAGCATCAGTATGACACAGCTCTCTACTTCACTAACCCTACTTAAATCCATAATCCCATTCACTACATGTGCACATAGCTGAAGAACTGTTGTATAACCTCTAGATCACAGTGTCATAACCATTACACTGCATAGTGCTTTATATTAGACCCAACAGCCAATTCAGAATAACATAACTGCATCTACGAATGACAGTGGCAGATCATATTTGACCAATGTCAAGATTACCAAAACTAAGAAGATAGTTGGGATTTTTCGTGGGGGTTAAAGCACCAGCCCCTGTACAGACTAATGGAACACTGTGATGCAATGATATTGTTGGCAATACATTTTATTAATCAGGCCAGTCCAATTTATTGGATTTCTGAGAACTGCTGACCCATGAGTAACATGGGCATGGGCTATTTTAATGTCAGGTCATCCTTTGCATTGCGCACAGCGCTAAACCAAGTGCTCTTCTTCAGACACACATTAAATCAAAGTATTAATCTGAATGCTGAAGTGCTAAGCTGTCACAGATTCGCAGAGACATGCTCATCTCAAAAAGGAAGTTTCCATCATGTCAGGATCACAGAATACATCAACAGAATTTTTAAAGGTCAAACTTTAAAGGCACCCTGAAAATGGTCTTGCAAACCTGCCTGCCAAATAAAAGCACTCTTTAATTGTAAATAATTGTTTTTAAAGTTGTAATTCATTAAAGTACACAGTAACAATGGTTCTTATATCAATTGTAAAAAGTGCTAGAAAATGCTATTAAAAAACTACAAAATATTTTCTTAATTATTTTCTTGGTTTGTGCATAGTAGTTGTAGTGTACTTTTTTGAGATGCTACTAGTTTTTATTAATATTTTGGATATTTTTAAGTTGCTTAATTTTATATTATCTGTTTTCATTTTCATTTTAGTTAAAGTTTTAGTAATTTTGTTGTTGTCATTTTTATTTAGTTTTTAATATCTAAATAGTTTTTGTTATTTTTACTTTACTTAGTTTTAGTTTAATACATCAAGTTAAACTAAATTATAATGATAGATGTTGTCTTCTTAACTATAGCTGAAATAAAATAAGCTTTCTATTTTATTTTATTTTATTTCACTTAATGTTTGTTTTATTTCAAGTAACAAAAATGTTTTTATTTTTTATTTTAGTTGAATAATAACCCTGGTTGTTTGAAGGTATTTCATGGATGTTATTTGTCTAATGAGTTTTCATGTGATGAGCATTCATGTGATGTTGCTAATAGTAGACAACAAGCACTGTGATGACGATGACGTACATTTCTCATATGAAACATGAAATTAAATATTCAAATATTAAATAAATAAATAAATTAATATAAAATCCTGAGCTCTTTTTAAGTCAACAAAAAATCTGAGAGCTACTTAATCTAAATAGGAAATTGTTACAATGACGGTAGATTTTCAGAAAGACATTTCATATAAAATATAAAAAAGGGGTACACTTTATTTCGATGGCCCGCTTTAGACACTCTACAAACTCAAAGTAACTTTGCAACTATGTCAACTGAACTAACTCTCATTAGAGCATTAGTAGACTATTAGTGGACTGTTAGGTAAGGGTTAATGTCATGTATTCGCAGTGTAGTTATATCCAAAGAAGAGCAAAATGCAGGAATAACAGGATACTGGTGAATTTTAAACAAAGCAACTACACATCAAGTTTGATGATGACGAACACAAAACTGGGGAAACTGTGAATCACAATCCATGTAACCAGGAACAGGTGTTCAACAAATTAGAAACCAAGGAAATAAACAAGGAACGAGAACTCAGGTAAAAGGTAAAAGGAAAACGCGTCCTCACGGTGTAAAAAGCCCAAAAGAGGAGGGAGGGGGTTCCGGCAGTGGACGAGGAGCAGGCGAAGTATAGGAAACCGGAGGAGCCTGCAAAGGGGAACACCACAATGGAGGGAGGAGCCAGAGAGCAGCCCAGCAAAGAGCCATCAGGACGAGGGCCCAAGTTGGAACTAATGGCTGGAGGAGGCATGGTGAAGTCCAGGGTTTGCCCAACAGAGGTGAAGCCTGGCTAGTGACGACTTGGGCGAAGTCTGAGGGACTGCAAGACCAGGCGACACCAGAAAGACCAGGAGAACAAGGCAGAGCCGTGGCTGCCGAGGTGGAACAGGGGTGCCGGAGGACTGAGGCGAGTGAGGACTGAGAAGGAGCTGGAGAGAAGGAGGAGGCCAATGGAGATGAAGTGGTGGAGAGATGAGGCATAGCAGGAGGCACGGAAATCCATGGCAGAGATGGAGAGATGACTGACCAAGGCGGAACTAGTGGGACAATGGAGCCTGGAAGAGCTGACAGGTCAGCGGACCAAGGTGGAACAACGGGCTCTGAGGGGAATCACCACCAAGGCGGAGCTGGAGACCGGAAAGCCCAAGGCAGATCCGAGTAGCTGGGTGATTCCACTGAAGGAGGAGCCGATGGGACGGGAGGGTACGGTGACCGGGAGGGGACATGTTCGGTTCACTTATTTTTGTTGTGGCCACAACATATAAACTCGTGGGAACGTGATATTAAGTCGTGGGAACGTCATAATATCTCGTGGGAACGTCATATTAAGTCGTGGCCACGAGATCATTTTGTTGAGGTAACGACATCATTATGTCGTGGCCACGCGATGCAAAGTCGTGGCCTCGAGATCATATGTTGAGGGAACGATATATTTTTCTCGTGGCCACGAGATCATTTTGTTGAGGTAACGACATCATTATGTCGTGGCCACGCGTTGAGGGAGCCACAGCGGCCAATACTGTAACCGTACCATAGACTGGGCTACAGCAGAGATGGAGATGACTGAAGAAATAACATTTTACTTTAAATTAGGAATGTCATATAAAGATATAGTGCGGTCTTTGGCATTAAGACATGCGTACGTTATATGTGAAAGACACATGAAGCGCATTCTTAGACTTTGTCGCACGCATATTTAGGGACCGTCTCAAAATTACATGCGACATTGGCATAAACATTTCTAACTTCAATAGCATTTGAAGACAATGACTTACAGTCATAAAACCAACTGTACACTGTTCACCCAGGTCTCATGTATGATGCACGCCTTTTAGATTTTTTATATTTATGACAATAAACTGCTAAATCATATGCAAATATTGTAGGCCTATTTCACTACTGCCACATACCTGACACCTAGATGAACAATGTAGGCTACAGTTGGTTTTATGACTGTAAGTCATTGTCTTCAAATGCTATTGAGCTTTAAATGTGGTCATATTCTGTATATGATCCCACACAGTAGTGAAATACATAGCATTATTTGCATATGATTTAGCAGTTTACTGTCATACATATCAAAAATATTAAAGGTGTGCATCATACATGAGACCTATATGAACAATGTACAGTTGGTTTTATGACTGTAAGTCACTGTCTTCAAATGCTATTGAGCTTTAAATATTGTCATATTCTGTATATGATCCCATACAGTAGTGAAATACATAGCAATATTTGCATATGATTTAGCATTTTATGTCATAAATATCAAAAATATTAAAGGTGTGCATCATACATGAGACCTATATGAACAATATACAGTTGGTTTTATGAGTCATTGTCTTCAAATGATATTGAGCTTTAAATATTGTCATATTTTGTGTATGATCCCATACAGTAGAGATGTGAAATAGGCCTACAATATTTGCATATGATTCAGCAGTTTATTGTCATAAATATCAAAAATCTAAAAGGTGTGCATCATACATGAGACCTGGGTGAACAATGTACAATTGGTTTTATGACTGTAAGTCATTGTCTTCAAATGCTATTGAAGTTAGAAACGTTTATGCCAATGTCGCATGTAATTTTGAGACGGTCCCTAAATATGCGTGCGACAAAAAAAGTCTAAGAATGCGCTTATCTTTATAACGTATCCATGTCTTAATGCCAAAGACCGCACTATATCTTTATATGACATTCCTAATTTAAAGTAAAATGTTATTTCTTCAGTCATCTCCATCTCTGCTGTAGCCCAGTCTATGGTACGGTTACAGTATTGGCCGCGGTGGCTCCCTCAACGCGTGGCCACGACATAATGATGTCGTTACCTCAACAAAATGATCTCGTGGCCACGAGAAAAATATATCGTTCCCTTAACATATGATCTCGAGGCCACGACTTTGCATCGCGTGGCCACGACATAATGATGTCGTTACCTCAACAAAATGATCTTGTGGCCACGACTTAATATGACGTTCCCACGAGATATTATGACGTTCCCACGACTTAATATCACGTTCCCACGAGTTTATATGTTGTGGCCACGACAAAAATAAGTGAACCGAACATGTCCCCTCCCAGTCACCGTAGGAGGGAGCCAGTGTAGATGGGGCCAAAGAACTGGATGGCATAGACAGAGGAGGAGGGAGTGTGATACTGGGACCATCAGAGACGGAGGAGACTTGGAACTGGCTGACGAAGGAGAATTGGAATTGGGCGGGATCACCGCTGGCAACATACTCGGAGAACAGATCTTTTCCACCTCCTCAACTCTCACAACTGGAATTGAGCTTCACTCAGTCCTGTCAGCCTAGAAAGTATGGTCGGGGCTCCTCTCAATTCCCTCATACTCCACTAACACGCCCTCTGGGATGGATGTTGATGCCGGCTCACACACCTGGCCAGATTCGGCAGGGTTCAGCTCAGGGTCTGCGGTGGGCTCTGACTTGAAGTCCATGGGGGGGCGTGACGGGCTGGGCTCTGGGTTCAGACTCAGAGTGGGGTTGGTGTTTTCCTCTGCTGCAATGAAGACAGTAGGAGGGGAACTGCCTATAGCTCCAACACCCCCTCAATCCACATATTCAATGAAACTCCCTCGAGGGCCATGCCTAGACAATTTAGGGTGCTTTCACACCTGCCTCATTTAGTTCGGTTGAATCGCACTAGAGTTCATTTTCCCCACTGGTGCGGTTCGTTTGGGCAGGTGTGAATGCGGCAATCGCACTCGGGTGCGCACCAAAAGCGGACCAAACAAGCGTACCGAGACCTGCTCGAAGAGGTGGTCTCGGTACGCTTTGAAATGAACTCTGGAGCGGTTCGTTTGTGGTGAGAACGTGATCCGACCTTGAACAGAACCAACTGCCAAAGAACTGCGCATTTTTGGACTAAACCAGTTGCCGTAGTCAGCTGCGCTGTGATTATGGGATGCGGAGAAATGTTTGTTGACAGTTTGCACTCGCGGACAAACTTTAAGTTTTGAGGAGGTGCAGACAGAGCCTGATAGAAATTATTAACAGCCGCATCCTCGCTTCATTCTCAAATAATCTTGTTTGTCTAAAGTGGTGTAGTAGACAAACTACATAATAAAATATGACGAAGGATACAATCAGCCCACGCAGTCGTCTCTCCATAGTAAACAGCGGCGTGTTATCTGCCGGATTTTCCCGCACGTTAATTCTGACCAAACGAAGTGCAGTTATGGAAATGCCAGACATATCTGGCCAACGAGTGATGTGGATGTAGTCACATGACTGCATTTTGGTTCGTTTTATCAACTCATAAACTGATTCGGACCAGAGCGATCAGTCTGGTGTGAAAAGGAACCAAAACGCCTGAAAAATGCTACAAAGTATAATTTTTCACCCTTGGTCCGGACCAAATGAACTGAACTACAGATGTGAAAGCACCCTTAGCCTTGGTCAAGATGTTAAGAGTAAGACTGACGTAATAAAATGTGCACAGCCAAACCTAATAAAAATTACAAAAAAACACACAGCACAAAAAAAAAAGTATCTCAGTGATACTGAAATAACACTGACCTTAAGAGAGAGAGAGAGAGAGAGAGAATATAGACTTAACCTTTCTATGAAGGCTAGCACATGCCTCTCACATGGACTTACAATAATCCTTCATTCCTAATCTGGAATGAATGGTGAGTCTTTCTTAGAACTCAACAATGTCCAGAGCGGAAAGATTCATGCGACCTAAAACACATGCAGACAACTATGCTACAAATGCACATTATACTCAAGGGTGTGACTAGACACAATTTGAATTGCAATGGAAATTGATTTAGTATGAAAAATGCTATATTTTAACATCCCATTCACAGTGCATGGAAAATGCGTTATGCAACAGCTTTTAAGATTATACGGCTGCAATGCAAGTTCATTAATTACTAATTTATTATGTATATGTAATCTAAAAGGCCTCTAGTGATTACAATTAGTAAATGCCATGTGCTCTATTTTATCCCAATATGAGTTATTAAAGCAGCATAAATTTGACTTTGCATCTTATTAGTTCCAGAAAAGAATTCCTTATATACGTTTCATACACCATGATCATTATAATCTCAGCCAATATTGCATTGCTTTATGTCAAGGAGCCAGATTGTTTAATTACCATCTGTAGGGCCTCTGAGGACATCACATAATAGATCTCTCACTGTGTGTTAACTTAGATTATTCTCAAAGGGAACAGCTTATCTTAGGGACAGGAAAAAGTGTGAGGCTATTTTTGGCACAAGTTTGCAGGTCAGGTGAGATCTGGATCAGTGTGAGGTCAGGGCAGAGCTGTAATATCATTTTTAGTTTGCTAAATCAATTTCATAACACACACTTAAGTCAAATTGAAAAGTGAATAAGTTGTTGATGTTAGCTGTTCTATGATGCTGCATGTGCTAAAAAAAGGTAGCGTGATTCAAGTGCCTGTCCATAAGTCCAATCAATCCTGTCTATAAGTCCCAAGTACAAACTCAGAGACGGTCAAAGGCTATTTAAAGAGCGTCTTAGTGTTCAGGTTTAAAATGTCATCTTTGTCTCTCTTCTCCTCTGCTCCCCACACTTTATCATGAATAAGCATGAGTGAGCAATCCTCAAACAGCTCCTATGGCACTGAATGATTAGAACTAATTATCACACTGGACGATTATGCTGTTTACTGAAGTGCAGTACTCACAGCGTTTTACATTTTATTCATGAGTTCATAGTTCACAGTTCAAGTAAGTGTTAAAAGACAACTGGATTTTCTGAGAAAAATGTGGGTGACCAGCGCAAAACCCAACAGCATTATGCTAATTGTGGGTTGTGGGTGGTTATAGGCTTTTATGGTAGGTCCCTAGATATGGTTTGGGTCATTCATGAGTTTGTGAAAAAGAAGTACACTTTAGCATATATTACATCAATATGGACATATCTCTTTCCTCTCAGTATATCAGTATTTCTCGCTACAGTACCAGAAGGAACTGAAAGTAGTTGCACTTGTTTGAACTTTGATAAAAATAAAATAAAAAAAACAACAGCACTGACTCTCTTGGGCTTACAAGAAACTCCAGCTGGCTTGTCATCAGCCCCAGTCACGGATTATTGCAAATGTTAACATTCCATAGTAGTCTGAAAATATGAATACAACTTAAATCAGTTACGATAAAAAAGTTTTTTCTGTTCTGCTTCTTGTTTTTATTTCAAGCTATTTTGCTTTTTGTAATACCATGATGTAACAAACGTCTTCACTGTAGGTTTTACAATCCCAGGACATGGCTGACCTCTTTATTTTCATTACTCAGGGATTTCAAACCAACTCCCACCAAAGTATTAAACTTAGTTGTGTAACATGTCATTTATTGTGCTACAGATGCACGCCTCAGTAATGCTGTGGCTTACTGAAGAGTTTGCTGTTAGTTTTCTGAGTGATCAGATATCATACACTGTAAAGTAGTAACCTATGATTGTTAGCTTAAGGAGCTCAAATATAATAATAATAATAATAATAATAATAATAATACAATTTTCAATAACAACAGTTAGTTAGTTAGTTAGTTAGTTAGTTAGTTGTAAAGTGAGTTAGTTAGTTAGTTAGTTAGTTGTAAAGTGAGTTAGTTAGTTAGTTAGTTAGTTAGTTAGTTAGTTAGTTAGTTAGTTGTAAAGTGAGTTACTTGTAGTAAGTTAGTTCTAAATTGAGTTACTTGTAAAGTGATGGAAAAATGTTCCAGTCATGGAATTATCACATTGAGCTAAATTTAGTTAAACAGGAAGTTCTAAGTAATGCAGCAAGAGACTGCCATTGCTTGATGAAAACTACCAACACTTTCAGTTCCTTTGCTAAAAGCGTCATGGGGCAATGCTCTAATTATCTACAGTATGGCTTAAAAAACACAATGTGACCTTAAGATGTGAAAATGTCAATAAAAGGTGGAAAATCCACTCGGTTTCACAACCAGCTCATTGTTCTGCATGTCATGTCCTCACTTTAAATGTAATAATTTAAAGTCACAGCAGTTTTATAATTTGGTGCTAATAATAACCACAGTCATCATAAGGAAGTCAATAAATACAATGATGCACCCTGCACTTTACACCACTCAAAAAACCTGAATAAGAACATTATATGAACAATGAAAAAATCCTAATTTATGGTTGCGTGTCGTCTCTTGCAACAGTTTGATAAGAAAGCTTTAACTGAAATTGCTTTTGTGTCCTTCCTTTGATTCCAGGCTAACTGAATTGGTCTGCAGAACGCATGAAGACATAAATATTGAGGTGTCCTATAGAAAGGGCTAGGCAATAATAAGGATATAATGGTTTCATTAAACTTCCAGTGCCATTAAGCCAGCCGTTTAGAAAGAACATAGCAGACGCCATTTGAGGTGCTCTCAATTACCCAGAAGGCCATTAACATACAATTATTCTACAGTGGAGATGAATGTGCACTGGGCAGGAAATCAGTAATAAAAATTTGATTGTCTCTTTAAAAATCTCTGGATCGTCTTCATGATTTAATGAGGAAACCTTTAGGTAACCTTTACATAAGGAAATGTGCTTCTTTTCATTGAAGTACTTCCACATTTAGCTTTGTTTTTTTGTTTTTTAATAAAGCTGAATGAAATTGTAACCATTTGATGTTATTAGGACATTAGAGGTCTTTGACTAAGTAATATATGTGTAATATTATATATGATTATATATAATATATTAGCCTGTGTATGTAATAAATGCACCGCCTCTGGCCTATTTACACATATCATCCTGGCCAGGTGTAGCTGCACATTTGCCTGACTACGCAATTTCTAACAGCAAGAAACTAGAAAAACTTGCCAAGTCATTGTTTTTATTCGTTTTTTTATTTTATGTAAGATATTCCCAGAGCGTAGCAATGGACCTGGGAAGTCATTAGAAGCTTATGGCACAATTAAACTAGTGTAGAAGATGGTGCAGGCATTGCCCTAGTGACTGCTGTAACCTGGAAACTGGTTTCCCTATAGGGCGGTACCAGGACACTCGTGAGACGAGCTGCTATCCGACACCTGTCGCTTTGTTTTGTTTGCAAGACTCAAGAACAAGGGAGGCTGGACATACGTCACCAGTTTTTGGTTTCAGTTATCATTGAACTATGAGAAAGACAAGGATAGCAAAAAGAGATGCGAAGAGATACAGAGCTAAGAGTGATGAGGCCAATAATTTGCTGATCTTTGAAATTGAAGCGATTAGACCGCCTCTAACTATACTGCAGCACTAGAGAGATTTAGACACACACCTACACACACCCGCACACACATGCTTGTTCACATGCAAAATGTTTCAAAATGATGAACTGCTGAGGATACTGCATTAGAATCAGCTTTTAAAAGGATTCCTGTCAAAGCACAATAAAGAAGAAGGATCTACTTTGGACTGAGAGATACGCTCTTAAATGACCATGAAGACTGGGAAGAAATCATTCATAGGTAGGAAGTTTTTCAACTAAAAACTGACCAGTATCACCCTAGTTGTAACAAAGTTTGTAAATTTTACAGGTAAAACTTCACAACAAGGTTCCATTTGTTAACATTTGGTAACTAGTTAACATGAACTAACAATGAATAATACTTCTAAAACATGTATTAATCTTAGTTCATGTTAATTTCAACATACAATACATAGTTAAAATCTGTACGATATCTGTTAATATTCTTATGGACCTAAGCTAACATGAACTAACAATATGCAGTTGTATTTTCTATTTCAGTTGTATGTCTAATAACTAACCTTAAGAAAGATAAATAAATACTGTTGCAATGTATTCCTCGTTGTTAGGTAATGTTAGTTGCATGTTAAGTAATGGGACCTTCTTGTAAAGTGTTACCATTTTACTTTACCTTTACAGAGTCCTGCTCTGTCCTGTTTAACTATGTGAAATGTAACTTCTAAATTTTCAATTTTATGAGATTTATCAAGATGAAATTATATTTTCATTGATCTTTGAGAAAAGGAGATGTACTCTCAGAACCAAAACCTTCCTTTTTGGTTCAAAATGACCATTTATTGAAACTGAGCTGTTATACTAAACTGCATCAAACATATGAATACATCAACATACTGTATCACACTCTTTTAGTAAATGGACCATTTATTTATATAAGGGTCAAAAAGAGTAGGTAATGGTCTTTAAAAAAACCTATAATAAAATGTGGTCCCACTTTATATCAGGTGTCTACTATGTGCTAACATTTAAATTCATACATTTGATACAATGCACTTATTATGTATAAATAGTATAAATACATGTTTTACATTATACTTGTATTATTAAAATTACCTGCATGTAATTACTTCTTCAATTACACTGTAATTACACTGTTGTAACCCTTTTAACCCACTCTTGAACCTAACCATACCTCCAAACCTGTCCCTACCCTTACCTGTATCTCACCTCAATAGCAGCAAAAGTGATTTGCTATACAGCATAAACACAATAAGTATATTGTATTTATTTTTTATTAGGCCTGAGTACATTGTAGTTAAAGACACCTATTACAAGTTGACTGTAAACTGTACTTACTGTAACAAAATAATTGTGATGCCGTGCGCCTAGGATAATTTGTTTATGCAATTTTTGCAACCCTGTTTCCAAATATGTGGGACATGTCTAAATAAAGCTTAAAGCTCTGAGTGATGCTTATGATCATGAAATAAACATCAATATTACATGGACAATATTTACATAAAAAACAAGAGAAAGGATAACAGTAACAGGGTTGTAAATTTGGCCTAAATTCCCGTCACTATGTAGGGTTAGAAAGTTGAGGACCAAACGCTTGTTCATATTTGTACTTCAATATGTACTTCTCGTCATCTTGTAGAACAGATCCGAATATGTTAGCTCTTAGGTGTCACAATTTTGAAGTTGCTTTTTTGTTATGAGAGGAAATCAGGTGGTAAGAAGGTTACAAAATATTGTGTTTTTGGTCATTAAAATGAGTTCATAATTAAAAATAGCGATGGATTGTGATGCTGTATGATTTGAATTGTAGGATCCAGTTGAAAAGACAAAACCTCTGAGGTAAGACATACATAAAATTCCCATGTTAAATGAACCGGATGTTGCGGTAGACTTCCGTATTGTTATGTATTTCTGAGGGAAACTGAGTATGAAATAGAGGGCAGGGCTTGATTTTCACGCACCTCCTCACCATCTCTGACAGCAGACTGAGGTGTTTGTTAAGGATGTTCTGCCCAAGCCGTCAAACTGACCTCATTAGAAAAGAAACACCATTCAAAGGAAGGAACTTTTTAGATTTCACTTTAAGGGTGGCAGAAGTCAATGGATGTGTATATTTTTCATGTCAGGTTAAATGCATTTTTCTCAAATGTGACATTTGCACCGCCTTTATAAAAAGGTCAATATATTTCTATTCTATATATATATATTGTACGAGTTCCTTCCTTTGCCCTCACTTTTTGTACCTATTTTCAGTCCTTCATTTTGCAAAAAGGAAGCAATATTACCGATAAAATCATTATCACGGCACATATTGTGTTCAGTAGATCAGCTTTGCCAGTCCATCCATTCATTCATTAATCACAACAGACATAATCCACTTTAGTCTGATTTCGTTGTCTAGGCTTTGATCTCTTTGGCTTTGTTTGTTTCATCTGTTACCTGGGTGAGGATGCTCTGTTTCACTTTTACATTCAACCTACATTAGCCTTCGACACATATACTAAATACACATGCATGGCTTAATTGAGCATGATTTATCAGTGCGCTTTATTCCAATGTTTGATTATTGATTATTTTTCCCTCATAATCTTGTTTCATTTAGAAACAGGTACATCACATTAGAAAAAAAAGAGGTCCCTTTAGGTGCCTTTAATATACAATGCACTTATTGTGTACATACATGTTTTTTACATCGTACTTGAGCAGTAATTAATTTCTGTAAGTACATCTATAATTACACTGTTGACCCTTCCCTTAAACCTTAACCAACCCTATACCCGTATCCCACCCCAATAGCAATAACAATACAACAACACATTAAGTACATTGTACTTATGCTTTTGTATAAGTGCATAGTTAAGGACACCTAATATAAAGTGTGACTGAAAGTAAAATTGGTTGTGGATGCTGTTTCATGTTAACTTCAATTCTTACCACTTAGAAAGAGAAACAACAATAGTTACCTCATATGAATCTTTTAGGGGAAATACAGTAACGTGAAACCCCCAAACTGCGGTATTGTGATGTCACAAACACTGGAATTTTGCAGAGATTTCAGCAGACTTTCTGTTACAGCAGTGACTCAATCAGTGTCAATTGTTAACAAAGAAGATTAGCTTTGGGATATACTGATATTATTTAATGATATTATTTGGTGAAAAAAAAAGAAGCTTAATCTGTATAAATTAATGTCATTATTTATATTTCTAAGTAACTATTTCAGGCCATTTTCAATAGATTTTCTCTAACACTTTACAGTAAGGTTCAGTTGGTTATGTTATGCATTAGTTAATGCATAATGCATTAACTAATGTTATTGAACCTTGTTGTAAATGGTTTCCATTTCCTCTTTGCAGCTATTTGATATAGGCTAGGCCTATATTAAATTTATGGATCGTCTTAATGCAGGATTCACCACAAAATGACAATGAAGTGCTCCACCAATGCTACAGGCCTACTTATATTCATGTAACTTGTTTTCTAACTGATGTCTCCCCTGTAATCAACATAGTTGATAGTTAACAGTTGAAGAACACCCACCTGCAGATGCATCAATGCCCATTACACAGCTCCCATTGAGCTCTACTCAAACACAAACACATCACAGAGAACAATACATAGATGTGGCATATGAAGGATGAGAGAAGAGAGATAAAAATGCAAATAGGGGAATCACGAATCAATTAGTCAAGTACAGAACTGAGACATCAAACATCAAGACCATGGGTCGGACTAAGCTAATGGCAGCTAGAGAAATCGATCTATTATACATGAGTGTGTGGGCATGAGGTTGGCGCAAGCCAGAAAGGCAATCGGCCCTGAGCAGTGAGAGGAGGTGCAGAAGTCAAGAATAAACTCCCCCTTCTCTTCAGATGATTCACTTCCTGCCCACCAGAGTGTGGCAGACGGTATCTGACCGAAAGACACTCGGCCTGTTATGCAAATGCACACTCTCGGTCGACCTGCGTCTCCACGGCAACGTGGCAAGTATAGTAACAGGAAATAAATAGTAATAATTGGATCTCTGACAACCATGACAGAATGACTCATTCAAAGGACATTCGGTGAGCAGCGGAAAGACTTTGCCACCTGTGCTCTTGGCATTTGAGAAACTGTTACAGTAACACGGTTATGTGGAAATATGGGGAAGTTAGTGGAAGGGAGAGACGAGACAAAAAAAGAAATGTTTTAAAGCTGAACCACCAGATACACTCTCAGAAAAAAAAGGTACAAAACCTGTCACTGTGGCGTACCTAAAGAGTGCATATTAGTCCCTCAAAGGTACATATTGGTACCAAAAGTGTACATATTTGTTCCAAAAGTATACATATTAGTACCTAAATGGTACATTTTAGAACCTTTTTGAAGGGTAGAACCTTTTGTACCTTTTTTTCTTAGAGTCACTTGATATGGTGGATAATATTGTTGTTTCTATGTCCTAGTGTCAGCATAAATAAACAAATATTTACTTATTTGAAAGGGTTTAGGTTATTGGAGCTTTTGATTTGCCAAAAAATCTAAATCTAGTCGTTTTTTCATCAGTACTTACAGTATTTTTTGTTTATTTTCATAGACGAGTAAGTCATTTTGGGTATAGGAATACATCGAAATGGCTTGAAATCTTACATCTGTCTATTATTCATCCGTTATAAGCTGAAATACAGTGGAACCTGATAAGCATCCAGTATTCCACTGAATACCTTCTCCATCTTTTTGTTATTTGAAACCTGCTCCAGCTGAATTTCCCTGCAGGGTTCCTCCTAACTGCTATCTGAAAGGATGTTTGGTTGGATACAAAGCATGTAACTCTTAAATCAGATAATGTCATGCCACCCGATCCTGCTTGCGTAAACAGAACTTGGCAAGGCTCCTCATCTACAGGTGATTTTAAAGCTCTCAAAAAGAACTTAACCTCTTTGTGTAAAATGAAAGGATTCCAGCGGCATTATGTGTAGACTGGATTTACAGATAGAACAGGTTATACATTCCAGAAGAAGTCCCAAATGGTTCTATGGAAGTGGAAATGCAAATCATGTGCACCAGGGTTTATGTTTGTTAAAGCACCATTTCTCTTTTTTATTTAGTTTAACTTGATGCAGGCTACTAAAATGACAAACAAAACTTTAGCCTATAGATACATATATATATATAAAAAAAGACTAATAAAAATGACAATCTCACAACAAAAGGATTAAACTTTAAAAAGAAAATGGAAAATATAAAAATAAACAGAGATTTTAAACTGGGGTCCCAGGGGGCCGCAAGAGTATAAGGTGGTCTGCAGAAAATGTATGTTTAAAGTGAAAATATCAATATATATATGTATAAATCTAACTGTATATAATACAAAAATAATATTTATTTAGTAATAATATATATTTAGCCTATATAAATACACATACTACATATTCACTGTAAACATGTAATACAAAAATAATATTTATTTAGTAATAATATATATCTATATTTATATAAATACACATACATACACACAGTTACATTATATACTGTAAACATACACTTTTCTGCAGACCCCTTTACTCTCTTGCGGCCCCCTGCGACCCCAATTCGAAATCCCTGGGTTATAGTTGTCCTCCTTGATGTCTAACCGGACAAATACTGTATTATAAGATCGAGGATGGCATCATGACACACTTACATAACTTACAGGGTCAGTGGACCACATGAAAAATAAATGATGTGGCTCAGAGTATCGGTTTACGTAACCCTTGATAGCGCAGCCTCCTCACACCCTTGACCTGGTCGGATTGCTTGAACATGGTGGCTTGTTCACACAGATGAGAATCTGTTAAAACACAGGCTTTAACAGATTAACATTGTGCGTCATTCTCAGTAATGTGGAGAATATTCTTTAGCACATCTGTTCAGCACAGGAATGTCAGAGAAACCATAATCTCATGTAGCCTAATGTGCATGATCCTACAGCCCTAACTTCACTGAATGCATTTCAATTCTCATTTTTTACTGCTTCACCATTACTGATAAGGATTATAAGTTAATATGTCACACTGATGAGATGGTAAGCCAGCTGTGTAGCGATTTCAATTGTCGGAACGTGTAATCTCGTTCACTTGAATGGAAGCGCTTCCGCTCCCCCTCCCCTTGCATCGCCCCCTACCGGTGAAACAGAGATTCGTGGGATCCCGTGACGTCACATTCCGCAAGTCTCCTCGGTTACTCAAGTGATGTCAGAGCCTCGCCTCCACAACCACGTGTTCCGTATAAAAATACGAGTCCAGCGCTGGCGGGTAAAGACAGTAGCGCTGTCCTTTCAACAGCCTGGCATCAAAACCCTGCAGTGCGCTTCGTCAAACTCAAACGGTCCGCTGCTGGGAGATCAGTGAGTTGCAATAAAAGGCTTCTAAAGGAATACATTGCTCCTGTGGATTTACTCTTACAAAATAATAGTGATGGCAGTTACTCAGGCTGGATGCGACTTGACATACTGCAAGATGAGGGGGATCGTGTCAGTTCTCACCGGTACGTCTCTCTCAACAGATTTGAGTTATTCGAGTTATTTTATTTTAGTTATGTCTATAAAAGACTTTGCTTATTTGATTATGCTTTAGAAAAAAAAAAAAAAAAAAAAGGATGGAATATGTCAAAAATGCAATTAAACAACTGTATGGGAGAAAAATGTCTTTAGAGGTGATAGCCGTTTTTGTGTCTGTAGCCTACAGTCTATTTTAAATTAACGTTAGGTCTATAATTTATTATTTTTTTCGTTAGTCGCATTTTTTTTCTATAGGCTACTTCATTTAAAAAAATCATAATTAAAATATATATTGCATTGCATTTTTCTTCGGGTTTAATTGTTTTTTTACATTGGTTAATTAAATTTTGTGGTAGGTGTTTCATGAGGATGAAGGAAATGATGAGTATCGTTCGTGATATGTTTACAGTTGCACACAGTGAGCAATGCGGTCTGTTGTGTAACACTGAGACGTTTGACATTATTCACACGGATTCTGAATCACATCATGTAGGCTATAAAACATGATTTCTGATATAGAGACCTGACGTGCAAATGATTACCGATAACCTTTAAGATTTTTAAGGGTTTCCCTTCTCAAACGGTTGCCACTTCATTCAGTTCAAATGCAAGGTGTTAATGACGTCAGATGTGGATTTCCTTCTGACGTAAATGGTTATTTTTCATTTCAGCTTTTATTAAAGAAAGGAAGATGGGCTTAAACGACTTCATCCAGAAGCTTGTTTCCAATCCTCCCATTTGTCAACAGTAAGTATCCCAATATTTAAATATATGAGGAATAAAAAAATGCACGATGCTGCTTTTAGCCTACAGCCTATGTAGATTTGAGGATGAACAAAATCAGCAAGAAAGTGGTTCAGGAAATTTCCAGCATTCATTCGCCAAGGCAACACTGTAACCTCTGGTGTAACCTGTAATCCCATCATCGGACTTTAGATGTTCATTCTGCTAATTGTGTAGGTTAATCTGTACCGGCAGGATAAAGCCAAGCACCAGAATAGTGCTCTGTGAAAAGCAGCTGTCCAGGCCGCTGCTTGGCTGCAGTAAGCACCTTTGAGAAAATCCCTAATGTCCCCTAGACGAGGATAAGGGCCTAATTCAATTAAGTGCGGCCCATTTGGTCTTAGAGCCATTCAGGTCAGACCAGTGGAAAATTTCTCACAGCATCTCTACCCTCCATATGCTCCACATTCATGCTGGAAGATGCTGGGGGGTGTCCCTCAATTGACTAAAAGTCATCATTTTGGGCAGGAGGACTGATTTTATAAAGGCAAATGGTTTCAACGAAATATTATTTGATCTATTAATTGTAGATTTATGAATGTTCCAATACCAGATATAGCCCCACATAAACTTTAACAACACTGCCATCTATCGGTGTGCAAAGGCATTACAATAAATTATTCATTTAAAGCAGTGATTCTCAAGCTTTTTGACTCACTGCCTAACACAATATTTTAAGTCCCTCTATATAATATAGTACTGTAACTATAATATAATAAGTATAACATATTATTAACAGAAACTGGGAGTGCCAATATAGGTAAAATTAATCACAAGTTTTAAATACGTGCTTTAATAAAAAACGGTATTAAGGGAAGAAACACTTACATTTGGCCCTGTAGATTTCCATTGTAACTATCAGTTTGTTTGTCTTTTGTTTTTACAAACCGTGGGTTTTGAACAAAGTTGATTATCTGAAGTAAACATTTTTAAATGTTTCTCTTTTCTCTAGTGATGAGGTTGGTTCATTCTTAAAAATCGATGAAAACCAGAATGAGGAGCTGGAAGAGAATCACCTATGTTTGACCAATCCCAGGAGCTCTTTGGCTGAAGAAACTCAGTACGTAGTTACTCTTCCCATCTTCTGTTCTCAATCTTTTGTTTGGTTAATTCCATTTCAGTCAGTCAGGCCATTTGCTGTTTGCATTACTGATGTTATTTAATTTCCTTAACAGGATCCAACCTTCAGATTTTGACTACTTAAAGATCATTGGGAAGGGGAGCTTTGGAAAGGTGGGTAACGTTTCATTTTTTATACAGTCAAGATGTAATCATTTATGTAATATTCTAAACTGAGAATGCTTAACGGCGTCTTATTCCACAGGTTCTGCTCGCGCGGCACAAGGAGAGCGAACAATACTATGCTGTGAAGGTGCTACAGAAGAAAATCATTCTGAAAAAGAAAGAGGTAAGACCTAATGCAATGTTCTCATATAGATTCGAAAGCACTTCGCCACAATCATAACAATGACACTTCAAATGTTTTTCAGCAAAAGCATATAATGGCGGAAAGGAGTGTATTAATGAAAAATATCAAACATCCATTCCTGGTTGGGCTGCACTTCTCTTTCCAAACCACAGACAAACTGTACTTCGTGCTAGACTACGTCAATGGAGGCGAGGTTGGTAAACAATGCATTCATAGCCTGAAAGAGGCCACGCCTCAGCTTAAAACAGATGTCTGAATTCATGAACTCTTGGTATGTTTTTCTCCTGCAGCTGTTCTACCACCTCCAGCGTGAGAGGGTGTTTCTGGAGCCCAGGGCAAGGTTTTATGCTGCTGAGATAGCTAGTGCTCTCGGTTATCTCCACTCACTGCACATAGTTTACAGGTATGTGAATGCATCCAGTGCCTTCTAGACTAGTGGAGAAGCAGTTGAACTGAGTTCTCGATTCTGTTCATTACGACCATGGGGTCTTACCTTTACCTGTCAATTTTCACAGAGACTTAAAGCCAGAGAATATCCTCTTGGACTGTCAGGGCCACATTGTGCTGACAGATTTCGGTCTGTGCAAAGAGGGACTGGAATCAAATGGCACAACCACAACGTTCTGTGGAACTCCTGAGGTGAGTCATTCATAAAATTTTATCTTGTGAAAAAGAAGTGTGCTTAATTGTATTGAATGTGCACTTGTAGTGTACTTCAAACTTAAATGTATATTTTAAAACAAAAACAGTTTTTGCAGATGATGTTATAATAATGAAATAAAGGGCCACTTAAGTGTACTTAAAGAGAGTACACTTTCATTACTGTTTAACACACTTAAGTACACTTTTAAAATGTCAAACTAAATGTTTTACATTAAAATATTTTTTAAATAATTATGTTTTAATTTTTGTCATGCTTTAAAGTACACTTATTTTGAGTTTACTAACATACTAAAGCACATGCTAAGTATGTATACTATAATGTTAACTGTGTTACTCAGTATTTATTTAAAGTTAATATATTTTAAACATAATAAATTGCAACCTCATCATTATACATATTTAAACAAGTTTCAATAGAAATGAAATTAAAGTATATTTAATTTACCATCAATGTTTCAGTACATTCAGCAGTACAGATTAACCATACTGTATATACATTTTCATTTATTCCAGTGTCTGAAAACATTGTATTCAGTTCACACTTAAGTCTATTATTTTAAAGTATATTATTTCTGTAATAAGTGCTCTTTTATTTAAAGTATCTTAAAGTGTGATTCTTTTCACGGGGGAATATAAGATAGTATGTATTTAACAAGAAATTTGGATTTAAACAGTGTTTTGATTTCTTTCTTTCTTTTTTTCCCCCACAGTACTTGGCACCTGAGGTCCTCCAGAAACAGGCCTATGATCGTACAGTAGACTGGTGGTGCCTGGGATCAGTACTGTTTGAGATGCTGTATGGACTGGTGAGAAGACCTTTTGCATGGAAAATGACTAGATCAGTTGTACACTGTAAAAAAAAAAAAATTATTTCAACTTAAGAAAGTAAGTGTTCATGCTGCCTTAAAATTGTAAGTTTAGTCAACTTGAACTAAGAGATAACTTGGATATTTAAGTTGACTAAACTTAAAATTTTAAGGCAGCACGAACACTTACTTTTTTAAATTGAAACAACAATTTTTTTACAGGGTAGCAAAGGATACATTTAGCAAACAATTAATCTCTCGCTCTTTGTTTTTCTAGCCTCCATTCTACAGTCGCAACACTGCCGAGATGTACAACAACATCCTTCACAAGCCTCTAGTCCTGAAGCCTAATGTGTCCAATTCTGGCCGTGACCTGCTGGAGGGTTTGCTGCACAAGGACCGTACCAAGAGACTGGGGTCCAAAGATGATTTTGTAAGTGGAAAAACACACCAGTGCTACTCACATATGGTTTATTTTCATGAGATTTGCGATTCTAATTTAAATTTATTTGTAGCTGGAACTGAAGTTCCACAGCTTCTTCTCTCCCATCAACTGGGACGACCTCATGGCTAAAAAGATCATCCCTCCTTTCATTCCTTCAGTGGTAAGTTAATAATTTACCTGCATAGTAATAATTTGTAATAATTTTAGTACATTTTAAATCAGTATGTTTTAATAATCTTTTGTTGAGCTTTAAAGAAGCACACTTATTTTGAAGTGTTGATGTGCATACTAAAGCACTTGTAAAGTACTGTGGTGTGTTATTCAATATTACATTTAAAGTTAATATATTTTTAAATAAACTTCATCATTACAAATGTGTAATTACAAAAATATTTTAAATACATGACATATAAGCAATGACATTAAGGCAAGATACCACAGGTGAATAGAGTATGTTTGGTGTATGCAAGTGCTACTTAAGTTTTAGAAAGTTTTAGATTTTTTTTTTAATTAATTTTGAGAAATAGGCCTTTAAATATATGTATTATTAGAAATCTACAGATGCAAATACATAAAGAATAATAATAAACAACTTTCTTGGAAGCAAAATAGCTCAAAATCGTAAAATTGACCAGTGCATGGAAAAATGGTTTTGCTTGTAGTGTCTTGCCTCAAAGTATCTTTTAGTTTACCATAAATCCTTGTCTTTGCATAGAGATGTAATTAATTGTCTCTATTAAATCTACAGAGTGGTCCCACTGACCTTCGGCACTTTGACCCAGAGTTCACACACTTACCTGTGTCGACCTCCCTATGCAACACTGATAACCTGCACATGACCAGCAGCGTACGGGAGGCAGCTGGAGCATTCCCAGGTTTTTCTTATGGTCCACCGGCTGATCATGCCTTCCAGTAACAGCCTCCGTGACACCATCCAGAATGTCCATTCCAGCATCGGGACAGAAGAAGGACCACAGGGTGGGACACTTAGCTCTTCCAATTTATTTGCAAGTACGACCTGGCAGCACAAAGGGACACTGATACAACCCGGATACTCGTGCATGACCAGGAGGAACATGGGACGTTATAGGAACAAGTACACAGTAACAACTTCCAGAAAAGATTAAATGTGTGCCAATGGTTGCAAAGAGGACCTGGGCTCCTAGAGAGAGAGAGCTTAGAAGTGCCTGAGAGTTTAGCGGATGATCTGTGAGGGGAGGGAAATGGGCAAATTGACTTTGGCTTACCGGAGATGATGGCACCAGCTACTGGGCGAAACGCCTTCTGTGATCTTTTACATTTGATCAAAATGTCTTTGGATGATGTTTTATTTAATTGGATTTTTCATGCATCGTTGCACAGTGGAGGTAAAGGATCAAGAAATGTACAAAATATATGGATGGTATACATCAACCCCTACCAGACTCAAATATCAATACATTTTTAATGAGTACATTTATTATATTCTTCCTATTGACAAATGTTAATTAAAAAAACTGCAATATTTATCATACTGCATTATTTTAGTGTGGTTTGGCTTAACTCTTTGGTCCTACTCAGATTTATATTAGAAGGGAAATTAGTTTAGATTACGAAGCCACAAGGCTTTTAGCTGTGATTATTTGTCTGATTGAGTAGAAGACATCCCGTGTTCCTCCAAAAATGAATATTTTGTCTTACAAGCACTTTCTTTCCTTTTTACTCCAATGCCAGCACTTTTACACAATATGCCAGACACTGTTTCTTGGGAAGGCAATTTTACTAGTCATACATCACATTCTTTTATCATACATTTAGTGAGATGGATGTATGTTTTAAACATCCATTTGTCATCACTATCTGAAGCGATCGATGTTTACCGAAAACACAGCATGTCGATTAGATTGCATTGAAACCACCTGCATCATGTATAGAAGTCATATGTACTAGCCCAAAAGGAACTGTGTCTTTTTTTGTTCAAATTGTGCCTGTTCAGCTAATTTATGTATGTTGTGATGCATTTCCACGTGTGTCTATCATTCCTGTCTGCATCGTTCTGGGTTGGACAGGGACATGGAATGCTGTGCAATAGAAATGGTGACTTGAAAGAGATGTGAACAATTTGTCATGCAAGACGTTGTTGAGACGATTGAGTGGCATCGACTTAATGAAGAAGAGGGGTTTAGATGCCCTCATGAAATGCATCCCTATTTTAATTGTAATATATTTCATATCATTGGACCAGTTATGTGCGATACGTTGTTTTTTAGATAACTACAAACATGGCAATATTGATAATGTTTATTTTCTTCCATTTTTGGAAGTTATTCATATATTGTTTTATATTTTTCCATGTATATTTATTTACATGTCACATATTTTACCTCTAATGATCAGAGTATTAAATTCTTAGATTGATGAAATATTGGAGAATGATCTATTTGAATGCAAAATAAATATATGAAAAATTGATCCATACATGTCTACTTATTCTTCACTTTTGTTTTGATGTTTAATTTGTTCACTTAAAATGTATACCTGTGATGGATGGCAAAGCTGAATTTTCAGCAGCCATTACCGGATGAGACCGTCCGTCCTTCGGATGAGACGTAAAACCGAGGTCCTGACTCTTTGTGGTCATTAAAAATCCCATGGCACTTCTTGTAAAGAGTAAGGGTGTAACCCCGGTGTCCTGGCCACATTGCCTCCAATGGCCCTTGCCAATCATGGCCTAGTAATAATAATCCCCATCCACTGAATTGGCTCTATCACTCTCTCTCCTCTCCACCTATAGCTGGTGTGTTGTGAGCGCACTGGCGGCCTTGTACTGTGGCTGCCGTCGCATCATCAAGTGGATGCTGCACACTGGTGGTGGTTGAGGAGAGATTCCCTGATATGAATGTAAAGCACTTTGGGTGTACAGTACATATGAAAACCGCTATATAAATGCCTTATTCATTCATTCATTCATTCCTCCAGTTTTCAGTGTTACATGGTCATTCTAATATGCTGATTTGCTGCTCAAGAAACCGTTCTTATAATCAATGTTAAAAACAGTTGCGCTGCTTTATATATATATATATATATATATATATATATATATATATATATATATACACTGCTCAAAAAAATTAAAGGAACACTTTTAAAACACATCAGATCTCAATGGGGAAAAATATCATGCTGGATATCTATACTAATATGGACTGGGTAATGTGTTATGAACGAAAGGATTCCAAAATGGAAGTTTTTTGGAGGAAAAAACTGTTTGCTGTGGCATACCACAGGGAAGTTGTCTAGGACCACTTCTCTTTTCTATATATAAAAATGACTTGCCATTGGTTTTAAGAAAGGCAAAGATCGCAATGTATGCTGATGACTCAACTATTTATTCTTCACAAAGTACAGTGCAAGAACTGGAAATTGTTTTAATGGAGGAATTAAAATCTGTAATTGAGTGGGTCACAAATAACAAGTTAGTTCTAAATATTAGTAAAACAAAAAGTATAATATTTGGAACCAGATACATGCTGTTGAATAAACCCAGACTGAATATTGTGGTCAAGGATATAAATGTTGCACAAGTACAAGAGACCAAACTACTTGGCATAAAAGTGGATAATAAATTATCATGGTCTAGCCACATAAACGCAGTAGTACGCAGGATGGGTAGAGGTCTCTCGATGGTTAGAAGGTGTTCCAACATGTTGCCTTTTAACACGACTGCAGATGTTATAAAAACTGTTGTACTGTCACAATTGGATTACTGTTCCGAAATTTGGTCCTGTGCTGCAGCAGCACATATAAAGGCCATACAAACAGTTCAAAACAGAGCAGCTCGGTGTGCACTTCGATGCCCACTAAGAACTAATGTGAACATGATGCATAATGTCTTGTCATGGTTAAAATTAAAGGAGAGATTATTAGCCTCATTGCTAAATTTGACAAGAAACATTGTCATTACCAAAATTCCAAATGTGCTTCAGCAAAAGCTATGCTTTAGCTCTGATGAACACAGTTATGAAACCAGGCATGCCACGGAGGGTAGATTCAAACTACCCAAAGTGAAAACCAACTGTGGAAAAAGTACAGTAATGTATAGAGCAATGTATAACTGGAACACTTTGCCAAGTGATATCATTATAGCAAATACCAATTTAAAGTCCTTGTGAAAAAGCATCTTTCGTGTTAGTTTAAGGTTGTAGTCAGTCACAATGATGTCTAATGTTTAAGTCTAAATGATGAATTTTTGCTACTATAAGAGCAAAGATATGATAGTACTAATTAATTATGAGTCAATTAATCTCTCTTTTGTTGCTGAAATAATTGTAGAAATCAGGTCCTATGTATACCTATGTATTGTATATATTGTGTGTATATGTGTGTGGGAGTGCATGAGTGTGTGGGTGGGTGGGTAGGTGGGGGGTTTGTGGTGTTTAGACATGTCAATGTTATTTTTTTTAAACATTGTTTAGGTGTGTGGTGTTGTGAAAAACTGGTGTAAAACTGTCTGAAGAGAAGCATGTTAGTTTGACTCCAGGAAGAATAGCTGTACTTGTTACAGCTAATGGAGATCAAAATAAATACAATACATCGTTTGATGGAAATGAAAATGATCAACCTACAGAGGACTGAATTTAAAAACACCCCGGTAATCTAAGTGAAAAAAATGATGCAGCAGGCTTGTCAATTTTGCTGAAATTTCATTGCAGCAACTCAAAATGGTACTCAGTAGTTTGTATGGCCCCCACGTGCTTGTATGCATGCCTAACAACGTTGGGGCATGCTCCTAATGAGACGATGGATGGTGTCCTGGGGTATTTCCTCCCAGATCTGGACCAGCGCATCACTGAGCTCCTGGACAGTCTGAGGTGCAACCAGGTGATGTCAGATGGACCGAAACACAATGTCCCAGAGGTGTTCTATTGGATGTAGGTCAGGTGAGCGTGGTGGCCCTTCAATGGTATCATTCCTTCATCCTCCAGGAACTGCCTGCATGCTCTCGCCACATGAGGCCGGGCATTGTTGTGCACCAGGAGGAACCCAGGACCCACTGCACCAGCATAGGGTCTGACAATGGATCCAAGGATTTCATCCCGATACCTAATGGCAGTCAGGGTGCCATTGTCTAGCCTGCAGAGCTCTGTGCGTCCCTCCATGGATATGCCTCCCCAGACCATCACTGACCCACCACCAAACCGGTCATGCTGAACGATGTTACAGGCAGCATAACATTCTCCACGGCTTCTCCAGACCCTTTCCTGTCTGTCACGTGCTCAGGGTGAACCTGCTCTCATTTGTGAAAACCACAGGGCACCAGTGGCGGACCTGCCAATTCTGGTGTTCAATGGGAAATGCCAATCGAGCTCCCTGGTGCTGGGCAGTGAGCACAGGGCCCACTAGAGGACGTCGGGCCCTCAGACCACCCTCATGAAGTCTGTTTCTGATTGTTTGGTCAGAGACATTCACACCAGTGGCCTGCTGGAGGTCGTTTTGTAGGGCTCTGGCAGTGCTCATCATGTTCCTCCTCGCACAAAAGAGCAGATGCCGGTCCTGCTGATGGGTTAAGGATCTTCTACGGCCCTGTCCAGCTCTCCTAGAGTAGCTGTTTGTCTTCCTGGAATCTCCTCCATGCTCTTGAGACTGTGCTGGGAGACACAGCAAACCTTCTGGCAATGGCACGTATTGATGAGCCATCCTGAAGGAGCTGGACTGCCTGCGCATTGTGCGCAATCTCTGTAGGGTCCAGGTATCGCCTCATGCTACCAGTAGTGACACTGACCCTAGCCAAATGCAAAACTGGTGAAAAACAGTCCGAAAAGATGAGTAGGGAAAAAATGTCAGTGGCCTCCACCTGTAAAACCATTCCTGTTTTGGGGGTTGTCTTACTGTTGCCCATCTAGTGCACCTGCTGTTAATTTCATTAACACTAAAGCAGCTGAAACTGATTACCAACCCCCTCTGTTACTTAACTGACCAGATCAATATCCCAGGAGTTTAACTGACTTGATGCTATTCTCTGATTAACAAGAGTTCCCTTTATTTTTTTTGAGCAGTGTATATATATATATATATATATATATATATATATATATATAGATGCATAAGGTCAATATTACTAGATCCAGTATTATGGCCTAGATCCTGGTTATGATCAGGCAGTGTGAATGTGATCTGTTTGGCATTTTTATGTTGACACGGTTTATTCTCAAGTCCTCAAAGTGACAAATGATTCCGGCAGATTCAAGGACGGAACTGTGCTATTTCAGAGCATCTTGATCTTGCTTTTGGCACAGTGAATAATGTGATTATCCTTGATCGCTTAAAGACAGGGTAGGTGATTTGTTCCAGAATTTATTTTTGTTATACTGGTTGAAGTAGTCACTTCACATCCTGATTGCAATCACTAAGTTAATTGGCCTAAATGTATTTATATGTACTGTATATTGTCTGTGGAAAACGTATGGCAGTAAAATGTTAGTCCAATCTCTGCATTCGATCCGAATGCAATGATACAATGTCCTACCTGCCTGTCAAAGTATGTATTTTCATACGTCTGCACACCTTGCTCGCACAGACATCACACGACATCAGCGCGTTTTATGCTATGCAGAGTTAGACAGACGTCAGTCACTGAGCACCGCAACTGAAACAGCAGCCGCCTTTTACAGTTCCTTCTGAACCAAAACAACGAGCTTATGCATTCACGCCATACCTACTGTGATTTGCAAGAGATGGAAACCAGTGACGTTATACTCGGAGCGGTTCGTGACTCGAATTTATGTGTTTCAATGTCAACACTATCAACGCCGAAATTAATCTGCAGCAGTCAGGTGGTACAGGTCAGTGCTCTTTAAGTTGTTTATGTTCATTATTATTGTAATGTTATGTGCTTTGAGACATGAGGTAGTTTAACACCATCTCTCGTGACACTTTTGTTTGCTCCCTGCTGTATGCGTTTATGTGATTTGAAGGAGGCGTGGCTTTGGAAACGCTCAACGGGAGGGTGGGTTATTATGCTTTCATAGCTAGCTCACTATTGCTAGCCTCAAAATTGCCTACCCTACCTTTAAGTCAGTGGGTGGAATAAGGTACAGTAAAGTATTAAAGGGGTTGTATTCTTAAGCCGGGTGCACACTTTATATATATATATTTATAATAGTCCTTTACGATTGTTGCTTGTCAGACTGTACAAACATGAATCCAGCTGTAAGTCATGTCACACTGTGGGATATCAGTTGTCTTTATGTCAGACTGTACAACAGTTAAGTTCTCTTTCTGATGTCCATTTAGTCTCAGTATGGGAACGCCTCAGGCATGACCAACTGCGGAAGCATCAATTACACCGTCTGTCAGACTTATAGATCAATAGCCACAGCAATCAGGAAGCCCTGCCTCCCTTTCTTCCCCATGAAGATTGTGGAAGCTGTACACATTGACACATTATTGTATTTCCTGCTGAAAGGTTTACAGACAAAGATTGCTGATGACATCGCAAACACTGTAAATCTTATATTGTTTTTAGCTGGGTGCATTTTGCTAAAGTGGGAAAACGTCCACGTCAAGGTGAGTTTTTCCATACCAAAGAGAATAAACAGCCTTATTTCCCGATCGAATACAATTTAGTTCATACTGAATACAGGGATATAAGAGTTTATTTTCAGAAATAATTCTGTATAGCACCGCTCCGGGGTAGTAAACCTACACATCACGGTGAGAGTTTACTGATCAAAGAGAGCGAATAGAGTTATGGCCACTTCTAGAAGTGCAGAGCATGGATGATGCTCCCTGCCACATGTGCTTGTGCGGTCGGGCTGCCACCTGGAAGCAGGTTCTCCTGACCAAGCTCTTTGGGTGGAGATTTGTGTGATAGCAGATCTGAATTTCCGGATGTCACATAGGGTGGTCAAGAGCTGCAGCAGGAGTATGGGGCTAACAGTGGTGGGAGAAAGAGCGCTATGGCTCAGACTCTCAGGCCTTTCTGAAAATGTGGAGTTTCTTGATGACCCCATGGATCCCAAGGCACTGTTAGGCTTTACAGTCATGGCCATACACCAACAGTGTCTTGGGGATGAATCATCTCGTTGGGTTTTCTGCTCCACCGCCCTTGGAGTTCAAAACTTTTCTTCCTTCCCCAGGCAAACGAAGAAGGTTGTTAATTGTAGATGGTCCCATTTCAAAAATTTTAAGGGCCAGTTCAGCAGGTTCACTTACCAATATAGGAGGGACAGTGGCACAAGTTCCCATGGTGCCCCCTGCGACTATTCCCCTAACGCAGTTGATCACACCTGAGGCATTCCCATAGTGAGATACATCACTTCTGTTATCAGAGAACAGAGGCTATGCAAGTAATCTAACGTTTATTTAAAAACAGATGCACGTAAGTAGATTCGTCCAGAGTTTTAATCATCAATCTGTGACACTTTCGGTGACAGTGATCTGATTTAGATGCAGGATAGAAATGGTGGCTAGCAAACAAAAACAAACAAGCGTTAATTTTGATAATGGCTTGTCTTGAAAAGAAAATGGAACAAAACAAAGACGATGTGTGTGGAGCAGGTGGTTGGTTATTTTTGTCACACTTATTGCATAACCAGCCAGGTTCTGTGATCCTATTGGTTTCTGATTTGACGGTCGTCGTAGGAGAAGTCACACTGCAGGACTGTGCTGCGTCAGGACTGACACTGGCAGAATTTCATCAGAGGTCAAATATGATGGCAATGGTCATTAATCGGCCATTGGCGAACATGTCAAACTAGCGATCAAAGATTCTCCATTGTCTGTTCTCCATCATTGATTCTCCATGGTCAATTCTCCAATGGTTCTCCCCTGTGACTACCTGTACTGAATGTCAATTTGCACAAATTTCCATGATCGATCATCATTTACATGAATTATCAATTAATCGATTAAAGGTCCCGTTCTTCGTGATCCCATGTTTCAAACTTTAGTTAGTGTGTAATGTTGTTGTTAGAGTATAAATGATATCTGTAAAATTATAAAGCTTAAAGTTCAATGCCAAGCGAGATATTTTATTTAACAGAAGTTGACTACAAAAAACGGCTAGATTGGACTACATCCCTCTACTTCCTTCTTTAATGACGTCATTAAAACCGTGTTTTGACTAACCTCCACCCACAGGAACACAGGCGTATTGATGGCGAAATGTCAACAGACATGGTTGATGTTTATCTATAATCGGGTACCGCAAAAGTTTAATTCGAAGTTGTTAGTTTGCTCTGTCCATCTCACCACGGACTGTTTTTCTAACCTGGGATAATATCAAGCAGGCTTCTCTCAGCGTTTCATACTGACGAAGGGGACAATTTCAACTATATTCCAGCAAGCGGTAAGTAATGATTCATTATGGAAGTAGCGATTAACTTCACATCGTTTCTCTTAGTAGGATGAAAATAATCTTACTTAAACTGTGATTAATATACAGAAAGCGATCAAAGAACAATCCCTTTCCAATCGCCCAAGCTGTCAATCACACAGCGCGAGTTTATCTGGACACTTGCCAAAACTCATTATAAAAATCAATGACGCTGTTACACTGCACAACGAATCTCTTACTGTATTTATATACCTCATGTTTGCATTGGTGAAATCATTAGTGAGTGCAGAAACTGCGTTGCAATGATAAGATCTTTTTTCCCGCGATCAACAGGCTGTCATCTGCTCAATGCTCATCACTGCAACCTCTTATGTGATGAGAATAGATCTAAATACCTAAAAAACTTCACACGATTCGTTAATCCAGATAGCTGTAATAGTAAAAACGTATAATAGCTGTAATAGTAAAAGTTTTCCAGATAGTTCCACATGTAATGCCAGATATTTCATATGAAGCATGTCAGCCAATCACAGCAGTGGGCGTTTACATTGAAGTCTCACAGCAGACACGCCCCTTCAAACAGAGCGTTCAAACCAGGGAATGAAATCAGGCTAGGAAATATGCCTTTTATTTTTAAATTATAACAATTTTTGATCTAAAAAACATACTAACATTATAAGGGCACCCCTGGAAACATTATAAAATAATAAAAATAATCCATGGAATGGGACCTTTAATCGTTAGTTAGCCTTAATATAGCCAACAGCATGACAAGTTGCAATGCTTCTCAAAACGCTATGTTCTTCACCAAATGAATGTGAAGGGTTTTTAGTCTAAATAAAGGGCTAGTAGGATTGTAAAATGAGTCGATGTGATTGATCCTTTAATTAAAATACTTATTTAATAATCAAATGACGACTAATACAACTGTCACCAACGCCACCTCAGATGCCTGCTAGTCAGAATGTGTAACTCCTGTTGTGGGAGTTAGTTGCTCCACGGCAACTAAACCCAATGAATTCACAATGATTTATTAAAATAGTGTTGTCATTATAATATAATGTAACATGATAGTCCCAATCATAGTTATTATAAGTCGTGCATTGCTGTTTGAGCTGTGCACACTGAAACTGAAGTGGTAAACACTGGTAAACTAAAGCCCTTTGCTAGTGGGTTATTTCAACGAAAACACATCCTATATTTGATTAATCAGATATATACAAAATAAACACAATATTATAACTTTCATTTCCACAAAACAACAAGGCTGCGAATGCACAAGCAAACTTGTAGTCATGAAGGTGTAACTATAGCCTTTTAAAAGTAAAATGATCCCAAACATAACACCGGCGAGTGTGTCGCGGTTGACCTGAATCGATGATCGATAAGTTTTATTGATCGCCGATTAATCGTTAGCACCCTAATTCCTACCACTCACCAAACTTTCAAAAAACCCTGCATGAGTTCTTCTTCCGTCTTCCCGTGACAATAATATAGGCTACATTTTAATAAAAAGTATAGGCTACTGTCAATGGTTTTTAAGGGCTTACATGGACTCGCACTAGACATGGACTTGCACTAGGGTATATTTCTGGCCTTTTACATCATTATCAAACTACTAGACCTTTAAGATCTGCTCAGAGTTTCCTTTTAATTGTCCTCAAGAAACATCTGAAATCCAAAGGAGATTGTGCCTTCGCTGTTGCAGCTCTTTGCCTCTAAAACAGCCTCCCTCTCCACATTAGATCTTGACACTTGTGCTTAACTTCTCATTTGAAGACTTTTCTCTACTCTGTTGCTTATAACTGTCATTGGACTGTCAATATAATGTTATATTGTACTGTACATGTGTTATATTGTGTGTTTAAATGTGCCTGTATGGTAATTTTGGTAGTGTAAGGCTGATAAATATACATAATTTATTATAACATTATAAATGTATTTACTGTCACTTTTACACTTTTACTGAATGAAAGTGTTTTTTTTTTTTTTTTTTTAAATCTTACTGACCCCAAATGTTAGTAAGTTTGTTATTTGCCAAGTTTGTTATTTGTACACACACACACACACACACACACACGCACACGCACGCACGCGCACACACACACACACACACACACACACACACACATAATAACAAACTTAGCTTGGCTTTAAGGATCTTTCTGTCATTTCCGTTCTCTCTCTTATTTTTATTTTTTTTTTAACAAAAATACTTCTTTAATTAAACTGCATTTTAAATATATGATGTTCTGGGGGAGCTTACAAAGTAAAGTCTAACCCCCATCTCTATGGTAGTTTACGAATCAGTAGTAACAGAAATGCTTACCTCAGCTCTCAGCAGTCATCACATTTTTGCAAGGGTTTACCGTTTTATGATTCGAAGGAGCGCTTGTCGTTTCTGCGCATGCGCGTCGGGAATTTTAGCGACTTCCTGCCAAATAGTCGTCCCTAACACTACACGGCGCCCCACCGAGGGAATTTCAGTTCAAGGAAACATAAAGTTTCCTCGAAAGTAGCACTTGGTGAGATGGTAAGAGTTTCTTTCCCATTTGAGTGTCATGCACTGTGAATTTGAGTGCTTTAATGAGCGGTTTAGTGTGAAATGGTAAGGTCAGTGAGCCGCGAGCTAAATAACACACGTTGGCTAACTGCTCAAACTGTGCTTAACGCTAACGTTCCATGAACACAGCGACCACTGGAAAACAGTTTATATTTCTCCTCCTATAGTATGTGCACCAGCAGTGATAACGTTATGCGTGTTTCCGAACATGGTCACATTTAATGTGTGTGGTATGTGGACATCTCCGGTGAAATAGTCACAGTTTTGGAGAGAAACACTGGCTGTGTCTCAGATCCTTTTGATCTTCCTAGCGTTACCTAGGCAGCACTTTTCGGCGTCATGGGAGCAAAACGTTTTTGTAACGAAATCCTAAGTAAGATGTGAGATCCAAATCTTCAATGATCAGCCGTCCTTGAGTCAGTCCTGTTTAGTGTATGTTGAGGATGCCTTTAAACTTACATTACTTAAGCTTCCTGCCATTGTGATCCTCCTGTGATTCTATCTGAACTGATCTAATGTTATATATATTTGTTTCAAACTAAAACTATATATAAAAATAAAATAGGCCTACATAAAAACAAGATTCAAAAATACAAATTGCTTTTTGTCATAATTTCTAAATGCAGGTGAAGTTTTAACATTTATTTAAGGTCAGTAAGACTTTTTTTAATTATTACTTTTGTTCAGCAAGGATGAAAAGAAACTGTAAAATAATTTATAATGTTACAAAAAAAAAATATATATAAATATATATATATATTAACAAATAAATGCTTTTATTCACCAAAGAATCCTAAAATAAATGCATCACGGTTTCCACAAAAATACTAAGCAGCACAGCACAGCTGTTTTCAACATTGACTATAATGAGAAATGGGGCTGGGTGTCAAATCAGATGTCCCAATTCGATTTCGATTCAAAATTCGATTTTCGATTTCGATTCCCTATTCGATTCTCAAATCGACTCAATGAATATAGATTTAATACAAATCTTATATTTATAAAAAACAAGAGTGAACACAAGTGTTAATTAATAAAAAGAAATTAAGAGCCACAAACCTGTTTATTAAACTCTTTTTATTTTAGGTACACTTGGGTACATTAAAACTGAACCCAACTCTATATTTCAAATGCATACAATGAATAGACAGGATTTTGATTTTGTAACATGGAGGCTGCAAGCCTATGAACAGTGTAGGAAAACTAATACTGGCTTTTGTGTGATACACGGCTTTTGGGTGATACAACTAATACACGGCCTTTGAGAATCGATTTTGAATCGACCACATTTTTAAGAAACGATTAATCGAAAAAGTTTTTTTTTTTTTTTTTTTTTTGGGCCCAGCCCTTATAAAAAATGTTTCTTGAGCAGCAAATCAGCATATTACAATGATTTCTGAAGGATCATGTGACACTAAAGACTGGAATAATGACTGCTGACAATTTAGGAATAACTAATCACAGGAATATATTACTTTATAAAAAAATATTAAAATAGAAATTATATAGCCTATATTTTTTTAATCAGATTTTTTTCAGATTCTTGATCAAATAAATAACACATGACACAAAAATGTTACTGATCTCAAAAGGTAGTGTAAAGGACTACTTGCACAACTACTTCCGCATTCTACTTATAGAGAGCCTAAGTCCCGCCCCTCCGCTTCCGGCTCATGGGACCTTAGTTCGGAAAAAATATGTATGGAAGTCAATGGCGAGAGATAACTTATCTTTTTATTCCGTCTGAACTGTGCCCTGAACTACACATATGATGTTTGTCAATTTAAAAGGTAATTATGAAAGTCAAGAAAGTCGCAGTTTGTCATAAAACAGAAGAGTAACGTTTAGTTTTATGTGAAAATCGCTCATTGAACTACATCTCTCGTCTCGCACTATGTACGTCACAAGATCCGTTGCTTGTATGTGTGTATTCTGGCTCAAAACACTCAGGCATGACGGCGTTACGTTACGATTATAATGTAAGACTATAGAAAAAATGACAGCCGTTAGCTTCAGTAAAGTTAGCTTCATTCATTGAGAGAAAAGGTATGATGTCGCATGTGCGCCTTCTGGGTTTGTAGTCTTTGTAATTACGTATTTTCACAGTCTTATACCTCAACAGTTTTACATCAAACTGCGACTTTCTTGACTTTAAAATGTATCTTTTAAATTGACAAACATCATATGTGTAAATCAGGGCACAATTCAAACGAGATCAAAATATTTGTTGTCTCTCGCCATTGACTACCATACAATATTTTTCCGAAATAAGGTCCCATGGTGGTCGACCGGAAGGGGAGGGACTTAGGCTCTCTATTAGGCCCTACATATCGGGAGTTTCCGGTATGCTGGGTACACACCAAAAGATAATCGGGCTGATTTTGGGCCGATTTCCCCCCTTCCGACAATCCTAGCTATGTCACGATTATCTTGATGCTTCTACAGATTATTTTAGCAGATTTTCCCTTGGTGTGAGGTGTGTTAAGAGTGTCCGAACCTGATCGGAAGAACGTCGGAGCCGCCCCGATCACGAATCGTAAATATTCAACATGTTTAATATTTACGATCAGAAATCCTGATGTGTGGGGGGGACCCCGAGGACAAACGCGTGTAAAAGCAATTTTTATCTCACTTGGAAAAACAGCATCACAGGTGTAAGACAACACTCAAAAAGGCAAAATTGTAATAAAGAAGAAAAAGGCTTTATTCTTTGAGGAATCTTTTCGCAACCGCAGCCACCCAGATGTGAAACAGAAAGCCTACTGACATAATAAAACTGAGACATTTTATACAGGTTTCTGACATTCTTGACTCCTCCTTTCCCAGTCTCTGTAATTTCCTTAAAGACATTCAGTATGGACTGGTTCTACCCCCCCCCCCGGGCAGGTCATGCTGTTCTTTGTCCCTGAGAAGCCAAAAGGCCTTCATTTACAGTCTAAATGACCTCCTGCTTTCCTCAGGAGGGGGCCTGGGACCCTACTATATGACATCCTGTATTCTTCGACTAAGATTCTTTCTCGTGCCTAGGTGTTTGTTATCTCCCCGGGCTATCTGGTTTATTACATCTGCTCTTTCCTACCCCCAATTCAGCTGTTAGAAATGCTTTTACACACACTCAAATGAAATCAACAAGTTTTAAATGAATGGACACAAGAACAATGAATTTTTCATTAACATCTCCCCCCTGTTTATCATTCTCTGATAACCAATAAAATAATAAAAATTCATTTCTGTTTTCTAATCAAACCCATTATACTATTAAATCTTTAAGAATAGAATTAATTCAAGTCTTAATTCAAGAACAGTTATACCCTTCATGTATATCAATACTAAGCCCTAATTTGATTCAATCAAATAAAATCGCAAAACTTTTCTTCAACCATTAATTGGTCAACATTTTCTCCAGATATGTTGATCATCTCGTTGCCTCATGGACGTTCCATCTTCACCAATATGACACTTTGCATGCCGTAGAGAGGATTTTTTCCAACGTTGGCAGGGGAGATTTGTTTCTAGCACATATCATTGATCCCCTACTTTATTCTTTGCGCTGGCGTGTGAGGTTGTTGATGTTGGTTGGTATAGTTTAGGTCAGATGCTTGGACCCAGGTCTAACATCCTTCAGTCATTTTCAAATCCTTACAAGATTTTCCCTTAGATCACGATCGCACCCCCACTGGAATGAGTCGTTTACTGTCTGCTGTCACCTGTGAAGGCAGACCTTAAGTGATTTTGTTAGTGACCGCTTGTCTTGTCGTGCCTTTGGTGTGACCTGTGGATTCAACAGCCTGAAACATTATTGTCACCAGATAATTTTTGCTCATTGAATAGCACTCAGGGTCCTTGTTCCCACAGGGTTAGGCACTGTTTCTTCACTTTGCTCATGCCATGCGCAAAAGTCTGCATCTTCTGTAAAGAAAAACAAATGTTGAGGTTATTGTCACATAGTTTTCTTTTGTCTGCTGTGCTGCCACATCTGCTCCGGCGTTTCCTGTCAAAACAATTCTTGTTATTAGCACACTTAAAATACAAACAATGCACACAATTAAACCCAATGTCCTCCCAACATTTATCTTCCCACCTGTGCGATGGCTTTCAGCAAATGTGAACCCCTTAGTAAACCAGATCTAGCTGGTTAATACAAATAAAGTTCTTCAAATAAACCCCTCCTGGACTTTTACTGTCCTCATATACCGATGAGGTCAAAGCTAGATAACCTCTCAGCCTGCTGTGAAGACAATGGGTTTAGCCCTTCCCCCCTGGATTTACTGTTTTTCCCACCTGTGAGGCCGAAATGTCTTTGTTTGTGGCCTGAATACAAATTATCCATACTAAAAAGTTCAAAGACTCATCTGACCACTTGTTTTACTGTGCGTTCTCCTGTTCCCGCCATGAGCATATTCATCCTCCTCTTGATGCACGACACCCATCTTGTGCATAAATTTAACATAATAAAATTCTCTTACTTTTATCAGACGCTTTTATCCATAGTGACTTCCATTTCAAAGTACACATTTACATTCTTATCAGTTCTTGCTTTCCCTCGGAAATTGAACCCATGACTTTGGCGTTACAAGCGCTAACGCTCTACTGTTTGAGCTATAGAAAACTGCAATATTTGTTCATATTTATTTGGTAACATTTGTTTGGATAAAGTTTGCTAACCCAAACGTTGTCCTTCAGCCAAATTTCCCATCTTTCTCGGCCTCTGAAATAAAAATATTACTTAAAGCCACAATTTCATCTTCTTATCAAATTATTTTTTAAGGCAACGGCCCCTAGTCTCACAGCGTTTTTTGATTTTCAGGCCTATTGTTTGGTCTCTTAATCAACTGTCATCTACGAACATTCTCCAGGTCATCAATTGGTCAGGTCAGGTCGTGTACACTTTGTCAACGTCACTACACTTCGTCAACGTCAGTCGAATAACAATCTTCCCCTTTTTACAATACATAACTGTTAAGGGCTCTCTGGATAATCTGATATTTACTTAGCCTACTGTACGTGTTTGTTGCTGTCAAATTTATAACTTTTTCTCAAAACATGACTGACGGCTATCTACGACTTCACAATTCTAATTTATCAATACTTAAACCTGTCCAGAGAGTAATTCAAATCTACTGCACATCATGAATGACCAAAATAATAATTAATAGACAGAGCTCGATGATCAATCAACTTAAAGCTCATCCTGTTCTGTGTTGCCTTCTCATCAGATTGACTCACAATCCTCAGCTTTGTGAAATTTCAATTTCAAAAATTTCAAATTTGTCATTCGCCTTAACCCATCTATAATGCTAAAACACTCTTTCCAGAGGTTAATGACAAATTTATACACACTATTCAGACAGAATAGTTGTCCTAAACTAACACATACTGTACAAAACATGAATTCACACTCACACTCTTCCCTGACTATGAACCGCTCATATTTCTTATTAATATCTTTTATCTAAAAGGATTCAAATTTTAAATGACATTTTAACCTTACATTTTCCTGTATCTTTTATCTAATGTTTTTATGGCCTCTTAACCAGTTTCAAAGCATGTCTGTTCATTATCCATCTGATTTTAGAAAAGTCAGCTGGATTGTTTTGGTTCATTATCTTATTTTGCTCCAGCTTTCTTTGGCTGACTGATAACAGAAGAACAGACAGAGTACCATCCTCTTCCTCCACTCAAGCAGTCTCTTTCTCTCTCATTATAAGCAAATAATCTTTTCAACAGCCTCCTAGGACTGTAACTAAAATAATCATAGTCATATTCAATCGTTCTATGATCTTTTCTAAGGTTATCTTTAGTTTAAATACTCAATTTACCTAACCTTTGTTTTCCAGAAAATTCTCTTGAGTCATCTTTAGCCACCACCATGTCTTATAGTGGTCCTTTGTCATGTCTAAATGATCTACAGGAGTCAGAACTGACACATTAGTTCAGCATCGACACAAATCTCTGTGTTTTCCTTGCTCATCAGGCAACTAACATTACAACTTTTTTTTTTTTTTTTTTTTTTTTTTTTTTCAAGCTGTCTCCACAACAGATAACCACTAGTTCAATGGTCTCTGCTGGCTCCTGAATGCCCATTCAGATCAGCTCTTAACCTATAATTGTCTTTTCTTCAGGGTGTTGTCCCCTGGCATAGTTGCAGACACTTGTCAGAAAAACAAGCCATTCAATCAACGCGGTTTCTGGTGAGTGGTATATAGAGGAACTCACATTTTCTGGGTCAGACGGCCGTAACTTCTTACAGCTCATCTCGCCTCTCAATGGTTTGCTGATGCTGCTGGCCTCACAGTCACCGCTCAACTCTAATACCTTTCTCACATAAAAAAAACACCTCCATCAGGAAATGCCCAGTGTTTTTGCGTGACCCTTCTGTCTTAGGTTGTCCTTTTGGCCTAAAAGATCGTACCCGTCGTTGAAGTAATCACTCGTACACACTGGTAACCGCTTTTTCCCATCACAGAATCTGTGACCGTTTTCTTCAACATAATCTGTTGTTTTCTGGAGCTTAGGAAAAGGCGCATTCAAGAGTCATCAGAGCCATTCTGACCTAATAGTGTTCACAGGGAGACAGGTTAATAACAACAGTATTTAATCACTTAAATTCATTAATCATCTTAAAGGTAGCAACCTGCTTAGATTATGGTCAGTGAATTTAGATCACAATCGTACATTCAGTGTACTGTTACTTCTGTAGCCGGAGCCATCAGCCCTGTTTTATGGTGGAGGCTAAAATCAGACAAAGAAGCGGTCCTAAAATAAACTAGTCAAAAATGTCACTTCTATCATTTAAGGTCTGCATTATTATTTTAAAGACTTCTTTAAAATCATTCAGTTTTACCTTTAAAACATTTACAAATTGTCCTCTAAATTTGTCAAATCTGAACTGCCTGTAGCATGATTTGTTTTAGCTCTTCCGCATCTATGAATCTGTTCAACTGAAACACTGTGCTTTACACAGCCTCAGACAACAGTTTTCAGCTGACATTGAATGAGAGAGAGACTCTTGAGGCATCAGGACTGGTACACTGCATTCTCATAAACCTTTAACTTCAGACTTTATCTGCCATCTTTTCTTTAACTGTAGCCCATCTTAAGGCATCTTTTCCATAAATTACATGTATTGTAATTTAGACATTACAAATATCCACTCCGAATGAGTCTCTGTTGCACTGAAACTGTGGCAGTTTCAGTTACAGCACATGCCAGATTTAGATAAGCAAACCTGTTTTGGCCAAATCACATTCTTATCTTTTAAAATCAACATTAACAAGCCTTTGTTTTTAATCAAATGCCTTTTACACATTTTACATTTAGCAACTGTTAATCCTGTAACACTGCTTCTGTTTATTTTATCTTAAAGAAATAATACGAATTATTCTAGTTCTTAATAACAATTTCATTTCAATTTTACTTCAATGTTTTCTCTAGGAGTTTATCAATCTGCTTCTATGATTCACTTTTGAGGCTGCTCCCTGCTTGTGATACATTTTTTTTTTTGATTATCATTATAAATCATTCATTAGATTTGTCTCTCCATATCATCTAAAACCTTATCAAAGCATTTCATTCAAAAACACAATCATCCTTTTAGTGACCGGTACTTTTAAAATATTTTGCAACTCATTTAGTCTTATCCGTAATTTTATGTCAACCGGTACTTTTTATAGTTCTTTCCTTTCAAAAGGAATTCCTTACACTTAAATCTTTCAATCTTCTTACAACTTTCAAAAGTTCCAACTATCAACTTTATTTCTCCCTCATTTACTTTTACAGTCATACAGTGCGCATACAGTCACTGAATGACCCAGCTGACTGCAATAAAACACTCTCTGTTATTCTGCCTTTTATCTTTCTAACAGCTTCACCCTATTTTGCACTTCTGAAACATTGTGTTGTATTCAGGAAATGCAAACAGAGCCACTGATAAGTTCTCTGCATTCTCCCCCACTGTCCCAGCTGCAAATTCAATTACAATAGCCGAATTATAATCTTCATCATATTAACATTGATCTACTTTCTAACCCATATTAACACAGACTTTTCTTCAAATTTGTGTCATTTTGGCACTTTCTTTCTTTGGAGCCAGTTAAGTTATTGTTTATCTTTCTAATTACAATCAAACCTTTACTAAACATCATTTGCAAATCTCTTCAGAGCGTGAGCAGAACTGCTTACAGCATTTGCTCTTTTTTATCTCACTATTTATCAGGACTGTTCAGTTACTCTTCATACAGTATTAAAACTTTAACGTGTCATTAATTTCATCAACACTGGTTTTTAAAAGCTTATTCTTCTATCAAATGGTTAGTTTGCAGATTCAACATAAATCACAAGATTGTATTATAATTATTCAGTCCTACTTATCTCTACTGTTTCACAGAGACCACAAGATTCCCTAATTCTTCTCAGTCTCTAAATTACACAGACAGCTATCCTCAACTCAAAAATATGGCAATCTATTCTTCAATACTCTTGTTTTCATGTCATTAATACAATAAAGCATTCACATCGTAATTTCAATCATTATTTTATCTCCAAAATATAGAATTTTTCCCGTTTTGCTTACATTTGCGTACATGATTCCTAATCTTTATATCATGTTAATCCCTGTTAATCATACTCAATGCCTTATTTTATCTAACACTCTTTCCCTACATGCCACTTCCTTCTGTATCTGTTCAATCCAACAATTTCCATCAGGAAAAACATCCTATCTTCCCCTACATGCCAGTTCCTTCTGCATCTGTTCTCTTTTATCTGCAATCCAACAATTCTCTGTTTATAATTTCCATCAGGAAAAACATTCTATCTTTCCCTATCTTCTTTAGTTCAACAAACTACTGTCTGTTCACAGTTTTCTTCCATATCTCTTTCTCATAGCACAATACTTTCACGTTCCTATCGATTCTTTAACCACTTTTAATCTTGTTGTACTCAATGTTTCCTCTTCTGGAAAATCATGATATTTTATCAATTTCCCTATGTCAGTCATAATTACCACCATAATTATTTCTCCTTTGACAGAAAATTGGTGTAAAAAAAAAAAAAGATCTACTTTACTGTTAGATGACCCCATTTTGGCTGAGTTCCTCTCTTCTGGATTTCACAATTCGACACGTGTCTTACAGAATCTGTCAAACGTCTTCGACAGACCCGATCTTTTACTCCGAGATCGGACGGACCTCTGCTTGTTTACGTTCCACTCAAAGTTTTCTCACGTGCGCTTATTCGCTCGCTCAATTCTTTTGACTTGATTAATTCAACCTGGTCTTGTAATTACGTTCCACTCAAAGTTCCCCCACGTGCGCTTATTCGCTTGACTCAATTCAATGTGGTAAAACTTCGAGTAGAGCACAATCACCCAGAAACTTCTTAATCCTGTTTTAAACTTTCTCTAAGGTTTACATAAATTTCGAGTAGAACGTAATCATCTCAGCAGCTGTGATTTCTCTGAATCACCAGTGGATCCCCTGTCCACTAACGAGCTAAGTGAGGCAGAAACTGGTCTGCTTTGTCAGATCAATTTCTCCCCATAAAATTTGTGATTAACTGACTCACCTCTCGCTCGTACCAAAAAGCAAAACTCAGCCAATATGGTTCACGTTCACTCACAATTATCAAATTACACTCAACTTCAATAAAACAATTTTGCCGTTTCTTACCCAGAGATGCTTTTCTGTTTTTCCCGCAATCGTCGCGGATTTTTTTTAATCCTGGTGGGAGTTTTTCTTTCACTGGTCCTGAGTGTGGGGTATTTGCCTCTCTCTCTCGTAATCTGTTGAGTTTCTATCTCAAACCGTCGAGGTATAAGACGGCTGCCTAGTGCTGCCGAGGTTGTGCACTTTCCCGTCAAATCCGTTCTCAGGACCAGGAGAAGAAGCGTCCGCACAGGATCCCACTTCTGACACCAGCTGTAAAAGCAATTTTTATCTCACTTGGAAAAACAGCATCACAGGTGTAAGACAACACTCAAAAAGGCAAAATTGTAATAAAGAAGAAAAAGGCTTTATTCTTTGAGGAATCTTTTCGCAACCGCAGCCACCCAGATGTGAAACAGAAAGCCTACTGACATAATAAAACTGAGACATTTTATACAGGTTTCTGACATTCTTGACTCCTCCTTTCCCAGTCTCTGTAATTTCCTTAAAGACATTCAGTATGGACTGGTTCTACCCCCCCCCCCGGGCAGGTCATGCTGTTCTTTGTCCCTGAGAAGCCAAAAGGCCTTCATTTACAGTCTAAATGACCTCCTGCTTTCCTCAGGAGGGGGCCTGGGACCCTACTATATGACATCCTGTATTCTTCGACTAAGATTCTTTCTCGTGCCTAGGTGTTTGTTATCTCCCCGGGCTATCTGGTTTATTACATCTGCTCTTTCCTACCCCCAATTCAGCTGTTAGAAATGCTTTTACACACACTCAAATGAAATCAACAAGTTTTAAATGAATGGACACAAGAACAATGAATTTTTCATTAACACGCGCGCACGCTCTGGAGATTATCACGTGAAACGAAACAATATCCAATCTTAAAGCGAGATGCTGGAAGACGGAAGCATAACAAACGCAGTCATGGCGCAGCACAAAGTGAAATTGATGTGGACCGCAGAGATGGAGGATCAGCTTGTTGATTTGTGGCAACAGCACAAATGTTTATACAACGTGTTGTGTAAAACCTTTCCAAACACTATCATCGCAATTTCTTCCTGCATATCGTCCGCCATGCTTATTCTGAGGTCTCACGAGATTTTGCGCGATTTCCTGTGTTCACAGTCGAGACTCTGGTTGAAAATCTGTTCGTGTTTGGTGTGCTGTCTTTGTCACATCATGGCACACCACACACTATAAGAGCAAAACGCTTAAATCTAGGATTTTTTTTGTCCTCATGTTTGTGGTCTATCACATTTTGAAAATCTCATAAGATGTAAAAAATCTTTTGGTGTGTACCCAGCATTAGAGCATTCTGCGCACCTACATACATGAGAATGCAGATTATCACTACGTTTTATGCCAATTGATTAAAACAATGAATAATGATCTCTGTATTAATTATCTTGAGCCTGCTGAAATGTCCCTATAAATATATTTTCTTTCCTGTGCATTCTGAATAATAAATAGGCTAAATATGCCCGTCTTCTCATTAACAGTGTTTTTCTCTTCCTGATATTTCATACCTGTTGAGTTTACATTTTTAAATGAATTTGACTAATATAAAGGATTGCTTGTGTGCGTTGGTGCTTTATTCCAGTCTTTTAAAATAATTGAATGAATGAATGCACGCGAGGTGCCTGTAACGATATTAAATAGGTTATAGGCTATTTAATTAATCTTAAACAGTAACACACACAGCATAGAGGATAATGGCAGTCAACTACTTTGAATGTTAATTAAGCATTTTGGGCATAAACGTAGTAAAAAGATTGACATTGAAAAATGACAGAATGATAAATGTTCGTGGTTCGTACTGATGTTGTTCACCTGTTCTCGCACACTTCAGCGTCGCGGTCACTAGTTTAGATGAACACTGACACCCTGTCGTGAAATAATGGGGTATTTTTAACAGCCGCAGATTTCTCAGATCGGCTTGGTTTGGATTAAAATTTTGGATTAATAATTCTGCACACAGTAAACATCAGAATATCCATTCTCCTGTTAATAAAACTTTCCAAATTTTTTAATCATAAGCCGCTTTTCCACCGAAATTACCCGGAACAATTTGTCCCAGGAACTTTTTTCCCAGGAACCTTTTTTGCCCCAGACCGGTTGCTTTCTGCGTTTACACCGCGGTCTAAAGTACCGGGAAGGTAAACTGCGCGCAACTGCTCCTCCCAGTCTGCGACGGACAGTAATCAGTTTTGAGCGCCACATTTATAAGTATGGAGGAGATTCAAACTGTGCTGCAGTTATTGGTTTACTAACGAGGTAATTAACATAACAAAATAGACGAGCACTGATACTAAAGCGTGTTCAGAAAGCTCGTATGCGTATAAAATTAGACAAGGTACGTTGTGAGATGACTGGGACGAACGCGCAAAAATTTCCTTTTGCGCAAATACTCTTAAAAAAAGCCTGAACCCCGTCTATCAATCATAAATAGTGACAGTCTTGTAAATAGTTGTTTGTTACCAACCTCAATGCGCTATTTCAATCCTGTTATAGTAAATTTGTAACATGGTTTGCCTTGCAATAGATGACAATGTGTAAACATAATGACTTAATATTAAAAGCTGTGGCAGAAAAGAGACGAGCACTGATAAAGCGTGTTCAGAGCTCGTAATGCTAACGTTAGATATAAAATTGTATGTTATCAGCTATTGCGGACATTGGCCGTGAGATGGCTGTGACGAACGCGCAGAAAGTTTCCTCTTCCACAAATACCCAAATAATAAAGCCTGAAACTCGTCGCCAGTCCCCCAGTTTTTTTAATTAAATTCCATATTTGCAGACAGACAACTTTACTGCATGAAGCCACTTTTTAAAAGGGAGGTTAAAAATAAAGAAAATGCTGCGTGGAGTCATCCAACCAAAATGCGGCGTGAACACAACCAATCAGCTTGTGCAGCGCACAAGTCCCACCCCTGAAAGTTCCTGAACTTTGAAAAAGTACTACTAGGCCTGTCGCGATAGTCGATAAGTCGATTAATCGCACGATAAAAAAAATGAGCTCGATAATTTTTCCGGCCGCGATAATTCCATTTGCATGCTTGTTTGTTTTCCTCGTCTCTCTCTCTCTCTCTACCAAAGAGACTGGATGACCACTCTCGCTCGGTTCTTTAGCGTATAGGAGGAATGAACCCTCTTGTTGTCAGTTGCATGGTCTTTGTGTGGGGAGGCGGCGCGCGGCGCTTGTCAGTCACGTATGGGAAAGCGCCGGCGGGAGTGTTTGCGGCTACTGCCGGGAGAGAGAGAAGACGCTAGTTGTGAGTTGCGACAGCGAGCCCTATCACATGAAAATGCGTATCTATACCACGAATGTTATTTCTCGTGCCATTTATACGCCAAAACTAGTTTTTGCGTGCATATGATACGCTCTTTATGGCGTGTAATACGCACGCACTCCTCACCCCTAATCCTAACCAAGTATTTTCAGTGCGTATCATACACGCAATAAAGTGCGTCTCCGTCTTCCCGACAGTACACAATCACTTGACAAAGTAACAGGAGGACAAAGTAACAGGAGTAACAGTGCAAAATTGTGCGATATGGCTTGTTGAGGCTTTTTTTTTTATTTGTTTACAAAGGTCCTAACTGTAAGTTTTGCCTGTTATGGAATGTATCACTATTTAAGCCTAATGTCTAAAGCCTAATGTTTAATATTTTTTGAAGTGCAATTTTGTTTACATCCATTTTATTTATTAACAGACATTTATTTTGTTAACAGACACTAAGAGTCCATTGCTTTCATTGTTTTTGGTTGTTTTGTTCATTTTTTTGGATATTTAAAATGTTTTCCGTTTTCAATGTTTAATATTCTTTAGAAATAAAAGTTTATAGATCGTTGAAAAGGTGTACCTGCATTATTATGCCATTATAATTATATTAAATGAAAATGGTCTCAGAACGGCAATATTATCGTTTATCGCGATAATTTCTTGGACAATTTATCGTCCAGCAAAATTTGTTATCGTGACAGGCCTAAGTACTACCTCGTGAGCAGGGACTATCGGAGGGGGAAATATTTACCCGGAACTTCATTTAGACCCTGGTTCCTGCGGTGTAAACACATCGAGTACCAGCCCAAAGTTCCTAGTTCCTGGGGAAAGTTCCTGCGGTGGAAACGCGGCTTTATTGCGGACACTCGTTTGTTCAACTCATTGACCACAGTACATTGAAAGTAAACATAACCGGAAATAAGTGAGACGTACTATTTCCAAATGGAAGTGCATTACGAAGATCAGTGCAAGTGGTCCATTACTTTCTATTTTAATTAAGTCATATTATGCCTTTGAAATAGAGTGGTGCAGGTGTGACGTCACTTTGTAGGCCAAAACGCATTTAGCACTTCGGGTTCCATCGTCCCAAAGTCAATGGGTTTTTTGAATGGGGTTTTGGTTAAATGGCAGAAATGTAAACTCAGTCTGCTTTTACAGCATTGTTATGGTTATAATTGTGCTCTAGCAAACTAATTCTAACTCAAATGTTCTGGGAAAATGTTTTTAGATAACTGAAAGAGTTGTCGGAAGCTTCGTGATGGTTATGACGTTGAATTCATGGGACCATTGTGTAGTTCGTTCATAGCCTACCTTTAGCTTTTTACTTCTGGCGACTGCATTTAGGCTTCAAAATTCATAAAAGCTGTGTTCATCTGTGATAATTATCTCGATGGACAAAAACTTTTGTGATCACAGAGCTTGTTTTTGTGATAATCCAAAAGCCTATGAGACAATCATGTTGGGTTTTTGTCGAGGGGTCCAGTCTAGGGATGGACGATATGGCCAAAATTTATATCACAATATGTTTCTTAATTTCGGTCGATACGATATAATTCCGATATCGATATATATATATATATATATATATATATATATATATATATATATATATATATATATATATATATATATAAAAGCCTCAGAAAAACTGATGAACACAACGGATGTCTGTATCTACAAACTTCTGAAAAATTAATTTGCCAAGTCTATGAAACCTCCTCCTATAAAACTAGGCTATATAATATTTTAGAAATAAACAGTAAAAATTTAATGTTCACCTTTTATTTGTATTTAGCCTTCATACAAACAAGAAATGTAAAATCATCGTCAAATAAACACAACACTCTCAACTTATTAATATTAATATCTTTAACTTTAAACTATAAAATAGGCTGATTATATTATTCTTATAGATTGAAATAAAAGTGCTTCAGCCAGGATAAAAATTATGAAAAGTGCTCAGAGTTGCATAAAAAAGAGTGATCAACAAAAGAACACATGTTGCTGGGGTAGGGACATACGTTTACATGCACAACTTTTGTTTCAATCGGACTGAATTCATTCCGATTGATAAATCTAGTGTTTACATGAACGTGAAACATGTGATCGGGTTGATGTGAATTGAAAAGCCTGAAAATATCACTGTTACCTTTAGGTATTGTGGTATTCCGCCATGTTTCTCAGTGAGACGCCCACAACTCATAAAGATCGGGGCTTAGAGAAAATCCAGAGCTCCCCACTGGTATTTACGACATTGTGGTGGCGTTCAAGTGTGTTCAACTCGTAAATACATACGAGATGACTTGAACGCACCAAAATTGAACTTGTTAAATTAATTTGTTATTTACTGAATTAATTGTAGGTAGCAAACTATTTTAATTAAGGGGACTCCTGCATCTGCATTTTATACATGCATACATTAGTAAGTAAGTGTTTATGTGAACATTGACTTTGCTTGCAGATGTATTAAAAACTTGGAGCCTGAAGCTGAAGTTTTATGTCTGATGCTTTTGTATGTAGAGTTTTATTGCAAACTTGTTACAATTTTAAAGGGTAACTTCACCCAAAATGTAAAATTCACAATGAAGATATTTTTAATGAAATCTGAGAGCTTTTTGTCCTTCTATTGACAGCCTATGAAACTACCACTTTCAAGCCCCAGAATAGTGGTAAAAAGACATTGATGTTAAAAGTAATAAAAAGACATTGACATTGATGAGAGCACCATGACACATGTGTGTTACTTCATAAAACTGAGGTTAAATAATCCAAGTGGTTTAACCTCAATTTTCTGAAGTGACACGAGTGCTTTGTTTGCGCAAAAAAAACAAACATAATTTGCCACTATTTACAAAATAATAATCTCCAACATGCGTTCACACAACGTCTGCTCATGACACGCATGTGTTGTGCTCTCATGAACGCGTCAACAATATTCTGTTTAATGACAATTATATAGAACATTTTTTATTTTACTAAACTGGAATTATTGCCAATTAAATTCATAATGTTTAATACAAGTATTATAGAGTAAAATGTTGGTAAAAATAAGTGTTTTCATACTTTTCACAAAATTAACAAGAAGTTTTCCTCTATTTACAGTAATATAACAACAATAATTAAAACATTTAATCATGAAAAAAAAACGGAATAAAATTTGAATCAATTAAATTGAAATTGAAACCAATTCCCCCTTATGCCATTCCAAACATATAATGAAACATTTTGAAAAATGTATGTTTGTTTGTCTGTCACTGGTCCAATTTTGTTTTGGACATTGACTTTCATTGTATGAGTAATAACAGAATATTTAGGTCATAAGCAGGTTTGGAGTGACATTGGGTTGAGAAAATGATGACAGAATTTTCACTTTTGGGTAAACTATCATTTTATAGGCCCCTTTTCAGTTTTTTGTGGGCGGAGCTTAGGTGGAGGCAGAACGATTCCTCTGGCCGCTTCACTTGCTAATTAGCAAGTTTTGTTAGCTTGTTTTTTAACAATGACTGGAGAAAATCTGATTTTATCTTAATGTGTAAGGTCACTCACTGTCCATTACAGTGCAATTTTAATGATGTGAATATTTTCTAGAAATAAAAATTCCAGATACAGCAAATTCATCTTTTAACTTTGATTATTCTTTCTTAAAGGTATAGCAGAGGATTTTCTTTTTCCGGGTGGGTAGTGTAAACTATTGGTCCACCTAAGTGTCAATCATTCTGGTGATATGTTTACGTAAGGCCGTCGTACGTGCTCGTCCCTTAGTTTTCGCTTTCTGCGCATGCGCACTTTCAGGTGTTTATGTGTGGTGAGCTAGAGCTCAGCCATTCATTGAAGCTCGCCGTTTCACCGGGTCCTTTGAAAATGTCTGAGGGTCGCAAGAGAAAAAGTTTGTACGAACTGTATGAGAAGAAGAGAAAGGCCTCAGAAGAGAGAAACAAGATCAGAGTGTTTTTGGGAGATTGTTTCACACGATGGCGTGCGCTGAAAACACAGGTTGGGCTTCCCACTGATGCCTCAGTCGCGAAGTTTCTACTTGACAGGTAAAGTTTGGCATGCTATTTGGAGAAAAAGTGCAAATCTTCTTTTGGAAAGTAATCTTGTATGAGCGATGCCGACAGCAACTTGTAAACAGAGCGTGCACGAGGAGAACCTCGCACACGTTTAATAGGCGTTCCCTCTCGGGAGCAGGTAGAGTGTTGCGCATGTGCATTTTTTCAAAAAGTGGAGAGGGCGGTTCTTATCTAAAATTCGGAAAGATCCTCCGCTATACCTTTAACAGGTTTTTCAAAAAGTCTAGTCACAATCAATCACAACAATGTATACAATCATAGATGATTCACAAATAATCAAAATAGTTTAGAAAACATTATGCGATAAAATCTCAAATTGGAGCCTGTACACCGTCGATTCTTGCACCCAACAACACAAGATGACATTTTAAGCTCCTTGTATAACTGAATCTGTGCTGGTTTGTATTGGCTGCCTCTAGTTTTCCCTTTGTTTTTGCCTCCGTTTTGCCTCTGCCGTTACGTAATTGTGATGTCGCCGCAAAAAGGGTCTATAGATGGTCTGTGTAACTTTCTAAATTTATTTCAAAAAGTGTTTCAGATTATTGTTTCACTTGTTTTTTTCATTTCCACTTTCCTGGGACATTGGGCTGTACGTTGCAAAAGCATCGCTCAGGGCTTCACGTGTTTTACTAAACATTGTAGTCCCAACATGAATGACGATTTGGTAAGCGTCTGCTAAACTGGCTCAAGTGTAAGTGAGCGTCTGACCTGCTTTTCCCTTTCCTGCTTCATATACCAATTAAATAAATGCAGTTTAAAGAAGGTATGAGGTGAATAAAATTAGGTTAGATCTTATCCTCGCCCACCCTTTGGATGTGACAGCTTGCGCAGAAACACCTAATGCCTTTTTGATATAATCAGGAAAGAATACAAGCTTCCTAGTTTTCACCAAATGTAGGTTAGTAAACATGTAAGGAGAGGCTGACATCTAACCCAGGCATGTGCGCTGAAGAGTGGGAGGGGACGGTGGAAACATCTGGTGCTTTTGTGGGGCACCTCACGTGCCGAGCTCACCTGCCACGAGGGTGAGAGTGGGATTAGGCCCCGCAAGCCCCACTTGTTCTCCTGACTTTCCCATGATACTCAGCACCATGACCGCGCACACAGACTAATGACAAGGATCAACCCCAGTGAGGTGGAGAGCATATATAAAGATGTCTCACAGTGTTGGCTTATGTCTTTCACGCAGGGCCTTGGCCAAAGCAGAAGCAGCGGCAACTGCAGAGACTGACGGCACGGATTTACTTTGGCCGACTGTGAAGACGTCATCTTTTGCAGCCATGAACGAATCGCAAGAGGTGCCTGAGCTACCTGTGAGTACACTGCACTGATATCGTTCATATTGTCCATATGACTGAATTTGTTCAAAACACAAATTTCATCATTCATTTGAAAATCAATTTTTTCAAGCATGAAAGTTTTTAGTAAAAAGAAATGCATGTAAATATAGCCGTTTATTAATATGTACTGTTACATTGTTTCACTTAATCATACCAGTACAGGAATAAAGACAGATTCACAAGTAGCTGAGAAATAGAATGAATTTCTTCTTGTTTGGCATCCAGACATTTATTTTAGGTGCATTTTAATCGGCTTTTAGCTTTTGTATTAAAAATTTCAAAAATAGCCCTGCCGTCTGACAAATGGGAAATTGATGGGGACTTTTCTTGAGTGAACTGCTAAAAAGACTTGACTAGTCGACTAGTTGATTGCGAAATTTCTGTTTAACGTTAATGAAATCAGTCGTTGTGCACAACCCTAATTAGTAGTTTTAGATTATGTAAAGCATGTCACACTACTGCATGCTTCTGTCACTGCATGAAATGCTTCACATTATTATGCCAAATGCCATCAGCCACTGTAAATAAACACGCTGAGAGACGTAATATATAAATGTATGCTCTTTTTCTCTGTTGTTTTGATTGAATAGACAAAGAAAGCTCGGCATGATCCAGAAGTGAATCAGGAGGGAGATTCACGGTAAGTTCATGTGCATTTTCATTACAGTGTATGGTTCATTACATATTTTCATATGCATTTTCATTATAGGGTGTGGTGTATTTCATATTTTTATGTGTAGCCTGCATATAGGCTATAGCATACTACTTAAAGGGATAGTTAACCCAAAATTGAGAATTTGCTGTTAATTTACTCACCCTCAGGCCATCCAAGATGTAGGGAACTTTTTTTCTTCTTCAGTAGAACAGTAAATAACATTTTTAGCTGAAACCGTGGTCCTGCCCAATCTTTAATGTTATGAGACAGCATTTTTTTGATCAGGACAAACTTTAAAGGACTTATTTATGGATCCAGATTTTGCACAACTACATTTAAAGAATATTTTATAGAATTGTACTCATTTTGTACATGCACTTATTTCTGTGTTTGTTTTGTTTTTTGTCCAAGTTTGTTTTAATTATGTTTTACTTATGATTTTATGTTGTTAAATGTTTAGTATGTACAATATCTGCCATGGAATAGCCAGTAATGCTGATATGGCAATAAACTCCTATTACTACTACTCCTATTACTAAATACTATTACTACTATTGAAACCGTGGTCCTCAGTGATTCATATAATGCAAGTCAATAGGTGCCATTACTTTGAGATTTTAAAAAAAACATATGCAGACAAAACAAAATTAAAACCTGTGGCTCCACCTGTGACAATACAGTGAGGTCTTAAGAAGCTAAACAATTGGTCTTTGCAAGAAACTGAACATTATTTACAACATTATTTTTTAAGGATTAGACTGCTAGGATGTGAACATGCTATTCTAAGCAGTACAGATACAAGGAACTGGATATAAGATCATAATCTTGCTCTGTTACTGTTGTGCCCTTGAGCAATTAAGGGGAAAGAGAAAGAACAAAGAGTGTCTTGTCAGATTAAAGCATGATGTCATATTTAACAAAATGTCAGAAAATATTTAGTATCAGAACGGCTAGCTACTCTTTTGGCCACTCATGCGAAATCTGGAAGCTGACTTTTCAAACCAAAACTCAGAGGCTCATTTCATGTTTCATTGTTGTTGTTATACATTAAGAGAACAACAGGATACATTTCTAAAAGTCGATCTTTTGCAGTGTGGTTGCTAATGACAGCAGTGACTCCCCAAACCGGGACGAATCAACAGCACAGTCAGAAGTCAATTCATATCCACCATCATCTGTTGCTCACTTGCACTTAAGTAAGTAGGTTTCTGCTTTAATTTTCATCATCTGAAATACTTTATTTTAGGGTGGTAAAAGGTGCGTGTGTGTGAATTGGGCAGGGCAATTATATCAAATATATTTTGTTGACTGTTTATAGGGCTGTCTTGATAACAGCAATATTGTAATACTGCAATACTGACAAGCCAATAGCAGAGGAATGCAAGCAACCGCTGCAACCGTGATGGTCACGTTTTTTCATAATGCTATACCCTTCTTGTTTTACACTTCATGCGTGTATTTTGAATATTAAATAAGTTAATAACAAGAATGAAGAATGTCATTTTTTCCCCTCCATCAACTGACCCTGTGTTTCAGTTGTTTTAGGTCGGTTCTTGTTTATTCATTGTGCGGTTTGCGTTATTCTCCTGTCTGTTCATTCAGAGTGTTTGTATGTTTAATAAAGCCGGTTTTGTTTTTGAATCTCAGTCTTTGTGTCTGCTGACCACATCGTTGCACTTATTTATATAGCAAAAAAAGAAAAATAATCTTTAAATATGACGATAATATCGTATATCACGATGTTGAGCCACTCAAAATCCACGCAAGGCAAATTCCTTCACCGCAACCCTAAATGGTAACCATTTACCAACATTGTGAATATTGCAATGATTTGAACACCTTTTTTGGTCCCACTTTATATTAACAGGCGTTAAGTACTATGTACTTACATCAAAAAATAAGTACAATGTACTTATTGTGTTCATGTTGTATTGTAAAACACTTTTGCTGTTATTGAGGTGTGATACGGGTAAGGTTAGGGACAGGTGTGGTGGATTGGGTAGGTTTAAGGTGTAAGGAAAGGGTCAACTGTGTAATTATAAATGTAATTACATAAATTAATTACAGCTGTAATTACATGCATGAATTTTTAAAATGTAGGTACAATGTAAAAACATGTAGTTACACTAGTACATTGTATCAAATTATTAATTTCAATGTAAGTACATAGTACTTAAAGCCACTTAATATAAAGTGGGACCCCTTTTTTATTTGTCCATTAAGTATGAGAGTGATGGTAACGAGATCACATTTCTGATTTACACAACAGGAGCAAACTTTTAGCTGTGGTTCAATTTTTTAATTCATACTGTCCATATGATTGAATTGGTTCAAAACACTAATTTCTTTGCATGATCATTTGAAAATCTATTTTTACAAGCTTTAAAATTTTAGTAAAGTATATGTAAATATTGCTGTTTATTATGTATTGTTATATTGGTTCATATAAATTCTAATATTATATACCTAATCATAAATAAAAAAGTTGTAAAAACTTTTTTAATTAAAACAGTTTAATTTGTACTGTTTTGCTTATTACACATTTTAAATATATTTTGTTGTTATAATTGCTTTATTTAATTGATGGTTCATCTGATTGTAACACTTATGTTATTTTAGATAGATATTGAATATTGTCAAAAGACTGTAGTGCCCCACGTGTATTTGTGTAAAAATACGTGTAAATATTATCCACCCCCTCAATGTCTCCAGCAGTGCCTGGGGGTCCAGAACAGTCAAATCAAGAGACAATATCAAGATCCCAGGGCTGTGTCACACAAAATGCATATACTCACAATGGTAAGGCCCATTTACTATATCAGGACAAGAGATGCTGTCTTGCTCAGATGTTGATTTAAAGCATAATACCATTGTTCCAAAACTCCCTGTTTTTAACAGCAGTGACGTGCAAAGACCTCACCACAACCACAGCCACTGAATATACCTCACAGATCTACCAAGGAAGCAAGTAAGTACTGAAAGTTATCTTAAAATGGGTTAGTATTTTTTATTTTTTTTTACAATCAGTCATCTGTTTAATAAAACCTGAACTGAATAGTCTAGCATGTCATTTGGAATCAATATGGGATCATAATCGACCCGAAATGGTACTCAGTAGTTTGTATGGCCCCCACGTGCTTGTATGCATGCCTAACAACGTTGGGGCATGCTCCTAATGAGACGATGGATGGTGTCCTGGGGTATTTCCTCCCAGATCTGGACCAGCGCATCACTGAGCTCCTGGACAGTCTGAGGTGCAACCAGGTGATGTCAGATGGACCGAAACACAATGACCCAGAGGTGTTCTATTGGATGTAGGTCAGGTGAGCGTGGTGGCCCTTCAATGGTATCATTCCTTCATCCTCCAGGAACTGCCTGCATGCTCTCGCCACATGAGGCCGGGCATTGTTGTGCACCAGGAGGAACCCAAGACCCACTGCACCAGCATAGGGTCTGACAATGGAGTCAAGGATTTCATCCCGATACCTAATGGCAGTCAGGGTGCCATTGTCTAGCCTGCAGAGGTCTGTGCGTCCCTCCATGGATATGCCTCCCCAGACCATCACTGACCCACCACCAAACCGGTCATGCTGAACGATGTTACAAGCAGCATAACATTCTCCACGGCTTCTCCAGAGCCTTTCCTGTCTTTCACGTGCTCAGGGTGAACCTGCTCTCATTTGTGAAAACCACAGGGCACCAGTGGCGGACCTGCCAGTTCTGTTGTTCAATGGAAAATGCCAATCGAGCTCCCTGGTGCTGGGCAGTGAGCACAGGGCCCACTAGAGGACGTCGGGCCCTCAGGCCACCCCCATGAAGTCGGTTTCTGATTGTTTGGTCAGAGACATTCACACCAGTGGCCTGCTGGAGGTCATTTTGTAGGGCTCTGGCAGTGCTCATCATGTTCCTCCTCGCACAAAAGAGCAGATACCGGTCCTGCTGATGGGTTAAGGACCTTCTACGGCCCTGTCCAGCTCTCCTAGAGTAGCTGTTTGTCTTCCTGGAATCTCCTCCATGCTCTTGAGACTGTGCTGGGAGACACAGCAAACCTTCTGGCAATGGCACGTATTGATGAGCCATCCTGAAGGAGCTGGACTGCCTGCGCAACCTCTGTAGGCTCCAGGTATCGCCTCATGTTACCAGTAGTGACACTGACCCTAGCCAAATGCAAAACTGGTGAAAAACAGTCCGAAAAGATGAGTAGGGAAAAAATGTCAGTGGCCTCCACCTGTAAAACCATTCCTGTTTTGGGGGTTGTCTTACTGTTGCCCATCTAGTGCACCTGCTGTTAATTTCATTAACACTAAAGCAGCTGAAACTGATTACCAACCCCCTCTGTTACTTAACTGACCAGATCAATATCCCAGGAGTTTAACTGACTTGATGCTATTCTCTGATTAACAAGTGTTCCCTTTATTTTTTTGAGGAGTGTATTTAAAATAATGTATGACACTTTTTACTTGTGACATAAGACATTTGGCACTATTAGAATCCATAAATATTCCCCCATTGCATTATTATGCAATATATTCAACATTATATATAGTAGTTTAATGTAGTACTGACACTAAAACTCTGTAAACTTTAATTTTTTTTCCTCACATAGTAATTTTTATTTTGGTTGCACAAGACAGATTGTCACTTCCAATAACACATTTACATTTTTGTATTGCAATATATTGTTACACCCCTAGTTAAGACATTTTAATGAAAGTTTTTAAGCGCATTTGTTTTTCTTTGAAATAACATGCACAGATGAATTGTTCATAAGACTAGTACCATTATTAAGGAAGTAAATGGTGTCAGTTTTGAATACATGTTGACTAAGATAATACCACATATTGAATGGTTGGTTTAAGTCAAATTAAATGTGTTGTCTACCCTGACTAAAGTCTATAGCAGCCTCCCTAAGTACAGTGGTGTTTTTGAATGTTCTGATATTAACTCTCCTCCATTATTCTTCAGCACGGCTGTCACTGCATATGCCAGCCAAGTGGCTTTCCCCTCCCTGGGCCAGTCGACCGTATACAGCGGCTTTCCTCAGTCCGGCCAGACGTACGGACTGCCACCATTTGGTCTGTGCTTCACCCAGTTGCTGTCTGTGCTTTAATTCATCTGAACACTCATTCCACTTAAACTCTCACCCTGCATTCACACTATACGCTGGCAGTCAGATCAGTTCACGTCTACATTACATCCAGTTCTTAACCTCCCTCTAATCACCACTTTCGTCTCTGCATCCCTTTTCTCTTCCACTCTTTGCCCTCTCTTGCGCCATCTATCCATGCACGGCCTCAGGCTCCATGTGGCCGGGCTTAAAGACAGAGTCGCGGCTGCCCGAGGCGCCCTCTGTTGGCCAGACGGGGTTTCTCAGCTTCAGCTCAGCCTATACCTCAACCCAACCCAACCAGATCCACTACTCCTACCCCAGCCAAGGCAAGCCTGCTATTGCTCTCTGTGTGTCTCTCTACATGCTCTCTGCACCTCACAGCCTTATCAATACAGGACCGCTGAGGACAAAGATCTGTCCAGTTCCATCCGCCAAAACCTTTTCATTAACACTCATTCAGCATTTCATTCAGAAATATTTATCGTAATCGCCAATAATTTTTAGTACTGAGCTGTTCACTGCATGTCTTTTTGGCATCCTTTATAATAATTATTCTTCCCCATTCAGGTTCCTGTTTCACGACATCCAGTGTGTACACTAATATCCCCCCAGGAACTGCTGTGACCACAGCCACTGGCACACATCAGGTGAGTGTGGAGGCAGGAACTCAATACTGGAAAGGACAGAGTAACACACTTTGACCTAATTTGAAGTTATATTTTGTTATACAGGTTGTCTCACTTTAACTACAATTTCTGTAGATGCAATGCTCTGCTCGTATGTGGAGATGTCATGACTAAGACATTATACAGTGTAATACAAAGTTAAAAATGCAAAAACATCATGTTCTTGATCATGATATGTTACAATATACATTTTTTATGAAGTGATTAAAAAAATAGAAAAAGAAAAAATGGATTATTTTTCTGAGAATAGATTCAAACAGTTAATTATTTCAACCAGTACATTTTGACAGACTTATTAGACTTAAGAAAAGTAGGTTGGTTTACATATGGAAATGAAAGCTTGAAACAATCAGTTTGCTTTGGTTACTTTTTGTTGAACAAACAATGAACAAGATTTTAATTTATATGAATGCTGTATATTGTTGAGTGGTCACATTTCTGATGTCCTATTTTAATTTTTTTAGGAGTTTTCAAATTACAACTCTCTTGGCCAGAGTCAGTTCTCCCAGTACTACGTCCCTCCTCCCAGTTACCTGTCCGCTGGGCTGCCCAGCAATGATAGAGATGGAGCAGGTGTAGTGGCACCTGGATATCCAGCCATTAAGACAGAAGGCAGTGCCTCTGCAAACCTGCCCAACACAACAGGTGTGTTATCATCTTCTCTCTGTAATTTGCAGTAAACCTTTTCAATTATTTAAAACGTTCTATATACGAGTACTAGACTTTTTTTATATATATATATAATTTATAATGGTGTCAGTATTTTTTTATTAAGAAAATATTTTTATTCAACATTGGCACATTAAATTAATCAAATTACAGTAAATAAACTTTTAATGTTACAAAAGCTTTCTAATTCAAATAAATGCTGTAATTTTTTACTTTTTCATCATCAAAGAGTCTTGAAATTAAGATTTTCCACAAAAATATTAAGTAGCTGTAAACTTATAATAGTAAGAAATGTTTTTTGAGCAGCAAATCAGCATATTAGAATGATTTCTGAAGGATCATGTGACAACGAAGATTTGACACTACAGGATTAAACTAGATTTTAAAATTGTATTAAAATAGAAAACAGTTATTTAAATTCTAATATTTCACAATATTATTGTTTGTACTATCTTTGATCAAGTAAATGCAGCCCTGGTGAGCTACAAAAGACGAGATGTTTAAAATAAAACATAACTCCCAAACTTTAGTCAAAATGAATATTTAAAAAAAATGTAATTAATATATGAAGTCATTCATATAATAATTTTAATGTAAAAAATAAAAATAATTTCAATAGTAATTTTTAAGTTTTAAAAGTAAATGCAAGCAAAAATGTTTCTCTGTACAGGTCCTGGTCTAGATCATGTTGTCATTGCATGAATGCTCCTCATTCTTCTCTGGCTCTCACTTAAGTTCATATTTTTGCTTATTCCTCCAGATGCATCCCCAGGTGTGACGCTCCCAACTGGTGTGGCTCTGCCTGCTGGGATGGCCCTTCCCACAGGAGCACAAGACCAGGATGAGCCCAACCGCAAAAACCCTCCTAGCAAAGCTAAAGGCAAAGCAAAGAAACCAGACGGTTCCCAGTCCACAGACAATGACCTTGAGGTAATGCAGCAGCTTACATAGTTTTAGAGACACATTCTAACCTCTAAAAAGGTATGCCCATGTGGAAACTAAATAGAAACCCCTTGCAACAGCACTGAAAAATTCACTTGTACTTGCATTGCATTCTGACACAGTAAAGGTATAGTTCACCCAAAAATGAAAATTCTGTCATTTACTCACCCTCAGGTTTTTCCAAACCTGTATGAATTTCTTTCTTCTGCTGAACACTAAAGAATATATTTTGAAGAATATGGGTGTTATGACCTCTTGTGGTCTAGGGTTAAAAGAAGTAACATTGAGATTATGATTTGGAGTGATGGTGGTGGCAAGAGACAACACGAAACAAAGTAATGCAAAAGAAAAGTAATTTATTATACATAAGTGAAAATAACTACAAAAAAATTTGGATAATAGTAATAATAACGAAAATTAAAATAAACAAAATATTTACAGATCAAAGAAATATCAGATAAATAAGTAAACCCAAGAGAAACAGGGATGCAATTAGTGACGCCAAAGAAAAGAAAAAAAAAAAAAAAAACTCAGTCTAACTTGTAATTTAACCTCTAACCAATCAATTAATGGGCCTCATTGACTAGCATAGTGTGGGGTAAAAAACTCTTTGGAAGTCAATGGGTTCCATCAATTATTTGGTTACTGCCATTCTTCAAAATACATTCTTTTGTGTTCAGCAGAATAAATAAATTCTTACAGGTTTGGAACAACATGAGGGTGAGTAAATGATGACAGATTTTTCATTTTTGGGTGAACTATCCCTTTAAATTGAGCTTGCTTAGCTAAATAGAGGGTCAGCTTTACGATTTATTTATATTTGCTAAATGTACAAAATAAAGTGATTAATCAGGAGATGAACATACTATGTGTATTGTGCAGCAAACATGACACAAGTCTTTTTCTTTTATCAGCGTATCTTCTTGTGGGATCTGGATGAAACCATTATCATTTTCCACTCTCTTCTTACTGGTTCATTTGCACAGAAGTTTGGCAAGGTACAGCAAATTGCTTTTTTTGTAATCTGAAAGGTATTTGCAGTTGATTTGTTGATCTTTTATTTTCTCTTTTCACATTCTTGTTGTTTTCTGATGGTTTTATTTATTCAGGACCCAGCAACAGTTCTCAATCTGGGTCTTCAGATGGAGGAGTTGATCTTTGAGCTTGCAGACACGCATCTCTTTTTCAATGATCTGGAGGTAAGTGTAGCGGAACACAAGGGTCAGTTTGCTGTCTGTTAGGTTCATGAAAATAACATTTACCTCTGCTGTCAAAACAGGAATGTGATCAAGTTCATGTTGATGACGTTGCCTCAGACGACAATGGGCAGGATTTGAGGTAATGAAACGTGAGCTTTCCAGCAACTTCTTACACCAGCAAATTGCTTTTCAATTGTGCTTTGCTTATATCCTCAAAACACACATATTGCTGTTATATTTATGGCAAAGGCTACGTGTGAAAGCTCTTTTTTTGTAATAGTTTTTTGATTAGTCTATATTGTATCTAATATTGATCATTCTGGCTTAGCAACTACAACTTCTCTAGCGATGGCTTTAGCGGGCCCAGTGCGGGCGGTGGTCCGGGTTCCACCGCAGCGGTACAGGGAGGAGTAGAGTGGATGCGTAAGCTGGCTTTCAGATATCGCCGTCTCAAAGAGATCTACAATGGATTCCAGGGGAATGTGGGAGGTGAGAGTGTGTCTCGTATCTCTATTTCAAAACCCACTGCATGTTCACACAGGCAGGGTCCTCGCAGGTACTTAAAACATCTTAAAATAGGTTTTATCTTAAATCTCATCATCATCTTCCTCCACTTATCCGGGGCCGGGTCGCGGGGGCAGCAGTCTAAGCAGAGATGCCCAGACTTCCCTCTCCCCGGACACTTCCTCCAGCTCTTCCGGGGGGACACCGAGGCGTTCCCAGGCCAGCCAGGAGACATAGTCTCTCCAGCGTGACCTAGGTCTTCCCCGGGGTCTCCTCGGCGTCCAGGAGGCATCTGAAACAGATGCCCGAGCCACCTCAGCTGACCCCTCTCGATGTGGAGGAGCAGCGGCTCTACTCTGAGCTCCTCCCGAGTGACCGAGCTTCTCACCCTATCTCTAAGGGATCGCCCAGCCACCCTGCGGAGAAAGCTCATTTCGGCCGCCTGTATCCGGGATCTTGTCCTTTCGGTCATGACCCAAAGCTCATGACCATAGGTGAGAGTAGGAACGTAGATTGACCGGTAAATCGAGAGCTTCGCCTTGCGGCTCAGCTCTTTCTTCACCACGACAGACCGGTACATCGACCGCATTACTGCAGAAGCTGCACCGATCCGTCTGTCAATCTCCCGTTCCATCCTTCCCTCACTCGTGAACAAAACCCCAAGATACTTAAACTCCTCCACTTGAGGTAGGAACTCTCCACCAACCTGAAGTGAGCCAGCCACCCTTTTCCGACTGAGGACCATGGCCTCGGATTTGGAGGTGCTGATTTTCATCCCAGCCGCTTCACACTCAGCTGCAAACCGTCCCAGTGCATACTGATGGTCCTGATTTGATGAGGCCAACACGACAACATCATCCGCAAAGAGCAGAGATGAAATCGTGTTGTCACCAAACCTGACCCCCTCCGGCCCCTGGCTGCGCCTAGAAATTCTTTCCATAAAAATTATGAACAGAACCGGCGACAAAGGGCAGCCCTGCCGGAGTCCAACATGCACCGGGAAGAAGTCTGACTTACTGCCGGCAATGCGAACCAAGCTCCTGCTCCGGTCGTACAGGGACCGGACAGCCCTTAGCAAAGGACCCCGGACCCCGGACCCCATACTCCCGGAGCACCCTCCACAGGCCGCCGCGAGGGACACAGTCGAATGCCTTCTCCAAATCCACAAAGCACATGTGGACTGGTTGGGCAAACTCCCATGAACCCTCCAGCATCTTAAATCTTAAATATCTTAATCTTAAATATCTCTGAAAGGTATAATAAAAGTCTTAATTATCATTTCAAGAGGTCTTAAACTTAAATCTAGTCGGCACTATCAACTTTTACTAAGGACTAAGGAGTATACTAATCTAATTTTGATTTCTTATTCGTTTTTTAATTTCTCGACATGTGATATTATATTTCATGACATGTGAAATTATATTATACAAAGTCCAGTAGTATCTTTAAATTACTGCATATTATATATATATATATTATAATATAATTTGTTTTAATGTCAACATTGCTGTTTTTTTAGGTCTGCTGAGCCCAATGAAGAGAGACCTACTTCTCAGGCTTCGCTCAGAGATTGAGACCGTTACAGATGCCTGGAGGAGCACTGCCCTCAAATCACTCTTGCTGGTACAGTCAAGGTACGACTCACTAAACCTGCATCTAGGGCTGGGCAAAAAAAACGATTTTTCAATTACCGTTTGTTCAGAATATATATTTTTTCTTTTCTTAGAAATGCATCTGAAAAAATAGGGTCATCTTATATTCAGGGTCTAGACTTTTACATGTCAATAATACACCCGCCTCAACAATAGGGAGCGCAAGAAGTCAGGCAGCCAGCAGCTAAGGAGAGGTTATGATGCAAACTTTAAAGGGGTGGTTGATTTATAATTTCACTTTTCTAACTTTAGTTGGTGTGTAATGTTGCTGTTTGAGCACATCTGCAAAGTTTCGACGCTCAGTTCAAAGCAAAGGAAGATATTTGCTTTTAAAGAAATTGTTTTTTTAAGGACTACAACAAACGGCTGGTAGGGACTACACGACATTCCCTCTGGGTTAGTAACTCACAAACCCTAAAATTTACATAAACCCCGCCCCGGGAATGCGATTTATAGATTATCATGACCGAATATGCTAATCAATGACTAGAAGATAGTTAACTCCACATCAGCTGCATAAATTCTTCAACTAACCATTCAGAAATGTCCTGTTGCTTTCTACATGTTTTCACTTCTTCTTGAGTCTCTCCATCATTGACTGACTCTGGTTTGAACATAAAAGGCTAAACGTTTTGAATTATCTTATATTTAAATCATCAGATCTGCCTCTAGGCATTAAACACTGTGTGTGAAGTGCTAGAACAACATGCTAAACAGGTTTCTCTGTGCGGATCTGTCAGCTTAAATGTGGTATACACGCTAACATTGGCTATTTGTTTGTTCACAGGGGCAAATGTATGAATATTCTGGTCACCACCACTCAGCTAGTTCCTGCTTTAGCTAAAGTGCTTCTCTATGGCCTGGGTGACGTCTTTCCCATCGAGAACATTTACAGTGCTACTAAAATAGGTAACAGTTTTGGTTTACTAAAAATTTAAATTCAGATCCTCATGTCATTCCAAGCCAGATGGTCCAGACATGCAGAACAAAAGGAGAATGTTGAAGATTAAAAAATTGTTCAAACTGCTGTTTTTTCTATACAGTGACCAGGGGCTGTCAAGCTCCAAAAATGTAAACTAAACTACAACCGTATAGACCTTCAGCTGTCAAAACATTGTAATTAAACATTTCCACATACATACTTTTGACAAAAAAAATCTGTGTAAAAGACTTGGAATGAAGGTTTAGCTCATTTTGGAGATTTCATCCACTTTCATTATTATATAGAAGAGTAGTAACAATATTCTTTGAAAATTCACCTTTTGTTTCAGGGTATTAAAAGTTAAATGATTTTGAACAACCATGAGGCTTAATAAATGATTCCAGTTTGTTCATTTTAAACATCCTCTCCTTTTAAAATCATTGGTATCAAACTGAAACTGAGCACAAGGGTAGGGTACATTAACACATGGTATATCTAACACTTGTTAGAGTAACGCTGAATGACTCGTCTGTTAACAGGAAAAGAGAGTTGCTTTGAACGCATCATCGCTCGCTTTGGGAAGAAAGTGACCTATGTTGTTATAGGGGACGGCCGTGATGAAGAGTTTGCTGCAAAGCAGGTACAATACCAGCATTTGGACATACAGTATTACATAATCCTGTCAACGTGATCACATCACAACACAATACCTCATATTATGCAATAGGCTTTATGCCCAGCTCCACTACTTCCTGAACTTCAGCCAGCTCCTTTGTTTCCTGTCTTCCATTATTGGACAAACTGATTAATCCAGGTGTGCCTGACCTCAGTAACAATAATCAGACACACCTGGATTAATCAGTTTGTCCAATAATGGCAGACAGGAAACAAAGGAGCTGGCTGAAGTTCAGGAAGTAGTGAAGCTGGGCATAAAGCCTATTGCAAGAGATTCCTAATGATGCTGCTATTCAGGGGTTTCCAAACTCATTTTTTATTTTTATTTTTTCAAACTCTGATCTAAATTATTTACTTAAAGTATACCCTGAGGTACACTACCATTCAAATGTTTAGAGTCAGTAAGATGTTTTTGAAAAGTCCATTATGTTCACTGAAGCAACATTTATTTGTTTACAAAAAATCAGTAATAACAGTTGTATTGTGAAATATTATTACAATTTTAAAATAACTTTTTTCTCTTTTTATATATATATTAGAATGTAATTTATTCATGTGATGGCAAAGCTTAATTTTCAGCATCATTACTGTAGTCGTCAGTGTCACATGACCCTTCAGAAATTGTTCTAATATGCTAATTTGCTGCTCAAGAAACATCTCTTACTATCATGGTTGAAACTGTTGTGCTGCTTCATATTATTTTGGAAACCATGATACTTTTTTTTCAGGATTCTGTTCAAAAGAACAGCATTTATTTGGAATAGAAAACTTTTGTAACATTATGAATGTCTTTAATGCCGTTTGATGCAACTGTGCTGAATGAAAGTTTTTTTTTTTTTTTTTTTTTTTTTTAATCTTTCTGACCCCAAACTTTTGAATGCTAGTGAATTGTCATGTTTTGGCTCTCCCAGTTTAATAGGGCTGACACAAAGTTTCACAAGTGTTGCTTTATTGTATTGATTTTACATTTTATTGGACAATTCTCTCAAATTTATTCTATGTATTTGTAATCTAACAAGTTTGCCCTATCACTGTTTAGCACAACATGCCATTTTGGCGAATCTCTTCTCATGGAGACCTGATTTCCCTTCACCAAGCTCTGGAACTGGACTTCTTATAGATTGAGTTGGAGCTAAGACAAGGATCTCTCCGTTTGCACCCATCAGCAATCCCATCCACCCATCTTTACCCATCGAATCAGTGGAGAAGCTGAAGTAGAGTCTGGAATATTAGCGTTCATAGACAAGAACTCAAGAAGATCTGTGACACGACACGATCTCAAAAGCCCTCCACTCCCTCAATGGCAGCTATCCTCCCCCTAGGTTGAACCTTGCACTGGGACAACACCACCATACGTGCAGAAAAGAGGAAAGCACTGTCTCCCATTCTCACTGCATCTTTCTCTTGGAAAAAGGATGTAGCTTTACCATCTTCAACAGAACTGGATTCACCAAAGGAAAAACCCATGACCAAAAGTCTGCACTGACACAGAAACTTAGGAGTGAACTTAGTTCTCTTTTCTTTTTCTTTTTTTCAAACTTTTCAAAGGGCTGAAAAGTAAGCTGGAGTCATTTTGATTTGCGCTCATTCCAAAGGTCAGGATATTGGTTCTTATGAGATGGCAGGTTACATGCTTTAAACGCCTCCAAGAAATGATGCATTTATTTCAGTTCTTAAAGCGGATCACAGACGTGTCCCGTTTAATATCTGTCTTCAGATGGTACCTACAGGGTTTAGCATAGATCACATTTCATTTTTACTGTATCTGAATTTTCCTCAGTTCCAGGGGTCTGCATGCATTTTTACCCTTTATACACACTTAATTTCTGCTTTAAATTGGGAAATATTACAAATTAGAGAGTGACAAAGGGAAACCTTATTTCTTTCAGTACATTTTGTCTTCTTTCTTGAAAGAATTAATAACACAAAAATGAGAATTGTCATCTTTTGCCTTGCTATTATTCCAAACCTGTTTGACTTTCTATCGTGAAGCACAAAAGGAGAATATTTACGCTGCTCTTTTCCATACAATGAAATTTGAATTGGAATTGGGGCTTTCGAACTCCAAAAAGTCAAATACGTCTACCATGTTATATGATTGAAGTCATACGATGAGCAACCTGCCTAAATCTTTTATTTTATTTTATGAATTAAGTTATTCACAAACAGCCTTCCCCTTTGCTGTTGCTCTCAAGTCTATTTCAGTTATGACACTGAATCAACTGACTGAACACAAATTCAATTGAGATTTCAGAGCTATGACAGAGGGGAGGATTTTCAATGACTGGCTTACTAAATTTGAGGCTGTTTTGATGACTTTTGGATTGCAGTAGAGTAGACTCGCTTTCATTAAATGGAAAAGAGCATCTTAACACCTCCTGTTTTGCGTTCCACAGAAGAAAGTTACATAGGTTTGAATTGACATGAGGGCAAGTAAATGAGAATTTTTAGATGAGCTATTTCTTTAAAATCAATATACAGGTGTTGTTTTGAGCGAAACTTAAGCTCCTGGAATTAAACGTCCCATTAGAAATGTATCTGTTAAATGTGTCTAATGCAGTTACGAGCCACATGAACTTACTGCATTATTGTCCCCTGAGGCAAGTCGTGTTGCTGACTGGCATTTTGTAATATTACCTCTTGCATAAAGCCAAAATTACCCATGGATTTGAAGCTACGGGGCCCCAGCCTGTGACCTTTTTCTTTCGTTCATACGTGTTTGGGAGAAAAACTGTGCGATAGTGTGCAATACATTTCTGATCAGTGATAAATGATTGTTTCAGTTATGGCTGAAGGTGGTTTTACGAGCAGCTTGGGTCAAATATTCCCGGCTGCTGTGAGATGACTGAACATTACTGAGCCTGAAGAAAAAGCATTTTTACTCAAGCAGCTTTGACAATTAAGAATGTGTACTCTTCATTTGTTTGCGTAGATGTGTGTGTCTGTGTGTTTCTTTTCCTGTACATATTTATATTGTGCCTTTTAAATATAATCACCATTCAGTAAATGTATTATCTTAAAGGGAATTACTGAGATATGACAAACATATGCAATATGACAAACATATGTTTGTATTGTTTGTTTTGGTGAAGTGTTAACTTTGACTCAAAGGCCTATGCCATTATTCGTCATTTTCTTTAAGTTTGGTACTTTTGATGTCCGCCGACTTCATCTCTGCATAAATAATTTTCCTCCATAACCCAGCCAATCAGATGCTGTTATTCTTTCACTTGAATCTCAAAAAAATGCTCTTCTGGTGCTTTTTTCTTCTATGTCCTACTTTGTTTCCTGCATTTTTCAGGAAAAACAAAACAATGATCTAGTCCCTATATACTGTCTATTATCTACATCTAATTGAAGATGCATGACTGTATCATGAGATTTAGGGATTTGTTAATAATGCATAGACAATCAAGGGATGTAGTAGCTCTAGAGAAAAAGTGCTCGATCTAGCCCTGGAATTACGCTTGAGCTCTTAGGTTAGTAGGAGAACCTCTGGCATATTCAAACTGAAACTGGCTGGAGAATTAAATATCTGTACCTACACTGTTTCTGGTTTTGTGTAAGTGAAGTTCATTAAATACTTTGTGGCTGGCCTACCCGCTTGGCTTGTTTATCTCTGACTCATAATTGTCTGACTCAAAATGTCTTTAGCATAGAGTACTTATAGAAATCATTTACTTTAAAAGAACAATGTAATGTTTTTGGACGCTTAATTGCATGTTAGATGTATTGTTGTTTAAATGTATATTAAATGCAGTTATCTGAACTTTAGGGTGCTTTTTGACCCACTTACTAAAGTACATGTATGTAAATTCTTAATTATTGTTTTTGAAATAAGGATGAAAAGCACTATAAAATGTACATTTAAAATATATTACATTTAAATGGAATAATGTGTAACACTAAAAATTATAATTTAGTTTACATGTTCTTTAGTATGTTAGTCAACACCTAAAAATAAGTACTTTAAAAGCATGACAAGAAAAAATATTAAAGCACTTTTGAAAGTAAATGTGTAAACCGGTAAGTCTAGTCATGAAAGTGTAATAAAGTGGTCTTCTAGGATTTAAAGTACTCTAGAAGTGCACATTCAGTACAATTAACCACTTCTTTTTCACTAGGGATATGTTTCAAGAATGATTTAGTTTACATCCACAGTATCTACGAAAAGAAAAGGTTAATAGTACATTTCTTGAATTAGCAGAGTTGGATTGAACAGAGCTAATAGAATACTTTATTCCAAGGTAGAAATAGTGTAACACTTTATTTTACAGTGTCCTTGTTACATATGTTACATGTACTTACCATAGTAATAACAGTAAATTTAGCATAATTACATGCAACTAACCCTCAACCAAAAGCTAATCCTACCCTAACCCTATAAGTACACCTTAAAATAAAGTGTAACCAAATAATGTAATGTTTCAAGGACTTTTTCCTCTTAGCCACCAAAACAGACATGAAAATTTATGAAATTAACATTGTCTGGGTGTATGTTGTATAACTTTGCTCTCCAATAGTCATCCAGAATTAGTAGGTTGGTATATTAACATTGTATCAGTTATTATATATATAGATATATTGTATATAACTAGTGGTAGAAATTAGCAGCCATGTTCCTCCCCCTCTTCAGAACACCAGTGACACGTTGAGCAGGAGCTCTATCTTCAGATAAGAATAGAATAGAATAGAATGAATAGAATGAGGCATTTATATAGCGCTTTCATATGTACTACTGTACACCCAAAGCGCTTTACAATCATATCAGGGAATCTCTCCTCAACCACCACCAGTGTGCAGCATCCACTTGATGATGCGACGGCAGCCACAGAACAACGGCGCCAGTGCGCTCACCACACACCAGCTATAGGTGGAGAGAGGAGAGAGAGTGATAGAGCCAATTCAATGTAAGGGGATTATTAGGAGGCCATGATTGGTAAGGGCCAATGGGTGGAATGTGGCCAGGACACCGGGATTACACCCCTACTCTTTACGAGAAATGCCATGGGATTTTTAATGACCACAGAGAGTCAGGACCTCGGTTTTACATCGCATCCGAAGGACGGTGCTCTTTGACAGTATAGTGTCCCCGTCACTACACTGGGGCGTTAGGACCCACACAGACCACAGGGTGAGCACCCCCTGCTGGCCTCACTAACACCTCTTCCAGCAGCAACCTGGTTTTTCTCAGGAGGTCTCCCATCCAGGTACTAACCAGGCTCAGCCCTGCTTAGCTTCAGTGGGCAACCAGTCTTGGGCTACAGGGTGATATGGCTGCTGGCATCCATAAGGATTCCATGGAGCCTGTATTCATGCTATAAAATTCTTCATCGTGTCTCTTCTTCTGATGGTCACTGGGTTTAGCTATTTTCTGTTCATCACAGTTAGGATGGCACCATCTGTAGTATATAATTTCCACAAGAATTCCAACAACGTGCAAACCTACTAGTGTCACTATCACTATGTAAGGATTTAAGGAGCTCCAACAGCCTGTATACTCAAACACCTTCCAGCACCAGAAGCCCAGCAGCATCACTGTGTCCAACCCCATGACACAATTATAGAGAACAGCCTTTAATGTTATGCTTCCTGTTAATACTTTAAACCAGCTGAAGTACCAGATTATTCCAACAGTAGCTCTGAAGAGCCATTCCAAACCAGGACTTTCCATGTGATCTGTTTTTTGGCTCCAGACCCCTAAAACCAGCAGCATCCACAAAGACAGGAAGTGGGCGATGATGTAGCATGGCAATACACTGCAAAAGAGTGCCAGAGCGGTTACACGGGGAATGATCAGCAACAAGTTCCACAGAAAGTAGACGCCAGTGGGGATCCAGCTCATCTCACGATTTTTGTGAAGAAAGGAGCGCATGCTGCGGTGGTACAAGGCTTCTGTACTGGCTATTGAAGCAGCTGATGAGAGGATTTTTAAACCTGAAACAAAAAAACATTGCATATTATTAAACAATATCACACAAGCAATAGTGTTGTTCTGAATTAATGTGTGAGATGTATATAATCACAGCCATGCTGATGCTGAGACTCTGAGAAACACACATTGGCACTGCTATGTGGAATTAACAGTTTTTATTCACATAGCAGCGCAGACATAGAGCGCATTAAATATGGTAAACATGCTTGACACACAAGAACCAATTAGGTTTGTTCTCTGAGTTCTTCAAATTTAAACCGTCCTTCGGATGAGACGTAAAACCGAGGTCCTGACTCTCTGTGGTCATTAAAAATCCCATGGCATTTCTCGTAAAAAGAGTAGGGTATCCCCGGTGTCCTCGCTACATTCCACCCATTGGCCCTTGCCAATCATGGCCTCCATGATAATCCCCTTACATTGAATTGGCTCTATCACTCTCTCTCCTCTCCACCTATAGCTGGTGTGTTGTGAGCGCACTGGCGGCCTTGTACTGTGGCTGCCGTCGCATCATCAAGTGGATGCTGAACACTGGTGGTGGTTGAGGAGAGATTCCCTGATATGATTGTAAACCACTTTGGGTGTACAGTAGTATATGAAAGCGCTATATAAATGCCTCATTCTATTCTATTCTATTCTTAAAGTCACCATTGAATCAAAATTGATGATTGAGATTTTTTTTATGGAATATTGCAGTGTTTTCTGTAAATGGTTTATACGTGCACATATTTTTTGTTTACATATTTACATGTGACCTTTTAGTCTTTAATCAAAAATAACCTGTCACTCACACACAAGCAAGCAGCATCCAACAATCCAATCAATTCCCGATGGACAAAATCAAGTCCCTACACTTTTTTATCTTGTTTCTTGATAAACCATTTCACTCATACATACAGTAGTGACGAAAAGACGAAAAGGGATGGTCCGTGTAACGCTTCACAATTCAGTTTTCAGACCATACAATGCAAATGCAAAAATGAAAAATTGAAACCAGACATTAATTTTTCTTGTTTTTCCAGTTACATTATCAATGGATATTTGCCTTTTTCTCCCCTTTTTCAATTTTACTTTTGCTAAATTGTGACTTCAGAATCAAACATTCGAATAAATGAAATCTAACCGATTTTCTATTTTTCCATTTTTCGTCTTGTAATTTGTGCCGTGGGCGGTACCATTAGCACGGGGGTGTGGCCGTGGACTAACTTTACTATCATTTCATTGATGTAACTGCTTTATTTACACTGCATGCACGTTTGAGGAGAAGTTTAAAAGACGGAACACAGGACAACATTTTTCACCCAAAGTGCCATCATTTTTATTATTAATAGTCTGTGCTAAATTATAAGGCAGTCTCGGACCGGCCATCGTGAGCAGCCAGGAAAAGTGAAATCCCAGTGGCCTGGGTATGATTTGGCACATTGCCCTTGTTTGTATTTACCTATCCATTTTTACTTTATTTTATTAATATATAGCTATCCTTGTTGTTGTTCATTTTACATGGTAGGCCTACAGTAGCCTAGGCAGCCACAACCATGAGATCCCAGACAGTTCATTTTCAGTGCAGCAGAACGGGGGTGGTTCGCGAGATCCTTCACGGGAATCTAGAATAACGATAAAAGTTATAGCCTACTAAGCAAAAATATAGAAAAAAATAACCATACCCCCCCCCCCCCCCCCCCCTCGTTTGTAGGCTAATACAATATTTAATGTCTATAGTACTGATTCATTATCGAATGGCGAATTTAATGTGCTCGAATAAATAAATAAAAAACAAGCTGGGCAATGTGCCAAACGTAGCAAGATATTTCTGTTTATTTATTGAAAATAAATAAATATTATTGCTCTTGATTTGCAGCATAGTTAGCTATAGCCTATCGCCTCATATCCCAGCGAACTGCTTCTATTGTAATGAAAGTTCTACAACTGTGCTAGATTTAAGGGCATTTTACGGGAACGAGAAGCACAGAAACTCGAAGCGGATGCCGTGGTAACGAACAATGCCCGCTATAGTGAAAACATCTGCATCTTTATTGTATTGTAGGCTATTACAAACGAGAGCTAAAAACCTAACAAAAAAAAAAAAAAGAAAAAAAAAGAAGCTTTTTTCCTATATTTTCGCTTGGTAGTATTTTTATTAATAAGGTCAATACAAACAGGTAGGGCAATGTGCCAAATCATATCAAGGCCACCGGGATTTCACTTTTCCCGGCTGCTCCCGATGGCCGGTCCGAGACTGCCTTAATTTAGCACACGTAGACTATTAGCCTAATAATAAAAGTTATGGCACTTTGGGTGAAAAATATTGTCCTGTGTTCCGTCTTTTAAACTTCTCCTCAAACGTGCATGCAGTGTAAATAAAGCAGTTACATCAATGAAATGTTGGTAGTTAGTCCACGGCCACACCCCCGTGCTAATGGTACCGCCCACGGCGCAAATTACAAGACGAAAAATGGAAAAATAGAAAATCGGTTAGATTTCATTTATTCAAATGTTTGTTTCTGAAGTCACAATTTAGCAAAAGTAAAATTCAAAAAAGGGGAGAAAAAGGCGAATATCCATTGATAATGTAACTGGAAAACCAACAAAAAAGAATGTCTGGTTTCAATTTTTCATTTTTGCATTTGCATTGTATGGTCTGAAAACTGAATTGTGAAGCGTTACACGGACCAGGGATGATCACAATTTCCATTTCATGCAATATTAAAGGTACTTTTTGCTTTTTTGGTGCTTGATAGCATCAGTTACAATCCACTTTCTTCATATGAAAAAAAAGGTAAAGATCTTTGCTAAAGATCATCTTTTGTGTAAATAGAAAAATCACAGAATGACAAAAATTTATGTAAATGATGACAGAATTGTTGTTTTATTTATTTATTTTTATTTTTGGCTTAAATATCACTAAAGTCTGCATTAAGTGGAAGTTGCAATCGTCTTTTTTCCCTTTGACATATCAGAGTGAAATGCCTTCTCGGACAAGAAATAATATATATTGCGGCCCACTTGATTTTGTCCATCGGGTATTGATTGGATCGTTGAATCATTGTGGTTTGCTATTGCTGTGATCTCATTTGATTGACAGGTTGTCCCGCACCTCTGCCAGTAAACACATCATCAGAGAAAAGATGAGATGCTGTTGCAAGAGGGAGGGGAATGTATAAGTGGTTCAGAGACACATCAGAACTATAATCTGAAAGAAACAAAGATTTAAAGTGTTCTGGATTTGAGACATACCTGTAATAAGCTCCAGTTCTCCTCTCTGTAAGATTCTACACATCATAAGAATGAGTTGTGGGGCACTTTCAGAAAATGCCTCAAAGAAATTAAGCATCTGAAGGTCCTGGTTCAGGAACACAACCACACCATTTCTGAATCTATTCGTTTTTTTAAGAAAAAGCATTGTGGAAATCTCTATCACCCCAGCATACCTGTGAACACAAGGTACATGCATTTACTTAAACAACACTTAATACAGCACAACTTTACAATAATATATATTAGGGCTGGGGGAATTAACGCGTTAATCTTTGCGATTAATTTGAAATGTTTAACGCGTTAAAAAAATTAACGCATTTAACGCAGCACACTTTTTTTTTTTGCCTCGTTTTTATGATTTCCTGTTCGGCGATCACGTTTCATTCTCGCGCAGCTTTCATGAGCTGGTCTTTTCCGCTCCGTGTGTGTGTGTGTGTGTGTGTGTGTGTCGGCGCGCTCTGTCGTTAACGGCCCAGCGGCGCGCTCTCCGTTCCGTGTGTGTGTGTGTGTGTCGGCGGCTCTAACGGCCCAGCGGCGCGCTCTCTGTTCCGTGTATGTGTGTGTGTCACGTGTGTGTGTGTGTGTGTGTGTGTGTGTGTGTGTGTGTGTGTGTGTGTGTGTGTGTGTCGGCGGCTCTGTCGACAACGGCCCAAACGCTTCAATCATGTACCGAGCACTGGAAAAGTAAAGTCCACTCAAATAACGTAAAATTCTGTTTGCTGAGCTGGTATAGCCATGCTGGGCAGCAATGGTAAAATTACCTGCTCTGATTACATGCTCTGGTAATAATAGCTTTGTAGGACTATATTTTATTTTGATAATTAGTTAAAAAAATAATAATAATCTGTTAAATTGATTATGTTGATTGATTATTGAAAAAAAAAAACATATTGATATTGATGTTTAATATAGGGCTATTTTCTGTTCCTTTTTTTCCCTGTGTTGTTTAATTAGGTGATTCTGAGTTAAAAGGAATAGTTCACTTTAAAATGAAAATTATGTCATCACTCACCCTCATGTTGTTTTAAACCTATATGAATTTCTTTCTTCTGCTGAACACAAAGGAAGATATTTAGAAGAATGTCAGTAATCAGACAGTTTCTGGGTCCCATTGTCTTCCATAGTAGGACAAATATATACTATGGAAGTCAATGGTACCAGAAACTGTCTGGTTACTGACATTCTTCTAAATATCTTCCTTTGTGTTCAGCAGAAGAAAGAAATTCATGTTTAAAACAACATGAGGGTGAGTGATGACAGAATTTTAATTTTAAAGTGAACTATTCCTTTAAATATTGATGATTACAAGCTTGGGGGAAACGCAATTAATTGCAATTAATTACAGAAATTGTGCAATTAATTAGTTAATTTTTTTTAATCGATTCCCAGCCCTAATATATATATATTCTTGTATATATAATATATGAAATAAAAGGCCACTTAATTAAATCTAATACACTTTCATGACTGTTCAACAGACTTAAGTACACTTTTTGTAATAATGTCTTGTAATTAAAGTGCACTGTAATTACTTTAATAAAATAACTTTAAAGTAGGCTACGTATTAAATAAGTATGTTTTAATAATGTTGTGTTGTGCTTTAAATAAGCACACTTTTTTGATGTTGACTAACATACTAAAGAACATGTATGAAGTACTTGATTAAAATTTTAACTGTAGTGTGTTATTATTTTAGTATTTCATTTAAAGTTAATATATTTTAAATATTGCTAAATTCAATCTATATCTATCTATCTATCGTTTGTAATAATATGATTTGCAAAAATGAAAACTGCTGCTTCTGTGTAGATTAGAGAATCAAAGTGTATGCGCGTTGTGGAACACAACACAACAGTCCGAATGTCCAGCGCTATATCCAGCAGGAAAAGTTACAATCCCACCCAAGTAAACAGATATTCCAATAAAGAGTAAGGAAAAGGGAAGCTTTCCTCCATGATTGATCCAGTGTGAGAGAACTTTACAAGCATGACAAAGTTATACAAAAACCTCCTTTCTACGTATACTGCTAAAAAGATCTGAAAGAGAAAGTAAACTTTACACCTAGACATGGGAGGAGTTTATGTATGGGTGTAAAGTTGACTTTCTCTTTCAGGTCTTTTTAGCAGTATACGTAGAAAGGAGGTTTTTGTATAACTTGCTGTCATGCTGTCATTTTGTAAAGTCATGCTGTAAAGGTTTCTCACACTGGATCAATCATGGAGGAAAGCTTCCCTTTTCCTTACTCTTTATTGGAATATCTGTTTACATTGGTGGGATTGTTACTTTTCCTGCTGGATATAGCGCTGGACATTCGGACTGTTGTGTTATTTTATCAGCATGGGGACTATGTGTATATGGCGTTGATGATCTTTCTGCTGCTGGGCTCTTCAGTATTGTTACAGGTGTTCAGCTGGCTCTGGTACTCAGATTCCCTGGATGAGCTTAAGATTAAGGTGGAGGAGACTAATCTTGAGACTAAGGTGGAGGAGACTAAGCTTGAGACTAAGGTGGAGACATTTGCTGACAGGCATAAACTGATTAAACCACTCCACATCCTTCAGCTTGGACTCTACCTGAGGTCTGTGATATATTTGCTTCTCAATTTTCCTCGAATAGTCTTGTGGGGGAAAAAGTAGCCTACACTTTAGTACTTTTTAAGGAAATAATATACTTTAAAAGAATATAAGTGTAAACTGATTGGAATGTTTTTAGATGCTTCACTGCATGTTAATTGCAATTACATGAAAATGCATTATAGTTTTTTTATGCAAATAGTTTGTTTTTTGACCCACTTAAATAGGACTTAAATACATCTTTGTATGTAATTTCATAATTATTACTATTATTATTTAAATATGGTTAAAGTGTACTTCTGAATGTACTGACAAGCATTTATGGTAAACTACAGTATACTTTAATGTAATTTCTATTGTCTTAAATGTCACATATTTTAATATATTTGTAATTACACATTTGTAATGATATACTGTAGTTTCAATTTAGCAATATTTAGAATATATTAACTTTAAATGAAATACTAAAATAATAACACACTACAGTTACAATTTTAATCAAGTACTTTACATGTTCTTTAGTATGTTAGTCAACATCAAAAAGTGTGCTTATTTAAAGCACAACACAACATTATTAAAACATATACTTATTTAATATGTAGCCTACTTTAAATGTATTTTATTAAAGTAAATACAGTGCACTTTTATTACAAGACATTATTACAAAAAGTGTTAAGTCTGTTAAACAGTCATGAAAGTGTATTAGATTTACTTAAGTGGCCTTTTATTTCATATATTATATTATATACAATAATATAAGTTTCCGCAATAATCAGCAAGGTTTGTTCTCGTGTCATTAGAAAAATCATCATTTGTGTTTCAAAGAACAGCATGAGGGTGAGTAAATGATGACAGAAAGTCATTTTTGGGTGAACTAACCCTTTAAAAATCATAATTAAATCAAAACTAATCAGAGCTATTTCTTAATCCTTATTGAGATCAATTGATTTGGTCTGGAGTCAAACCCTTTACACATTTAAATAAAACAAGTACTTCGTAATGTAGAACAAAATCCAAATTGAGGCTTCTGTTGGTTATTGTAAAGTTTTGTTGTATTAAGTGTTGTTTAAGTAAATGCATGTACCTTGTGTTCACAGGTATGCTGGGGTGATAGAGATTTCCACAATGCTTTTTCTTAAAAAAACGAATAGATTCAGAAATGGTGTGGTTGTGTTCCTGAACCAGGACCTTCAGATGCTTCGTCTATTTGAGGCATTTTCTGAAAGTGCCCCACAACTCATTCTTATGATGTGTAGAATCTTACAGAGAGGAGAACTGGAGCTTATTACAGGTATGTCTTAAATCTAGAACACTTTAAATCTTTGTTTCTTTCAGATTATAGTTCTGATGTGTCTCTGAACCACTTGAAACCACTATGAAATCAAATTTGACAAATCATATTTTTTATAGAATATTGGCGTATTTATTATAAATGATTTATCCATACAAATTATTATTATTGTTATTATTATTTTTAATTCACTCATTGTCTTTAATCAAAATACATTCCTCACCCTCTTGAAACAAAATCTCATCTTCTCTCTGATGATGTGTTTACTGGCAGAGATGCGGGACAACCTGTCAATCACATGAGATCACAGCAATAGCAAACCACAATGATTCAACGATCCAATCAATACCCGATGGACAAAATCAAGTGGGCCGCACTATATATTTTTCCTTGTCCGAGAAGGCATTTCACTCTGATATGTCAAAGGGAAAAAAGACGATTGCAACTTCCACTTAATGCAGACTTTATAGTGATATTTATGCCAAAAACAGAAACTGTCATCATTTACCCACCATCTTGTCATTCTGTGATTTTTCTATTTACACAAAAGATGATCTTTAGCAAAGATCTTTACCTTTTTTTTTCATATAAAGAAAGTGGATTGTAACTGATGCTATCAAGCACCAAAAAAAGCAAAACGTACCTTTAAAGTTGCATGAAATGGAAATTGTGATCATCCCTTTTCGCCTTTTCGTCACTACTGTATGTCTGAGTGAAATGGTTTTTCAAAAAACAAGATAAAAAAGTGTAGGGACTTGATTTTGTCTATCGGGAATTGATTGGATTGTTGGATGCTCCTTGCTTGTGTGTGAGTGACTTAAAGATTACAAGGTCACATGAATTTAAAAATAAAAAAAATATGTGCACGTATAAACCATTTACAGAAAACACTGCAATATTCCATAAAAAAAAATCTCAATCGTCAATTTTGATTTAATGGTGACTTTAAATTTGAAGAACTGAGAGAACAAACCTAATTGGTTCTTGTGTGTCAAGCATGTTTACCATATTTAATGCGCTCTATGTCTGCGCTGCTATGTGAATAAAAAACTGTTAATTCCAGACATATAGCAGTGCCAATGTATGTTTCTCAGAGTCTCAGCATAAGCATGGCTGTGATTATATACATCTCACTCATTAATTCAGAAGAACACTATTGCTTGTGGGATATTGTTTAATAATATGCAATGGTTTTTTGTTTCAGTTTTAAAAATCCTCTCATCAGCTGCTTCAATAGCCAGTACAGAAGCCTTGTACCACCGCAGCATGCGCTCCTTTCTTCACAAAAATCGTGAGATGAGCTGGATCCCCACTGGTGTCTACTTTCTGTGGAACTTGTTGCTGATCATTCCCCGTGTGACCGCTCTGGCACTCTTTTGCAGTGTATTGCCATGCTACATCATCGCCCACTTCCTGTCTTTGTGGATGCTGCTGGTTTTAGGGGTCTGGAGCCAAAAAACAGATCACATGGAAAGTCCTGGTTGGGAATGGCTCTTCAGAGCTACTGTTGGAATAATCTGGTACTTCAGCTGGTTTAAAGTATCAACAGGAAGCATAACATTAAAGGCTGTTCTCTATAATTGTGTCATGGGGTTGGACACAGCGATGCTGCTGGGCTTCTGGTGCTGGAAGGTGTTTGAGTATACAGGCTGTTGGAGCTCCTTAAATCCATACATAGTGATCCTGACACTAGTAGGTATGCACGTTGTTGGAATTCTTGTGAAAATTATATACTACAAATGGTGCCATCCTAACTGTGATGAACAGAAAATAGCTAAACCCAGTGAACATCAGAAGAAGAGACACGATGAAGATTTTTATAGCATGAATACAGGCTCCATGGAATCCTTATCTGAAGATAGAGCTCCTGCTCAACGTGTCACTGGTGTTCTGAAGAGGGGGAGGAACATGGCTGCTAATTTCTACCACTAGTTCTATATATAATCATATATAATAACTGATACAATGTTAATATACCAACCTACTAATTCTGGATGACTAATGCTGCCTGGATTATAATCATACACTGTTCGCTCGTTGGCCAGAGGAGAACTGGCCCCCGACTGAGCCTGGGTTCTCCCAAGGTTTTTTTCTCCATTCTGTCACCTGATGGAGTTTTGGTTCCTTGCCACTGTTGCCTTGGCTTTTGGCTTGCTTAGTTGGGGACATTTAATATTCAACAATATTATTGATCTGCCTTATTATGGGTGGACAATGATGCAATTTTCTTCTAGAAACAAACTTTGTTGTATTATTTTCATGTTATCAATGTGAAGCTGCTTTGATACAATCTGTATTGTAAAAAGCGCTATATAAATAAAGGTGACTTGACTTGACTATTGGAGAGCAAAGTTATACAACATACACCCAGACAATGTTAATTTCATAAATTTTAATTTGTCTGTTTTGGTGGCTGAGAGGGAAAAGTCCTTGAAACATTAGGCTACATTATTTCTACCTTGGAATAAAGTATTCTATTAGCTCTGTTCAATCCAACTCTGCTCATTCAAGAAATGAACTATAACCTTTTCTTTTCGCAGATACTGTGGATGTAAACTAAATCATTCTTGAAACATATCCCTTATGAAAAAGAAGTGCAGTTAATTGTACTGAATGTGCACTTCTAGAGTACTTTAAAAAAAAACTGTACTTACAGATATTGAAAAAATAAAAGTCCACTTTATTACACTTTCATGACTAGACTTATACACGTTTACTTTTCAAAAGTGCTTTAATATTTTTTAACAAACAAGTTATGTAACAAAGTTTAATACTTAAGGTTAATGTTTTGTTCAAATTTATAACATTAAGTTGAACAACAGTAGTAATGCTTGCCTCAGCAAATACCACTAGTAATAAAAAGTCAAGTCAAGTCAAGCACCTTTATTTATAAAGGGCTTTTTACAATGCAGATTGTTTCAAAGCAGCTTTACAGTGATAACAGGAAAATAATGCAACAAAGTTTGTAAAAGGCACATATTCTCTAAAGCTCAGTTGTCTAACAGAGGGAGGTAAAGGCATAGCTGAAGTGCAGCCATGATTTGAATTATCTAAAGCTTCATGTCTACAGTAGATGGAAAATGCAGGTGCATATGAATCTTAATCAATAAAGTCTGCTGTCAAGCAACCAAACAGGCAGTACAAGCTAATAGTTACTCGGAAACAAATTATGCAAATAAACACAAGAACGCAGAATAACCACACATGAAAGACTCGTCTGGCTAGTTTGTTAAAGGGGTGGTTGAATATGATTTTATTTTTCTAACTTTAGTTAGAAACATCGTCGTAACATCTGCTAAGTTACAACGCTCAAAGTTCAAAGCAAAGGAAGATATTTGCTTTTAAAGAAATCGCTTTTTAAGGACTACAAATGACTGGTTGGGACTATACAAGCTTCCTCCCGGGTTAGTGACAGCACAAACCCTAAAATTTACATAAACCCACCCCTGGGAACGCGATTTCTAGATTATCATGACAGAATATGCTAATCAATGACTAGAAGATAACTACACAATAGCTACATAAATTCGTCATCTAACCATTCAGAAGTGTTGTCTACATGTTGTCACTTCGTCTTGAGTCTCTCCATCTTTCTGACTTCGGTTTGAACATAAAAGACTAAAAGTTTTTGAAATTTTCAGTGCATGTCTTTGTGAGTGCCAGCGCTTGAAGCTCCGCCCCCTGTACTGGGAGCAGCAGCTCATTTGCATTTAAGGGAACAGACACAAAATGGTGTGTTTTTGCTTACCCTCAAAAAGTGACAACTTTAACATGTTATATAAAAATATCTGTGGTTTATTTTGAACTAAAACTTCACATATACACTCTGGGGACATCAAAGACTTATTTTACATCTTGTGAAAAGGGCATTATACCACCCCTTTAAACATATTCAATGGAGACCTGTAAAAAAAAAAAAACTGAACAGAACTGAGACATAGTATCATAACCCATGATGTATTAGCTTGCATTCCACACTCATGACAAGAGGAAACATGTTTGAATTAACTAACAAATATTTAAACCTACAGGCTTTTCATGACATCCAATTCTAATGAAACCACAGCATGAAAAACAAAACAAAAACATGAACTTACAGTAGGGGATATTTCCAATTGAATACTAAGAACTTCTACAGTCAGACATGTGTTCTGACAAAAAGGTGTCATTTAATGTATTGAAAAATATATTGAAAGTGTAGACCATAATCATTAGCAGTGCTGTTCAGATCAATCCATAGTGAAAAGATGAGGACAATTTATATTTTCACAAGATATGTGACCCTGGTTCACAAAACCAGTCACAAATAAAACTGGTATATTTGTGGCAATAGCCAACAATACATTGTATGTGTAATGAATTCACTGGAGGCAAGCTGGTAGAGAACCCAAATGCAACTTTACTTCAAAAACATAATCAAGCATAAAACAATGGCATGGCAAGGCATGAAACTCAGAACTCAAAACAAGAACCTGGACAAACATGCAATAGCCTACTCAACAAAAAAAACCTGACAAAAAAAGCTTCTCAAGAGCGGCTGCACTGGGCTGCAGGAGCTCTGATGACGACACAGCTGTTCCACGATTGGCCAAATCCATTGCATGACAACGATCACATGTGTTGCGTGTTTATTCAAACACCTTTTGTTCCTCTAAAGCGCACAAATCAGTTTTTAAAAACAGTAAACACTCTTTTCATGTAGTTGTGATGTTATATTGTGTCATGTTTATCAAAATAAAACTGATTAAAGCTGGGGTAGGTAAGAATGGTCCAAAAAACTTATTTTTCAAATTTGTTTAAACTTTATGTATATATCAATACATAATTAAAATGTAAGTATTCTGAAAAAGAAAGTATAAAAATCGAGTTTATGTAGACCTCTAACGACTGTTTTAAAGACAGCTCATTATTTCCAATCAGTCCACCCTCTCCCTTCTGGGGTCCTTCCAAAGCCACGCCCCTAAAACACATGAACGCGCGACTCCGACAGCTGAGCTGGAAGACGCATTATTTACCTGAGACGAGCGGAGAGGAAGGAGCGCAGTGCATGTAGCATCATGTCAGAATCACATGTAATAAAAAAAATCTAACTTTATCATTATGAATATAAACAAATAAGATGTATTTTAGTAGCCTACTCACTATCAAGCTATCATATCGATATTGGTAAAGTTTAAAATATATATTTTTTGATTCGCTAACGAGCTAGTTATAATAACTAAGGCAACGCTAAAAACAGGTTGCATTGATACACGTTTTTCCATTTCCATTAGTTGCACTGTGATGAAGATGAATTTCGTAAAATAAAATATAGTCAAATCGAGCCGCAGCATAAATGAATGCGCTCACTCACAAAGATGATGTTCAAACAAATATTTATTTAATTGTTTATTTATTTATTACAAAATATAGTGAAAACTAGGGATTAGATTCAGGAGTGGACAAGGCCAACAAACAAAAATAACTAGTTTCAGTACCTTCTTAATTCCCTGAAAGAAATAAAACACATCAAAATAATAATACAACGCAACTTCCCTAACTCCTTAACCCAAAACATAGAATAAACATATGCAAAAGAAATGGCGTCACACTCCCTATACTTGCCTTAAAATTGATTATTTACAAATAATATTTACACAATATACCTGAAGGCCAGAGTAATTCAAAACCTAAGAGTTATAAATCATATGAACAAAAGCAAGTTTTACAACATGCAACGTTTTTCCAATGAGCCTGTGTTTCTTTTTTGTGTATTCTGTGGGCGGAATACTGACTAAAGTTGAAAAAGTGGAAAAGCATAATAGGACCTCTTTAAAGCTAAGGTGATTGTTAATGAGCTTGTGAAATTCGGCTCTACGTTTTCATTGCCTAATATAATCCAAACTGATAGAGGCACCAATTTTACTTCTAACGTGTTCATATTAGAAGAACTGGGTGTGAAACACCAGCTGTCAAGTGCTTCTCCCCCTTTGTTGCCTTTGGTTTGCTTAGTTGGGGACTCTTAATATTCAACAATATTATTGATCTGCCTGCATTGACACCATTATATGAGAACTGAACTGAGCTGGACGATGACATCACTGTTTTCTCCAGAGCGGCTATATATAAATGAACCAAATTAATAACTTGCAAAAGCACATCTTGTAAGAACCCAGACTACAATGAAATCTCATTAGCTTTCAGCCTGGTGATAAGGTGCTTGCCCTACTTTCTGTTCATGGCTCAGCTTTACAGGCTAAATTTTCGAGTGGTCTCTGCTAGTTACATTACATAGCTCGATTTCTTAAAGGGGTATTGGCAGGTGCCTTTAAAATTACGGGCCTCTGATCTTTGAATTCGTCACCCCTGACAACTTCCTGCAATATTCTGAGATGAGAAATGCGCCTGCAACTTTCCAACGTCTCATGCAGAGGGTTAGGTCAGGAGTGACCAATTGTGAGGTATATCTGGATGACTTGGTGATTTATTCTATGTTATGGCAGGATCACTTAACTTGGAACTAGTTTTCAAAAGATTGGCTGAGTCATCATTGACTTAAAACTTAGCAAAGTGTGAATTTGCTAAAGCTATGGTCACCGATCTCTTTAAAATTATTGGATAATTAAGGGCAAGTCAGGCCTGTTGAGGCCAAAGTGAATGTCATTGTTCATTTTCCCACCCCAACCAACAAGAGCTCAGACGATTCCTGGGGAAGACTGGATACTACCGTGGGTTCTGAAGGAACTTTTTATCAGTAGTTTCCACACTGACAGACCTACTTAGTACGTCCAGAAGATTTGTGTGGAGTCCTGAATGTAAACAGGCCTTTAATTCTGCAAAGACACTCCTCAATAATGCACCATTGCTGTCTGCTCTTAACTTTTCACTTCCTTTCAAGATACAAGTGGATGACAGTGCTTGAGGAGCTGGAGCTGTATAGCTGCAGGATGATGACTCTGGTATTGAACACACCCTGTTACTTTTCTAAAAGGTTTTCAAAGAGTCAAAGACAATATAAAGTAGCCTATATGTAGTACACATTTAAGTATATGTTGGGCAAAGTTGTAATCCCATTGTGGTGTATAAAGACCACAATCCTTTGTGTTTTATTTATTTTTTTGTCTCTGATGTCTTAGTCAAACCAGTGCTTAATGAGGGGGTCGCTCATTATACAGGAGTTCAATCTAGACATTCATTATAAGAAAGGTGCTGAGAATGTTATTGCAGACACCCTGTCTCATATTTATGATGGTACTGTGTTGTGTTGTGTTGTATTGTATGGTATACAAACCTCTGGTTTGTAATTTAAGGGTGGGGGTGTTAGGGGAGACCGGGGACAGTTGCAACAGGGGATGATTGCAACGTGTCATTTTTCTCCAATCAGAAACAAGCTAGAGTGATGACACTCACACTGAACATGCACAGTTAGACCCTCCCCCCACCAAAAAGACAGTAGACATATTAAACATCTGATGCTGCATTTATTGAACAAAACTTGTTTTGGAGGTATGAAAGTACATTTTTTCATGAGAAATATTTTTGTCATACTTTTCTGAAATTTTGTATGATTTAATCAAAACTTACTTACTGAATTATTGTTTTGTTGACTTCTAAGTGACATGGTTAGCATGTGTCAAAGTCAGTGTGTCTAGCAAGAATATGATGTTCTGTCTTGGGTGGTAGGGTTGGGGACGGTTGCAACAAGTTATAAATTGCATGTTTAAAGGGGGGGTGAAATGCTCATTTTCACTCAATCTCCTGTTAATCTTGAGTACCTATAGAGCAATATTGGATCCTTCATATCTCCAAAAAGTCTTTTGTTTTATTATATTTTTAATTGAAAGATAGACTGTACCGAGTCTTTCCGGAAAAAAACGAGCGGCTTGGGGCGGGCCGTGTGGGCGAAGCTTAAGTTAGCTGAGCTTACCCGCCGAGCTAACAACACACAGAGACATTTGTTCAACAGTTTTACTCACCGTTCCAACGCACGACCGCGAACCTTTATCATTGTGACTGCTCGATCCTTAAGCATTAGACGGTCTGCAAATCCGTCGATCTGGGCTTTGTTTATAAAACAAGCATCGTCGAAATGCAGGGAACAAACAGTCTTACACAACTCCATTTATGCTCAGGAAAACAAACTCCATCCACGGGTTCCTTAACGCCGGGTTCTTTGGGAATCTGTGCAGGGTTGTCTTGCCCTGGCAACCAAAAACACACTTCTTTGGTGACATTGACTTCCCAAAAGCCGGGCAGGGCGCTTTGATGGCGAACTGCTTTCACTCTCTTGCTCTGGTTTACGAGTGCGCGCGCGCCCGCGATCTTACCGGAGAAGTGCCCTTAGGATCCATATAAGGAAATTCCGTTACATCTGACGTCACACATACCCATACTCGAAAAAAACTTTCCGAAACTTGTGACAAACCGGAGACAAACCGGTATTTTTGTTCCAAAAATACTCCTTCAAACGTACAACTTAGTTTTTGAAACTTTGTCCATGTTTAGCATGGGAATCCAACTCTTTAACAGTGTAAAAAACTCAGTATGCATGAAATAACATTTCACCCCCCCCCCCCCCCCCCCCCCTTTAATAAAAGTTTGTCATGTCTGACACAGAAATATGTCACACAAGTCAGTTGCAACATCTGACTTCCATTCAAATAAATACTGTGAACGATATGTCATATATAATCATCTTTAAATGGTATGGGTAATTAGCAGACAGATGCAAGTTTCACTGTTGCAGGTCTATATGAATATAATTCTGAAGTTTTAATACACCCAGGCAGTGTTCAGTTAGGCTAATTCAAGCGTTTTCATGCAAAGAATAAAATTGTCATTACACTGATTGTTGTTAGAATTTTAATTATATTATTATATATAATAACATTTTATACATTTATTTTAATTAAAGAGCGCTTTTAAAGGCCAGTGAAAGCATAGGCTACTGTCAGTTAAGTCCTATTTGGACGCTAATATTGTTTATCATGGGCTCGTACGGTATTTTAAACATGTAATAGAAATTTTTGATTTTCAGTGTTACAGTATTGATTTTCATTTATTTCAGCATGACATTGAAATGATCCTTGACTGATGTGTGTGTGTTTTTAAACAATGGGAAACAGGTGAGACGTCAGGAGGAGGCAGATTGAAAAGGCACCCCTGACCCCTAGGGTCAGAGGCCGTCCAATTTAGAACTTGTGAGTTTGTAAGAATAAACTCAGCAGGATTAGGTCACTAGCAGAGAAACCTTCCATTGTTTAGATAAGGGCCTGTGAGCAGAAGACCTTGAAAGTATTATAAAGGCTCCTCTGCCCTCCCTCCCTTAGTCACACTTGTTTCACAGACTGTACTGGTGACTTCTGTGTGGCAACTGGGCCTGCTTGCAAGAATAAATACTTTTAAAAGACAATTTGATTTCAGAAATGTCTCTTACGCAGTGATGGTTGTTTAATGAATATTTTTGCCACAACAATTGGTGTCAGAACAGTGGGATTCCTTGGATGTGCCCTTCGGACCCAAGAGCGGACGGTGAATTGGCCTCCTGGACTCAGAGTCACAGCCCTACCCCGAACAGTTTTGAGGGACGAGGGGCCGTTCCGCCGGGGTCCGGAGGAAGCAACCACTGGAATTAAGAAAACGAATCCGAGTGGCAACAGAAAATCTAATGAGTATTTTTGCCACAACAAACATTTACAGGGGTAAGTCGGTTATTTTAGTGCCGTCCACGTGAGCCAAACGCCGCTTTCACTTTCGCTTTAAATTATTTCGTTTTGGCTTGTTTATAGTTATTTTTTTATTCTCGTTCTGTTCTGAATATCATTAAACTTAAAGGATAAATCATTCATTAAATCAAATTTTTGTGTCATGGCTTAACATTATCGTGACTTTGCGCATAAATTGTCTATGCACACAAGGTTATGCGCATGACTCAAACACTGGCAGACACAGCAGCAGTTGTAGGCAGGTGTTATGTGGTGGTGCTTTAAATTGCTGAATGTTAATTGTTCTATCTGAGATCGCAGGTGCAGTCATGTCAAGTCATGAATGACGTCATGGGAAACCCCGTATTTAAGCCGGTCCGGAATTGAGGCGGGTCTCTCTCGGTTCTCTCAGCTCTCGCGACGCTCGCTGCTCTAGCTGCCTCCACCCTTCTGATCAGTGACAGCTGGGGTTTCTTGCCTCATGGCGAGCAGTCCACGATCTTCGCCTCGGCTGTTCCAGATCATGGACTGAGTTTTTATTTTGGTTATTTTCAAGCCAGGTAGTGGGTATTTTCTTTGATCACTTTTATTATTTAGTTAATACAGCGTAGGAAAGCAGTGGCCCGGAAGACCCACTCTGTTTGTTTTTTTCTTCGGGAGCAGATAAGATCTTGCCTACAGAGTTAGATAGTCAGGCTTTCTGTTTTCCTTTTGCTGCCCTACCTGTGCTATTAGTTTGATTTATTGTTTATTGTTGGTGCGCTCTCTCATATGTTTCATTAAAAGAAACGATGTACACTTTGAAACTTCACCCAATCGTCTGTGATTCTTAATATGTACGGTCCTTGTCTTACATGTGTTTTAACGAGCCAAATTAGATAAAGGGCCGTAACATATTTGGGGGCTCGTCCGGGATCGAATTTTGTGTGGCTTTGCTTGATCTTTTGATCTGCTCACACTTTGTATTTGTTACTTGAGTAACTTCAGTAACTTTGTTGAATCACAGTCGATTGGTGTGTGTGTGTATATTTTCTCGTGTAGTGCTCGTTAAATATTTTCCTTATAATAACCAGACGTTATTTTTAATCATGTTTGAATTAGCGAACTTCATTGCGAAACCGACGCAAGCTGAGCTGTTTCAAATTAATAGAGTAGATCTTACGAAGATTGCTGCTCATTTTAAAGTCAATTTTCGTAAGACTTCAACTAAACATGAGCTTCAGATTCTGCTTGTTGATTCATTGCATGAACAAGGCGTTTTTGGTGATGAGGAAAAGATGACGGATTATCCTGATGTTGAATTTGAAGGTAGTTCCGAAGATCTTGCGATGCAGATTAAAAAATTGCAGTTGCAAGCTAAAGAGCACGATATAGTTTTGTTGAGAGAGAGAGAAGGGTGGGAGCGTGAGAGAGAACTAGAGATCGTGAGAGACATGAACTTGAACTGAAAAAGCTCGAAATGGAGCAAGCGTGCCGTCTAAAAGAGATCGAGTTAAGCGCTCGTGAAAGGGGTTTATCTGACACTTCTGATTTCGACGTGAGTCGTAATATTCGTATTGTTCCTCCTTTTCGAGAACAAGAAGTTGATAAATTTTTTGCTCTTTTTGAACGCGTCGCTGTCAATATGAAATGGCCGAAGACTTTTTGGCCCATGTTGTTACAGTGTGTTTTTGTGGGTAAAGCCCAGGAAGTTTTTTCCTCTTTATCAGTCGAAGACTCTCTTAATTATGAGCAAGTGAAGACATCCGTTCTCAGAGTGTATGAGCTAGTCCCCGAGGCTTATCGTCAGAAATTTCGTAATTTACGGAAAACTGATGAGGCTTACGTTGAGTTCGTTCGGGAGAAAGAATCACTGTTTGATCGTTGGTGTGCTTCCATGAAAGTGACCAATTTTGAAGAGCTTCGTGAACTGATTATTTTAGAGGAATTTAAAAACTGCTTACCAGAACGCGTTGTAATCTATCTTAATGAGCAAAAAGCTTCTAAATGTTCTGTTGCTGCGACATTGGCTGACGAATATGTGCTCACACATAAGAACGTGTTTAGTGTTGCACCGAAGTTTCCTTCAGCTAACAGCACTCGGTCTTCTCAGCGTAATTTTGAACGCCCTCTGCCTGTTGATAAAGCGGCGCTAAGTTCTGATAAGTCTGTGTTCTCACCCGTTTGTTTCTATTGTAAGAAACGCGGACACATTATTTCTGAGTGCAGTGTGCTCAAAAAGAAAAACCGTGTTCCTAAACCGGTAGGTTTATTGATGACGTCCATGCCACAAGTGGAAGGACTTGAGTTGTTAGCTTCGGAAGCTGACATGTGTGAAAATGAGGGATATGTGCCGTTTTTGATGGACGGATTTGTATCTTTGTCAGGTAGTGCTTCGCGCAAACCAGTCAAGATACTTCGTGATACAGGCGCTGCTCAGAGTTTTATTCTGGAAGGAATATTGCCGTTGTCTGATGAGAGCTCTGTTGGTTCAAGTGTCTTAGTACAAGGATTTGAGATGGGCTTCGTTAAGGTACCTTTGCACGAGATCGAAATTGAATCTTCCCTTGTGTCTGGCCGCGTTGTTGTTGGAGTGCGACCATGTCTTCCCGTTCGAGATGTCACGTTTATCTTAGGGAATGACTTAGCGGGAGGAAAAGTTTTTGCTAGCCCTGAGGTAACTGATGATCCTTTTTTGTGTCTTACTGTTGCTGATGTCTTAGCTCAGGAATATCCTGAGGTTTTTCCCTCATGTGCTATTACTCGCGCTATGACTCAGAGACTAAAAGATAAAAGCCTTAGTGAATCAGAAAGTGAGTGTAATTTTGATTTGAGTGATACATTCTTTTCTAATTCTGATTTTTGTGAAGTGAAATGTTCAAATTTTGTTGACGGTTCAGATAGTGCCGTAAAAAAATTAGATGAACATATTATGGGGCCTACTAAATTGTCTCTGTCTCGCGAGCAACTTATTGTTGAACAGAGGAAAGATGAGAAATTGTCATCCCTCTTTGAAGCTGTTGTTCCTGCTGAGCAACTCGAACACGTATCGCAAGGATACTTTGTAGAAGATGGAGTGTTGATGAGGAAGTGGAGACCATCTACTGCATCTGCTGATGATGAGTGGCAAATCGTCAAACAGATAATAGTTCCCTCCTCGTACCGCTCTGAAATTTTGAGTCTTGCGCATGATAGCCCGTTTGCCGGTCACTTAGGAGTAAATAAAACGTACGATCGAATACTCCGAAATTTTTTCTGGCCTGGCCTGAAAACTGATGTAGCAAGTTATTGCAGAAGCTGTCATGTGTGCCAAATGACGGGAAAACCGAACCAGAATGTTTCACCTGCTCCGTTGCATCCTATTCCAGCTATCGGTGAACCATTTGAGCGTGTGATCTCGCACGAAGTCGGGAAACCAATATCTGCTCACTATAATGTGCACGTCAACGCGTTTTCCAGAGGCCATTCCTCTGCGTAAAATCACTGCACCAGTGATTGTAAAATCACTTATAAAGTTATTTTCACTGTTTGGACTTCCACGTACTATTCAGTCGGACCAAGGCACGAATTTTATGTCCCGTGTGTTCAAGCAAGCTTTAGATCAGCTGCATATCCAACATTGCACCTCAAGTTGTTACCATCCGGAAAGTCAGGGAGTACTTGAGAGGTTCCACCAGACTTTAAAATCAATGCTGCGTGTGTTTTGTCTTGAGTTTCAAAAAGATTGGGACGAAGGAGTGCCTATGGTCATGTTCGCAGTGAGAGAAGTAGTGCAGGAGTCGTTAGGTTTTAGTCCGGCCGAGTTAGTGTTCGGGCATACTGTTCGTGGCCCACTGAAGCTGATCAGAGATCATTGGACTAGTGATATACCTCAAAATAACATACTTGACTATGTCTCAAGCTTTCGTTTTAAGTTGCATCGTGCATGCGAATTGGCCAAAGAGAATTTAGAGATTGCACAGCAACGAATGAAGCAGCGTTTTGATCGTCGTGCTAAACTTCGTAGCTTTACTCCTGGTGACAAGGTGCTTGTGCTGATGCCAGTGCCTGGGTCTGCCTTGCAGGCTCGTTATTATGGTCCCTATCGAGTGAAAGAAAAGGTGAGTGAGCTTGATTATGTTATCTCGACGACAGACAGAAGAAAGAAAATTAGTCTCTGTCACATTAACATGCTCAAGCCGTACTTTGAGAGATCGCCAGATTTCTCTGGAAAAAAGTCGGCTGTGTTAACCGTTTCACCCACAGACTTTCCGGTGGCCGGAGGGCAGGCGCTGTCCAGTGCTGATATACCTGACACCGAGGTGCTGTCCAGTCCTGAATCTTCGATCCACCCATTGTGTTCTGCTGTATCGGACAGCGGTGATGATTCTTCTTTCGATGAGGATGTAGAGTTTCCTTCTACCGAACTGGTTGCGGGAAGATTGAAAAATTCTGAGATCATTCGAACCTTAGACTCGCACCTTTCTCATTTGACCGTTGCCGAACGAGCTGATGTGACTAATATTGTTCGGACGTACAGTAATTTGTTCTCTGATATTCCATCTCGTACTTCGTTAATAGAGCATGACATCGATATTGGTGACTCGTTGCCTATTAAACAGCACGCATATCGGGTAAGTCCTGAAAAGAGAATGTTGTTGCAAAATGAGGTGACCTTCATGCTTGAGAATGACATCGCAGAGCAAAGTTTTAGTCCTTGGAGCTCACCCTGTTTGCTCGTAAAAAAACCGGACAGTACATTTCGTTTTTGTACTGATTTTAGACGCGTTAATGCTGTGACCAAACCAGATAGTTATCCATTGCCTCGCATGGAAGATTGCGTGGATCACGTAGGAAATGCTGTGTTCGTTACGAAGATCGATCTGCTTAAAGGATACTGGCAGGTGCCGTTGTCAGATCGTGCGAAGGAAATAAGTGCGTTCGTAACACCAGATCATTTTCTTCATTATACCGTAATGGCTTTCGGTTTACGAAACGCCCCGGCAACCTTTCAGAGACTGGTCAATCGCATAATCGAAGGCATGCATAACGTTGAAGCATATTTGGATGACTTGGTCCTTTATAGCGCGTCTTGGTCAGAACATGTGGAGCAACTCGATGCGCTTTTCCGTCGTTTGTCTCAAGCTAACCTTACGGTTAATTTAGCGAAGTGCGAATTCGGCCGAGCTACGGTCACTTATCTGGGAAAGATTGTTGGTAGCGGTCAGGTTCGACCCGTTGAGTCTAAGGTAGAGTCCATCACTCATTTTCCCGTGCCCAATACACGTCGTGAGCTTCGTCGATTTTTGGGTATGGTTGGGTACTACAGAAATTTTTGTAAGAATTTTTCTGTAGTTGCTTCGCCCTTAACCGACCTTCTTAGGCCCCGATCACACCTGACGCGTTTTTTGCAGTGAGAGGCGCCTGTTTTCAATTGGTTTCCTATGGCAGCGAGCGTTCTGCGCGCTGTTTATGCGCCTGCTGCGCCTCGCGTTTTACCGCCTGCTGCGCCTCGCGTTTTTGAAGTTGAAAAAAAAGCAACTCCGAGCGGAAAAGGCGCCCGACGTCATCGCGTTTTTTTCCACTGTCCAATCGAGTGAATGGAGAGGCGGGCCTTCCGTTGTAGTGATGAACGCTACAGTTGCTTGAACGCCCGGAGAGTGCGATGATGGAGGATAAACTAGTGGTTACCAGGAGCTTAACGACTTCACGAACCGTAACTACCACAATGATAACAGAAAGTATATAAAGTTAATAAAAGGCTGATTTGACGTTTACTTGACTGACAGGACAGCTGTTTCAGTAGTTGCCTAGCAACATAAAAAACGCAGCGCACTGCTCGTTCCTTGTGATGGTAAAAACTGTGCACCTCGCGTTTTCGAACCTGAAAAACGCGTCAGGTGTGATCGGGGCCTTAGTCCTAAGGTTCCATTTAAATGGTCTGAGATTTGTCAATCGAGTTTCGAGAGAATTAAAGCCCTTTTAGTTAATTCTCCTGTTTTGTCTGCTCCTGATTTTACCACTCCGTTTTTTCTTGCTGTTGATGCAAGTAACACCGGTGCTGGAGCTGTTCTCCTTCAATCAGATCACACTGGCGTCGAACATCCTGTTTGCTATTTTTCACGTAAATTTAATAAACCTCAACGACGTTACTCGACTATTGAGAAGGAGGCGCTCGCCCTTGTTCTTGCTATTCAACATTTTGACGTTTACGTTGGTTCTGTTTCGTACCCACTGACTGTTTACACGGATCACAATCCCTTGATTTTTATTGATCGGATGAAAAATAACAATCAACGTTTGATGCGTTGGAGTTTATTCCTACAGCCTTTTGAGCTTGACATTCGTCACATTCGGGGTAAGGATAACGTGGTTGCGGATGCTTTATCTCGCATTTAAATTAATTGCAGGCTCTGAGGTAAGATATATATTTTTACCCTACAATTAATTATTAGGGTGGAGGCTGCTCTAGCTGCCTCCACCCTTCTGATCAGTGACAGCTGGGGTTTCTTGCCTCATGGCGAGCAGTCCACGATCTTCGCCTCGGCTGTTCCAGATCATGGACTGAGTTTTTATTTTGGTTATTTTCAAGCCAGGTAGTGGGTATTTTCTTTGATCACTTTTATTATTTAGTTAATACAGCGTAGGAAAGCAGTGGCCCGGAAGACCCACTCTGTTTGTTTTTTTCTTCGGGAGCAGATAAGATCTTGCCTACAGAGTTAGATAGTCAGGCTTTCTGTTTTCCTTTTGCTGCCCTACCTGTGCTATTAGTTTGATTTATTGTTTATTGTTGGTGCGCTCTCTCATATGTTTCATTAAAAGAAACGATGTACACTTTGAAACTTCACCCAATCGTCTGTGATTCTTAATATGTACGGTCCTTGTCTTACATGTGTTTTAACGAGCCAAATTAGATAAAGGGCCGTAACAGCAGGTATATTGATCATGAAATCTGAATTTTCTTGTCTTGAATTATTAATCCATTCATTCATTTATGTCACTTGTTTAAGTTGATTAATATGTAAAAAAAAAAAAAAAAAAACTCGCTTGGGGGCCCCCTGGTGGCGAGGGGGCTCCAAGCAGCCGCTTAGTTCGCTTGTGCCTCGGGCTGGCCCTGTCCACATCTTTGCGTTTTCAAGAAGAGATTCAAAATTCACTGTTTAAATCCATTTGATCACTGCCGAGCACCGTACGTGACGTACACTTTTATTACTGAAATGCTTAAAAATATATACAAGAACAATATTTCATCGCAGCTCCACCTCAGCGAACAAAACTGGGAAAGAGAAGCACATAAAAACTTTAAATGGTTATTATGGCAACAATTAATGATACAGTTTTAAAATTTGTAGGCAATGCTATTATAGGCTATTATAGTTTGGATTATTTTTTATAATATCCCATGAGTCCTAATAAATGCAATTTCAACTATTTCTAAAGTGCTTTTTTATTAAGAACACCGCTTTCTCACATAAACAGCCCCGCAAGAGAGAATAATTGATTCTCGAGCCATCGATATCAACCAATTCAGCCCCATCGCAACGGACAGCGCTGGGTAACGTCGCACATAAGAAGGTATATCTTAAGCGGCTTCCTAAGGTATAGTTCGGGGAACACGCCTAGAAATGGTATACCTTCAGTTAAGTTATACCTTAAGAGTCTTCGTAGCGCGCTAAGAGACAACGTTATCGGGAAACTCAGCCATGAGCGTGTAACGCAAAGAAGAGGGTCAGATTACCAGCTCTCTCTCTATATATATTTAAAATTACTGAAATTACCAACAAACGGACTCTGTCCTTCTTGAACTGTCTACAAACAACAGATGGCATCTATCAGCTCAAGTAACTCATTGATGGCTGTCTATAGACACCTCTTTTATGAGTTTACACGGGAAGCCACGAGCGCAAGGCGCCACAATGTCTGAGATTACGCAGATCCCCTAGGGATATTCTCAGACACTGATTTATACGTCAGAAAACAACAAGACTTTGTCCGGCCAGATGTGCTGGCTAATGATCTCATCAAACCAAACACACACACACATAGGCAAGAGAGCAAAAGTTCAGCGGCAACATGAACTCTCAGTCCTGGTCACACACACGCACACACACACAGAAACACACATTTATCCTACCACGCGTGATCAAAATCATTTGGTACAATGTTCAAAATGTATTTTCTTGATGTGTGCATGATCCCTTGTCCCAAATATTATGCCTATATAACTTTATTGGTTTGTAATCAATGTGATGTGACTATAATCGTGTATTTGTGTGTAATTATGCCATAGCAGTGCCATTCATGGTATCGTCTTGTTCCAGATATCCCAACGGTCTCGAATGTTTAACGCAACATATCAGAGGATGCATTGTTTTATTAATACCAGTGATATTAATGTTACGAACGAATCTATCGTTCCAATTTCTAAGAGGAAGGGGGGTATAGATCTCGAAACGTCAGGAGGTGTGCCGATCCGTTGTTAAAGACGGTTGGCCCACATCCGTGAGAGGGCGTGAGTTTTGGCCCCTTCAAAATATCATGCTTCCCTTCTCTCTCTCTTATCATCTTCTCTTCTCTCTTTGCTCACCTCTTCTCCCATCGATCCCGCTGACCTCCTCCTCCTCCACGTGCAGCGCTGCTCCAGATGAACCGGCCTTGCCTTGGCCTCTGGGACACATGGCCCGCACCATGAAAAAGCCTGCCGTTCTTTGCAACTAAGCTCATCCGTGCCTTTCCCCTCAAAAAGGGAAATGATCTAACTTTCTCGGTAACTTAAATTCAAGTAAGCCTTTACATCGTCTTGCGAAACAACCCAGAAGACGAACTGAACCTTCTCGGTAATGTTACATGCAGTGAGCCTTTAAACTTCGCGGCACCTGAAGACACAGCAGAAACAGGATCGACATCGTCACGCTGCCCTGCCTCAGCCTCACGCCGAACAGAGAACAAACGTGCAAGTAAAACATTATTCTGATAAAACTGCTTTCCAGGTTGTCTCGTGAACTTAGGTTCTATTTGTATGTAATAATTACTAGCTTCCCCATTCTCTGCCTTTCTTTCTATCTTTCTTTCATTTCATGTTACTTCTGATCACGTATTTTTATTGTTTGGTTATCTGTTTGTTTGTTTATTGTGTGCATTTTTACGTACGTTTATGTTCGTAGATCATATAATCATAGTTTTGCATTTATTAAAATTCATAAATACTTTTCACTGCCTCTGTGTTTGAAAAATCCACCTTTTAAGTCAATGAATCTAAAAAGATCTTAAGCTACAAGCTCGATATTAGACTACATTCAGTAGTTTTAATTAATAAACTCAGAAGGGTTTGATGTCCGTGGTGTAGAACATTGATTATGTTCTTAGTTATATCTGAATCGCAATTGTACTTTTGGGGAATCCGTAGTTAGGACGCGGAACACTGGTTGGTCTAAAAAACTACATGTGATTAACATCCAGTTCTCCAGTAAAGAATCAACGTTATACAAAACCAAGTTGTGTGTGACCATCATTCAACATGGTGTCAGAAGACGGTTTGTGGAAAAGAGAACGCCTTTGAGTTTGAATTAAGTCAAGTTTCATCGAAAAGACTTGATAAAAGAAGTTTTACATACCTCGTCAGAAATGGAGGAAGGCTTCCGAAGACCCGAACCGCTAGTGTTTGATGGCAACATTAGTGAGAACTGGCGCGTATTCGAGCAAGAATACGATATATTTATAGCAGCTGCTCACTCAGACAAAGATGCTAAGACGCAGGCATTTATTCTCCTTAATTTGGCCGGCTCAGAAGCCATCGAGCGGGAGCGCGCGTTTGTGTATGCACTAGCCGTGTATACGGGAGAAGGAGAGCAACGACGGATGATCGCGGAGGCTGAAACAAGAGAGAAACCAGAATGTATAAAACGGAAATTCCGTGAGTTATGCAACCCACAAACAAATATAACTATGGAACGCCATAAGTTTAATATGAGAAACCAAAAATCTGGTGAAACTATAGAAGCATATGTGAGTGATTTAAGGAACAAAGCAAAGACGTGCAGATTCGGTGATCTAACGGATGAACTCATAAGAGACAGACTCGTGTGCGGCGTGACCAATGATGGTATGAGAAAAATTCTATTGAGAGACAGTGAGTTAACACTAGCCAAAGCGATAGAATTGTGTCAAATCCACGAGCTGACTGATCTGCACACAAAGACTCTTGCAGCGCCTAAAAGCAACACTAACGTGGACAGTGTGTACCACAAGACAAAGACTAAAATGACACAAGGATTTAAACAAAGATCCAACTCCGATCGCACAGGCTCTCAGATAATATTGAATTGTAATAGTTGTGGAGGCAAGCATGAAGCAAAAAAGGAAAAATGCCCAGCATATGGTCAGCAGTGCCACAAATGCAAAAAATGGAATCATTTCAAAAAGTGCTGTAAAACTACACCAAAGCACACGCCGAATAGATGGAGAAGAGCCGTAGACCAGCTCAATCCTAAAGAAACTTCCACAGATAGCGCAGATGAATCCTACTATGTGGATGGAGTGTCACTTGAAAAGGCTGCTGTACAAACAGTGGGAAAGAACACCCCTCAAAAGACTGAACTAATTTGCACTGTGTACATCAATGGACATTCAGTTGATCTTAAAGTAGACACAGGGGCCAAATGTAATGTCATTTCTGAGGCTTTGTTCAAGAAAATAAAAAATGGGGAGGATTTAAGCTCATCAAAGAAGACCAAGCTCATAGCCTTGGAGGTGAGGAGATACCCACAGCAGGCTTTGCTACTTTCACCTGCCACACAGCAGAAAGGGCATATAACCTCTCGTTCTACGTGATAAAAAGAAACGTGCAACCATTGATAGGACTGCCAGACTGTTTACAAATGAAACTAGTCTCGTTCAACAAAGAAATTCATCATGTGACAACAGATGAAGTTTCAAGCTTTGCAAGCAAAATTCATTCTGAATATTCAGACCTTTTCAAGGACGAGATTGGTAAGCTTCCAGTAACGTATTCAATGAGACTGAACCCAGCAGTGCACCCAGTCGTAAAACCTGCACGCAAAATTCCAGCAGCCATGCAGCACAGGGTCGAAGCAGAGTTACGAAGAATGGTCAATATGGGTGTTCTTACCCCAGTCTCGGAGCCCACTGAATGGGTATCGTCATTAGTGGCAACCCACAAAAAGAATTCTGAGGAGATAAGACTATGCATTGACCCAAAAGACCTTAATAAGGCCCTCCTTCATCCACACCACCCCATGCGCACTGTAGAAGACGTTGCATCTAAAATGCCGAATTCCTCTGTCTTTTCCGTCTTGGATGCGAAAAGCTCTTTTTGGCAAATTTTGAAAAATCATCAATGTTGACAACGTTCAACTCCCCATTTGGGAGATACCGATTCCTACGCATGCCATTTGGAATCAGCACAGCGAGTGAGGTGTTCCAAAGGACAATGGAGCAAATATTCGCTGGTTATCCATGTGCTATTATAGTGGACGACATCCTTGTGGGAGGAAAGGATGTGGAAGAACATGACGAGAATCTTAAAAAAGTGCTGGATCGTGCACAAAAGGTCAACCTCAGACTTAACCCTCTCAAATGTAAGTTTCGGCTGTCAGAAGTATGCTATGTAGGACATGTGTTCACAAGCGAAGGACTGAAACCAGACCCCTCAAAGATCAAAGCCATCACAGAGATGGAAGTCCCAGAGAATGTCACAGCTCTACAACGCTTCCTAGGGATGGTTAACTATCTTGGAAAATTCATTCCAGGTTTCAGTGACCTCTCAGCACCATTACGAGAGATGACTCACAAAGATACTGAATGGTGCTGGCTTAAACAACATCAAGATGCATTCAACAAGCTGAAAGAGGTCATCACAAGCCCACCAACGCTGAGATATTATAACGTCCAAAAACCTGTTACACTGACGTGTGACGTTTCACAGTACGGACTTGGTGCGGCATGCCTTCAACAAAATGCTCCCATAGCATATGCTTCACGAACCCTGACACAAACCGAGAGACAATATGCTCAAATTGAGAAAGAGCTCCTTGCAGTGGTGTTTGCATGTTGTAAGTTTCACGACTACATATATGGGAAGAAAATCCACATTGAAACAGACCATCAGCCATTAGTGACGATACTCAACAAGCCACTGCACATGGCTCCAGCACGATTACAACGCATGATGTTGAGGCTCCAGAAGTATGACTTCGTGATAAGCTATAAAAGAGGAAAAGAAATGTTTCTGGCCGACACTCTTTCACGTGCCCCCATGAAAAACACAGAAGTGTTAAGCAGTGAGAAGTCTGACTTTGAGGTAATGTCTGTTGAGCACATTTCGCTATCAAGGCTCACCGAGTTGGAAGAGCACACAGCCAAAGATCCAACATTGCAACAGCTTTCTAGGACAATACAACAGGGCTGGCCAGACAGACAAACAAAACTTTCACTTGAACTCCACCAGTATTACCCATACCGAGATGAGCTGATAACGAAGGATGGGGTCGTGATGAAAGGCCCAAAAGCAGTGATCCCCAAGTCACTGCAAAAAGAATACATCACCATTCTTCATAGAGGGCATCCTGGAGTTGAATCAACAAAACGCAGAGCACGAGGTGTAGTGTTTTGGCCTTCAATGAACAAGGACATTGAGAAGGAATGTGGTTCATGCTCTGTCTGCAATGGTATGAAACAGCACCAACAAAAGGAACCACTGAAGCTACATGATACTCCAGAACTTCCATGGTCAATTGTTGCAACTGATCTATTTGAATGGAATGGCCAACATTATCTTGTTCTGGTGGACTCATATTCAAGTTGGTTTGAGATAGATCTTCTTCGCAGTCTGACATCAACCGCTGTGATTACAAAATTAAAGAGACACTTTTCAGTACATGGCTGTCCCCAAAAAGTGATCACAGACAAATTTTCACAAATTCACAAATTTTCCAGTCAACAATTTAAGAATTTCGCAAGTTCCTGGGATTTCGTTCATGTAACAAGCAGCCCAGAATATCCGCAATCCAATGGATTAGCTGAACGAGCAGTGCGAAGCGCAAAAGAGTTGATGGAAAAATCAAAGCGAGACGGAACAGATGTCTTCCTCGACCTACTCAATTTGAGAAACATACCTCGGGATGGAATTCTCGGATCACCAGCAGAAAGACTTCTGTCAAGACAAACACGGACGACGCTTCCAATTGACAGAAAGTTGCTAGTCCCTTCCACCAAAAGCCATGTCATGGTCAGAAAACGACTTGCACACAAGCGTCATCAACAGAAGCTGTATTATGACAAAAGCAGCAAGCCACTCCGTCCTCTTTCCAAAGGTGAAGTAGTCAGGTTACAAACACCTCAAGGGTACAATAAAGTGGGAATCATCAAAGACATCTGCAAGGAACCAAGATCGTATATGGTGGAATCAGAGGGGAGGGATTATAGAAGGAATCGTAGACACATCTTACCAGTCCCTGAAACTTTGCCACAACAAAATGATGAATACAACCCAGCAGAACATCCAAAAGTTTGTACACCAGGAAAAGATCAAAGTTTCTTCTCCGATCACATAAGTGCACAAGTGACTGACTCTGAATTAAAATCGGAGGCCACTGCACCTACCAAAGAATCTGAAAAAAAAACTTTATGTGACTCGATCAGGCAGAATCTCAAAACCAAATCCAAAGTATATCTAGTGACCTGCTTAGAGACGTTTAAGCATTGGAGAGACTGTTAAAGCATAAGAAGTAAAATGTTCTGAGTTTCATTGTTCATAATATGTGACACTTTAAGTGCCAATAGCATATTGGTTATACATGCCTTGATTTTGAGTTAATATGGATAATTTGTTGTTATAAGATAATGAGAGATTACTAAAGAAAGAGGATGTAGAACATTGATTATGTTCTTAGTTATATCTGAATCGCAATTGTACTTTTGGGGAATCCGTAGTTAGGACGCGGAACACTGGTTGGTCTAAAAAACTACATGTGATTAACATCCAGTTCTCCAGTAAAGAATCAACGTTATACAAAACCAAGTTGTGTGTGACCATCATTCAACACGTGGCCAGGAGATTAAACTTTCTTGGAGTTTGTAAAGAGATAACCCTTCTTAACTGTGATAATCTCACCTTTATTCGCTGGACGAATAACGATTAGATCAGTTACAGAACCAGTTAATCTCTATAATTGATCAAATAAATGTACATGCGACTTATGAATTATGACCATGAGTCATAATTATTAATATTTCCAAAATTCCCTATATTCTTGAGCTAATTCAAATTTACCCCGAGTCGCAAACGCTACAGTTTTGGTGGAAGAACGCTTGGCAGTTTCAAACGTTATTTGGTGGAACAAATTCAGTTTCAGTGAATGTGTATTATTGGTATTAATAATTGTAACGTTACACGCGCGTTTTGAATTGTGAGGTAAGTCGCTATAAAGCGAACTCACTCAGCTGACGTTAGGCACAAAGCCAGCTCAGCTCTTCAAATTAACAGTTTCAAAAATGTCTAAGCATTTTTAATCACTGTTAAGAGCTAAAACTGCAGTTCATGACATTACATTGTGTCTCTGTAAAGACGAAGCAAAACTCTTTACAGTTAGTACATGTAATATGATTTAAACCGACTAAATGAAGACGAAGGATCTCTTTTAGGACGAAGGCGTAAATCTGACCTGGGCAGTGCCTCAGTTTCAGTCGTAATAGGCCTTATGATAATACGTTAACGATAAACTCCTGGTCAGAAATTGGCGTCGCGAACCAATTTTGAAAAACCTACGCATAAAATCATAAAAGGGCTATTTTGATTAATGCTTATGGGAGATGAGTAGATGATAATCCTGCTCATAGCTGTTTGATGCATGTGTGCTCACAGCTTAAGTTCACAGATGTCTAATTCCTGTCGTGCTCATAGCTCTAGTGATTAAAACAAGAAGTTTTAATACCTGTTTTATTGTAAACCGTTTCATAGATAATGTGTAATTGAAGACCAGTTTTATGAATTAAGAAAAGATGATAGTCCCTGTTCTTATGCTAAAACCGTCTCAATGTGTAATGTAAATGTGTAATATAAATGTGTAATCCCTGTAGTTACATGTTGTGAAACTCGCATTTTCCGCATGCAACAGAGCGCGAAATACTCGTGATTTCCACAGAAAAAAAATCTGCTGTCTAAATTGCTGAATCACGTCACCGACACTAGAGGGCAGCTTCTAGGTGTGTGGCAGTTCTCAAATCACGCGCGCCCCACCGACGTCATCCTGCGTGAGTGTCGCCTCCCACTGACGTCAGCCTGTGCGAGCGCAACTACGCCATCTCATGGCGTTCTAAGATAATACCTGCTTTCAATTTCTTTTTCTCTCTGCATTCATTTTCTCTCTCAAATACTTAACTGCATTCAAGCTTAGCTTATGCTGATATTATTTGGAGTTAGACAATTCCTTTTTCTGTTTTTGACTGTCACACTTTAAGTTAAGTTCGGGAAAAAAGAAAACTTTTCGAATTAAAAACTTAGATTTGATTCACTCAGTTCATTGATAGGTCCACCTAGGAAGAAGCACGCCACCGTGTGGCCATCTTGGGTCGACTTATCAATATCTGTGTAACCCCCCAGTCTGCAATTGAAGTGTCTCATTGCTACCCTTTTCGTGTGATTATTTTTATAATCAATACTAATAACTTCAGTGTTATTGTAAGGATTATAGGAAGTCATTCTGAATTTCAGTTTAATTAATTTTAGTATTGATACATCACTGTCATCATTCTAATTTTCGTTCCTTCCTTATTTTTATTATTTTGAACCTCCCCTTGCATGCTTAGTTGAATTTCAATTCAAACTAGTTTGAATTTTAATTCAAAATTGTGTCTAATCAGCCAGGGAAGACCACTGAGAAGACATACGGCCCTCACCCTAGTGGCACAAACCCACCGCCGGGGCCTATCCCTCTGCCTGCGTCTCAAGCCTGTGTTGTTATTCACATTTTATTTCATTAATAATTTTTTTTTCTCTTCCCTCTTTTCTCCAAAGGGGGTGGGGGGGTGGGGGGGGTGGGGTAGTTTATTCTGATAAATCACCATCAGTTATCATAATTTCTTTTTTTGTTGTATCACTATTTTAGTAAAGCCTTTGCCTCTGACTCCTGCATACATATTTACCCAATTTGATGAAACCAGAAAGCCTTAATTCACATTAAGTCCAACCTCTTAATCCCTTATTGTGTATCTATTGGCAGGACTCAGTCAGTGTTTATAGGCTTAGGCCTCTTTATTTTTATTTATAACACTCCCCGTGTTATTGTTTGTGACATTTCATTGCAGACCAATTCACTTCCTTGTGTTGTGTTCCCCTTTTCTTCCCTACCTCTAACTTTGTCTTTCTCATTTCTGTTGTGATTTGTTTCTCTCATTTCATTACATACAGAACCTAAGAGAGACCCCAGGAAAGCTGAATAATAGAGTAAACAATCCAAGCGGGCGTCTTTAGACGACTCCCAGGCTATCGCCTGTCAAAATCTCTATTGTGGGTTTAGCCATACCCACGAAATTGGCTCCGCTAACTGTTGGCATCAGTTAGCCCGAAATTCTCATAAACGGCCTAGCCCGTATGAGTATAGCTCATTTGACCCTAAAACAAACTTGCATTTTGTCTCTTTTTGTGTGTGCTGTGCTTCTCTCGCCAACAGTAAGCCGAGATGTCGAGCTCACCCTGTCCTGCAGTCCGCTGGGACGACCTTGAGGCATGGCTGAGGGACATAACAAAGACCGTGCTGCCCCAGGACCCACATCGCTCGAGCCAAGAGCAACGGGACACAGACCTGAGCCAGTTCGAGTCCCATGATCCAGCCCAGACATACAGCCACGAGCAGCTGTCCAAAATCTTCGGAAACCTCGCACTCAAACTCGTCGCCATGGCCCGGGACAGCGAAAGTAGCAACGCCGACCTGCAGCAAAAGACAGCCGCACTACAGCTCCAGGCCACAGAGGCCCTGGAGGACCGAGCACACACACAGAGCCGTCTAGACCAGCTACTCTTCCCGACCGAGGAAGAGGACGCCACAGATCCAAAGCTCCAGAAAGAAGTAGAAAGACTTCGAAATGCCCTGCAAGATCTGCACCTCGACACAGACCAAAGAGAACAGTTGGAGAGAAAAACCAGAAAAGAACTCAACGAAAGGCTCCAACAGGCTGAAGCCCTCCTTGAGAGAGCAGAGACTAGAATTCATCAGCTCGCTCCGCAGAGACACAAGCTCCAAGATGAACTTGACACTGTTCATGCAGAACTAAAACATGCTTACAGATTGCAGAGTGTCTGGAACGGAGAAACACACATCACAGAGTTTCTCCCGGCCAGCCACCCCAACCCTGTCAGCCAAACATCAAAAGCTGAAGGGGGCAGAGCTGAAAAGGGTCAGAATCCTCTCCAGACGGATTGGGCCCCCAGCAACAGCTCTCCTCCCAAAAGCCTTGACAAGCTGGCCAGAAACATTCCTACGTTTGCCGGAGACCACAATGTTTATGCGTACCTTCAAGACATTGATTTTCACCTGCAAACTGTCGCTAACGTGACAGCTTGGGACAAGTTCTACTTGTTACGAATCACCGCAAATAGAGAAGTGCGTAGCTTCCTGGATCGACAACCAGAGGCTGTCAAAGCAGATTACAAGCAACTGCGACAAGCTTTGATCCTTGAATTCTCTGACCCAGAATCAGACCAAGGGTTTATCAAGGCCTTTGACGTCAAACAGGCCCGACTTGAACACCCCCAGTCCTGCTATGGCCGACTCCGACAAACGTTCTTCGGAGCAACCAACGCTCCACATTTGGAAGAAGATGTAACTTTTAGAATTTTGTTTCTGCGGAATCTGCATAGCACCGTGAGTAAACATCTCGGTGTGCTCGTCTGCCCACGAACCATGTCTATTCGAAGACTCAGAGACTTAGCTCACAAGGCTTACACCAAGCAAAGGGCTATGGATGAAAAGACTGTCGAAACACACACCATTTACTCCGTCTCTGAGCACCGCTCAGAGCCAGACAGCAGGTGGCAGCACGACTGTGACGGTGCTCATCCAAAGCGTCGGACCAAGCGCTCAGAAAGATTCTGGAACCAGCATCACCCGCCGTCCAGAATTCCAAGCCCTGACCGTCAAACCTATAGCCACTCTCTCCAGAACCCTGATGAGCCCGAGTCTTCTTACACAACAGATGAAGACAGTGCAGCCACGTCTGACACCGACACCGAAAACGAACACTGACACCTGCTGCTTCAAGGTCATCTCTGACCTGCAGTGAGTAACCAGACTGATGTCTGCGCCACATACCTACCACCATCACGATTGCAGTGACTACACAGCACAATCAAACTTTACCAACTACACTGCACGCCTCAGAGCCGCTTACGCCACCTCCGCTGTGTACAAAGAAAGGTCATGCGGGCCTCTGATGAACAGACCTTTCCTATGCCACCAAGAAGCCCCATGTGTGGAACACCGCAGCACAAAAGCCACGCATGAGATATCAAAGCATGCGGCATACCAACCTCAGCGAAGCAACAAGACTGTCCTAGTCAACCAAGGACATCCATCGCTGAAATTTTTCCTCCCTTTCTCTCTCTCTCTCTTTTTCCTCCAACAGGATGCTGTGGTGGTTCGCTAGAAAGCAGCCGCAATCGGACATCACCAGATCCGGCATCCGGCATCGCATGGAGAGAGAGCAGCCCGACTCCGGATCCCCAAGGCAAGACTCACACTCAGGAAGTCTAACACTGTGATGGGCATCTCCACGGTCACCGACCACGCCCCGACACTCGTCTTGGCTTTCATCCTGCACCAGACTCAACCTCACTTGAGCTGAGTCATCAGCCTAGCAACCACCTGCTATTTGATCGTCAGGATCCACCTGCCATCTGACCATCACTACCGTGATGAGTCGACTAAGCACATACACGCCCGTCAACTCCTCAAGGGGGGAATGTAACGCAAAGAAGAGGGTCAGATTACCAGCTCTCTCTCTATATATATTTAAAATTACTGAAATTACCAACAAACGGACTCTGTCCTTCTTGAACTGTCTACAAACAACAGATGGCATCTATCAGCTCAAGTAACTCATTGATGGCTGTCTATAGACACCTCTTTTATGAGTTTACACGGGAAGCCACGAGCGCAAGGCGCCACAATGTCTGAGATTACGCAGATCCCCTAGGGATATTCTCAGACACTGATTTATACGTCAGAAAACAACAAGACTTTGTCCGGCCAGATGTGCTGGCTAATGATCTCATCAAACCAAACACACACACACATAGGCAAGAGAGCAAAAGTTCAGCGGCAACATGAACTCTCAGTCCTGGTCACACACACGCACACACACACAGAAACACACATTTATCCTACCACGCGTGATCAAAATCATTTGGTACAATGTTCAAAATGTATTTTCTTGATGTGTGCATGATCCCTTGTCCCAAATATTATGCCTATATAACTTTATTGGTTTGTAATCAATGTGATGTGACTATAATCGTGTATTTGTGTGTAATTATGCCATAGCAGTGCCATTCATGGTATTGTCTTGTTCCAGATATCCCAACGGTCTCGAATGTTTAACGCAACATATCAGAGGATGCATTGTTTTATTAATACCAGTGATATTAATGTTACGAACGAATCTATCGTTCCAATTTCTAAGAGGAAGGGGGTTATAGATCTCGAAACGTCAGGAGGTGTGCCGATCCGTTGTTAAAGACGGTTGGCCCACATCCGTGAGAGGGCGTGAGTTTTGGCCCCTTCAAAATATCATGCTTCCCTTCTCTCTCTCTTATCATCTTCTCTTCTCTCTTCGCTCACCTCTTCTCCCATCGATCCCGCTGACCTCCTCCTCCTCCACGTGCAGCGCTGCTCCAGATGAACCGGCCTTGCCTTGGCCTCTGGGACACATGGCCCGCACCATGAAAAAGCCTGCCGTTCTTTGCAACTAAGCTCATCCGTGCCTTTCCCCTCAAAAAGGGAAATGATCTAACTTTCTCGGTAACTTAAATTCAAGTAAGCCTTTACATCGTCTTGCGAAACGACCCAGAAGACGAACTGAACCTTCTCGGTAATGTTACATGCAGTGAGCCTTTAAACTTCGCGGCACCTGAAGACACAGCAGAAACAGGATCGACATCGTCACGCTGCCCTGCCTCAGCCTCACACCGAACAGAGAACAAACGTGCAAGTAAAACATTATTCTGATAAAACTGCTTTCCAGGTTGTCTCGTGAACTTAGGTTCTATTTGTATGTAATAATTACTAGCTTCCCCATTCTCTGCCTTTCTTTCTATCTTTCTTTCATTTCATGTTACTTCTGATCACGTATTTTTATTGTTTGGTTATCTGTTTGTTTGTTTATTGTGTGCATTTTTACGTACGTTTATGTTCGTAGATCATATAATCATAGTTTTGCATTTATTAAAATTCATAAATACTTTTCACTGCCTCTGTGTAAAATAAAATAAAAGTACATGCGACTTATGAATTATGACCATGAGTCGCAAACGCTACAAGCGCTCTGAAAAGACTGCTTTAAAACTTCCACAGAGACATCAAACAGAAAGCACAAAGCCTGTCTTTAAATTTAATTTAATTTTGTATTAATTGTATCTTAATTTGAATCAATGTTTCATCAACAAATTGTCTGGATTTAATAAATAAGAAGTAAATATAATAGAAATTAGATAATCACGACACGGAGGCGCCGGCGGGTGAACTGGAGTTGGGCTGAGTTTCCCGATAACGTTGTCTCTTAGCGCGCTACGAAGACTCTTAAGGTATAACTTAACTGAAGGTATACCATTTCTAGGTGTGTTCCCCGAACTATACCTTAGGAAGCTGCTTAAGATATAGGCTACCTTCTTACGTGCGACGTTACCCGGTGCTGTCTGTGGCGATGGGGCTGAATTGGTTGATATTGATGGCTCGAGAATCAATTATTCTCTCATGCAGGGGCTGTTTATGTGAGAAAGCGGTGTTCTTTATAAAATAAGCACTTCATAAATAGTTGAAATTGCATTTATTAGTAGCCTTGCCTACATATCATATATTGCTGTCATAATAACCATTTCAATTATTTATGTGCTTTCTTCTCTTTCCCATTTTTGTTCACTGAGGTGGAGCTGTGATGAAATATTGTTCTTGTAAATACTTTCCAGCATTTCAGTAATAAAAGTGTACGTCATGTATGGTGCTCGGCAGTGATCAAAAAGGATTTAAACAGTGGATTTTGAATCTCTTTTTGTAAACGCGGAGATGTGGATTCAGACGGCAATTAAATTAACGTACGACCTGTTTGTCAAAAAACAGAAGGTATTAATTTGGCCAGGGATTTTTACGCGGGTTGGGTGAGAAAAAAACACTGATATTATGGATTCGGAGGCACTAAAATAACCGACTTACTGTACGAGCCCATAGAAACAATATTAGCGTCCAAATAGGACTTAACTGACAGTAGCCAATGCTTTCACTGGCCTTTAATTTAAAAGCGCTCTTTAATTAAAATAAATGTATAACATTTTATTATTTATAATAATATAATCAAAATTCTATTAACAATCAGTGCAATGACAATTTTATTCTTTGCATGAAAACACTTGAATTAGCCTAACTGAACACTGCCTGGGTGTATTAAAACTTCAGAATTATATTCATACAGACCTGCAACAGTGATAAGGTAAAGCTAGTGGTCCGGACCAACCAACCTTCCAAAAGTATGACTTACAGAAGGCATACTTAACTAAGAACGTTTCGGGAAACACGTATTAACGATAAGGTACAGCTTAAAGGTGCAGTGTGTGATTTTTAGCGGCATCTAGTGGTGAGATTTGCGAATTGCAATCGGTCAATAATTCGCGGCCTTTCCTTGAAATTTCAAACTCGAATGAGAGGCTACGGTGGCCGACGTAGGAAGCCGCATCTTTTTCTGCTGCTTCTCATTCAAGTTAGTGATGAAACGCGTCTGTCTGTTCGCTGTCGGCTACGGTAGAAACATGACGTCACGATATGGCGACCTTCATAGAAGGGGTGGCCGCGGTTATATACATATAAATGACTCATTCTAAGGTAATAAAAACATAATGGTTCATTAAGTAAGGTCTTTATACACCACTGAAAACATAGTTATGGATCTTATATTGCATTTCTGTCAATAGATCCTCAGAAATATCACACATTGCACCTTTAAGGTGTAACTTAAGAACGAAGTAGCGTTAAGAAGGTTTCGGGAAACCCAGCCCTGGTCTCATAAATTAACCGAAACTCAGCATAAGACATATATAGAAAGCTTGAAATGTCTACATTTAAACAGAACAATTCAAAACGAAAGAAAACAGACTGCTCTCTGCTTATAAATGTGCATTTCTCTCGGACACGTTCATACTGCGAAGATCGCAATCGAGTCAGCATAGTGAACTTCATCTTTCCAGCCGACAATGACATAAAAATAACTGGTTTATTAGTAAACAATTAAAATGTCTCCTGCTATATTTTTCATATTCATAATCATTAATTTTGCAGGTTCTTTTTGACAGCTTTAAGGCCCTTTCACACTGGACGCGATTTTTACGCATGAATAATTCGCGCGATGGTTTTATTTTTTGATCAGCTGTTTGTGTAATTAGTGCTTTCACACAGAACGCGAATGTGCTGCGGCAAAAAAACTACTTTTTTTTTTTCGTTTCGATGTCGATTTTTTTTTCTTTTGCGGCGACAGAAAAGACTTCAGCCAATCATATACTACAAGGACAATGATTGTGTGGCGTAGCATTGCCAACCAACTCGGTTATCACGACTGTGAGTATGTTGTGTGATAGTTTTAGTTGTTGTATAGTCCTGTGCTGTGTAGGCTAGCAGGCTAAACTACATTTGGGATAGAAAGCTAATCGTCAAAGATAGAGATAGAGACCGTGTTTACGCGGCTCATGTGATGGGTTTTGACGCGATCTATTCGCACACGAAATATTTGCTTTTTCGTTACGCATCCGGTGTGAAAGGGCCTTTATGGTGTTTTTTTTTTCTTCTTTTTGGGGGCATTTTGTTTGTGTTCAGGCTTTCTCAGAGACGCGATGTTACGAGGACGCTGCTAATAAAATTGCGAGTAGGCCTATACATTTGATTCACGTTTATTATTATAAAAATAGGCTACCCCAGTTTTTATGCCGGTCGTATAATTTTATTTTGTTGTATTTATCCGCCACACCTTAAAGGTGTGAAAATATTGTCTGATATTAAACCGGTAATATAAATGTAGAAATGAACACAAAAAACTGCCTAGTGCTAACCTTACAAAACACTGATAGTGGGGTTTTTGACTTTTTTGAAAATTAATAAATGTTAATGAACAAACATATGCGTTGCATTTACAATTCTGTGAAAACAGGGGGCACCCCTGCAGCACCCCCAGCACCCCCACTTCCCGCGTCCCTAACATTAGCTAATCATGAGCAAAACATTTGTTAGACTAGCCTACTGCCTATTTGATAATCTTAGTTAATAATAATACAACTTTTAATTGTTTGTTCATTTTGTCACAGTCAGTGCATTAACTAATGTTAACAAATACAACTTTTGATTTTAATAATGTTTTAGTAAATGCTGAAATTAATATTAACTATTATGAATTCTTCATAATTACCTAGGCTACTTGATTCTCTGTTTTGTTTGGTTAAGTAAATAATATTTAGTAATATTATCATTTCCCTATTTTTGTTTGATGTGTTATGCATTCTGATTGTATCAACGTCTTTTCATTTGTAATGAAGAGAGGCTCTCTGACCTACTGCTGCGCTCCATCGAGCGAGATATTCCAATTAATTGTGAGGAAGTCATTAAAATATTTAAAAACACAACAGACACATACAGGTGATTTATTTAATAAATAAATGTTTTTTTTTAAAAAGTGCCCTTTTTGGTCCTTCCGCCCCTGCCCCTGAGGAGGTCTGTGCACGCCACTGCCTATCACTGTACCACGCAGGAAGTCACTGAGCGACCCATTCTTTCACAAATGTTTGCAGGAGCATCTTTAAAGTCATTTTTAAAGCAAAGCCTTCTAAAGTCTTCCTTTTAAGTCTGGATGTTCAACAGTCTAGATATACAAGATATATTAATAGAGATTCTTCAGATATTATATATAATGCAGCTGACAAACAAGAGAGTTCAGTTTTTTAATGGGCTCCTGTGAATGTGTAGCCTGGGAAAACCCAGACAACTTCCGGCAAATTTAGATTGCTCTGCAAGTAGTCTGGCAAAGAGCTCATTCAAGCCCATTTCTAATCCGTCAAAATCGCGGCACCAATCAGAAACGTTGAGGCAGGCTTTACACAATGACGATGGCTCTGATTGGTTTAGGTCTATCCAATTGCGCCCAGAGGCATTTGAGCGACTTCCGTTGGTGAAGCACACCAACTTTTAAATGCATTATTATATTCAAATTGCAAACACATGAGGACAGTCTCCATGAAAGACCCACTGGCAGATGAACGTGCTACTACATTTCTCTCCGAAACGGTAGGAAATTAAACTATATTTAATAGAGGATTTTAACGGTGACAAGATGATTGACAGGGCAGTTTACATGACAGGATGCACGCGACAGATCCGTCCGATAAAGATGACGAAGTAGTATGTATGTCCCAAAGCTTGCCTACTTTTTTGCTACACATTCAAAAGTAAATACCTTTTCTTCACAAAAAGAGTACATACTTTTATGGCGTAGTGTAACTTAGGCGAATTGGGACGCAGCATATGGCTTTACACGATGATGATCACTCTGAGTGGTTTTAAGTCTATCCAATTGCGCCCAGAGGCATTTGAGCGACGTCCGTTGGTGATGCCCCTTTGGAAATGAGTTATTAATGAAGCTTTGCCAGACCATAACTCAGTTACTACTGAGAATGGTCTGGTTTTAACCAGGCTAACTCTAACTTTGAACCAATTCACTAGAATGGTCCATATAGCGTATTTGAACAGGATTTGTTTCCAGGAATGACTATGTACTCAAAATGTGCTTTTGACTTTCATTTATATTTGGATTATATTGTTATATAACTATATATACGAATTTATAACTATATTCTAAATAAATTAAAAGCAATAAATTAAAAGCAAAGGACGTCCGTTGGTGATGAGTTATTAATGAAGCTTTGCCAGACCATAACTCAGTTACTACTAAGAATGGTCTGGATTCAACCAGGCTAGCGAATGTGGTATCGGGGAATGAGGAAGCAAATAAATGAGCAAAACAAGTTATGGCAAAGGAAAATACAAATGCATAATGTATAGTAAATCAGAACTCAAATCAATTATAAAAACTGAGTTAAATAAAAAAAATTATTGGAATAATGAACAAAAGGGAAGGCATCTATTAATACAACCATAGGAAGTGGAAGGAATTCAGGTGGAAGGAGGAAAGAAGATTGTATTTTAACTACACTCAGACTGGGACATATAGGACTTAACAATGTATATAATTTATAATGAGATTATGTACGGAAGCGTATTGCATTCACTTGAGGAAAAAAAATCTACTCTGTTTTTCTGAATTAATGAGTTAAAATATTTTGTTCTGTTTTTCTGAATTAATGACTTAATTATCTCATAATTCTGAGATAATTAAGTCATTAATTCAGAAAAACAGAGCAAATTTTTTTAAATGAAAAATTATCTCATAATTCTGAGATAATTAAGTCATTAATTCAGAAAAACGGAACAAAATATTTTTTATGAAAAATGATCTCATAATTCTGAGATAATTAAGTCATTAATTCAGAAAAACAGAGTAAATATTTTATTTCAAGAAAAAAAATTCTCGTAATTCTGAGATAATTAACTCGTTAATTCAGAAAAACCGAGCAAAAAAATGTCATGAAAAATTATCTTGTAATTCTGAGATAATTAACTCGTTAATTCAGAAAAACAGAGTAGATTTTTTTTTCCTCAAGTGAATGCAATACGCTTCCGTAATTATGGAATTGGTGTTGAGATAGAGAATTAGTGGAACATGTATTTATAATACAGTGTGAAAGATATACAGAGGGAAGAAATAAACAGATTAATTACAGAAGAAAGGAGAACTGCAAATAACAGAAGCTTTTGAATCCAGTAAGAGGGGATAGTCTATTAACACAATTTCTGAATATAATTTAGTTAAATGAAAGAATATATCTAGGCCACAAAAGGGTTTTTCTTTCATTTTTTCTTTTATCTTTCTTTCTTCCTCCTCTCTCTGGGCGATGAGGGACTTGAGGCTGAAAATGGACGAGCTGAACACGCAGCACCATCGGAAGCATGATTCCTGAATGGTCTTGGGGAGAGAAGGAAAAGAGTCTCTGATCCGTAACCTAGAGTAGATGGCATGGCGGTAATGCTCAATTTAAGAAGACTGGGAGGAGAAAAGCTACAATAATGGCTGCATCTGAAAACTTAGACAGCTGACTTGTTTCCTCGCTGCCTTATCAGGTGTAACACTCAGAGCGGGTTGAGTAAGACCGGTTACAAAGGGCAATGACTTACAAAACTGATTTCAGACAGACTTATGAGGCAGCGTAACGGTTTAATGATCTACAGCAAAATAGAGAGGGCTTTGATGAAAACTTAAGCGAATATTTAATTGCTACAATATTCCATGCAAGAAATTACATCAAAAGTGTAAAACATTTACGCACAAACTGACTAACCACAACTTTCAGACACCATCTTTATTTTTTAGCTCAATTGTTACAGAATTTATAGCACAGGATTGTGGGATATCAAAGACAGCGAAGGATACATCTATAGACCTTATTCAGAGCAAAGCTATGACGGGTCTGAAAGCGAGGCTGTGAGGGATAGACTTATCCTGTTTTCAATGGCATCCGCTGTAAAAAGCAGTATAAAGCTCCCAGATTTCCATAGCTCATGTTTTCTACAGTTTTTTTGTCTACTGAAATTTCTACCAGAAAGGCTCGGAAGACGAGATGATATCACAATGACATTTATTAATTAAATAGACCAGAAAATGAAAACAAAAATATTGGATGGTAAAGTTCTTTGGCACAGGCCCTCTGTAGTTCACATTCGGAGGGTAGCCGACTCTGCATATCCTGCCTGAAGACGAAGGCAGGGGCGCAGCCGACCCCCGGGGAGGTATGGACAGGAACCGTCCTGGTGGTGGTGGGGAGGATGGAGGTGAATGTTTGCGTCATCATCTGCAAACTCAGACATTGTCTGGCTGTATGTTGTATAACTTTGCTCTCCAATAGTCACCCAGAATCAGTAGGTATATTAACATTGTATCAGTTAATGAAGTATACTGTTTTTTTTTTTTTTTGTCAAATCCATAAAACCTAAAATTAATCTATAGCATTTTTATTTTTAACTGTAAAGTTCTGCCAACCACAGCTGCTGGGTATTATATATATATATATAATGTGACAAGTTGCCAGCAGCTCATCAGGCGTCGCCCCTGCAACACACACAAACCAGCTGGGGAGTCTTAGAAAAGTTGAACCAAGAACTAGTAGAAGAAATTAGCAGCCATGTTCCTCCCCCTCTTCAGAACACCAGTGACAGGTTGAGCAAGAGTTACAGTCACAGCTTCAGGTGAAGATTCCAGGGAGTCTGCCTCTATGTTATGAATTGCTGCAGCTTCACTAATCTTCTGTTGTTCAATGGGTTTAGCTATTTTCTGTTCATCACAGTCAGGATGAAACCATCTGTAGTATATCATTTTCAATAGAATTCCAACAACGTACAAACCTACTAGTGTCGGGATCACTATGTAAGGATTTAAGGAGCTCCAACAGCCTGTATACTCAAACACCTTCCAGCACCAGAAGCCCAGCAGCATCACTGTGTCCAACCCCATGACAACATAATAGAGAATATTCTTTAATTTCATGTTTCCTGTTGATACTTTAAACCAGCTGAAGTACCAGATTATTCCAACAGTAGCTCTGAAGAGCCATTCCCAACCAGGACTTTTCATGTGATCTGTTTTTTGGCTCCAGACCCCTAAAACCAGCAGCATCCACAAAGACAGGAAGTGGGTGATGATGTAGCATGGCAAAACACTGAAAAAGAGTGCCAGAGCGGTTACACGGGGAATGATCAGCAACAAGTTCCACAGAAAGTAGACAATGGTAGAGATCCAGCTCATCTCGAGATTTTCTTGAAGAAAGGAACGCATGCTGCGGTGGAACAAGGCTACGGTAAAGGCTATTGAAGCAGATGATGAGAGGATTTTTAAACCTGAAATGAAAAACCATTGCATGTAAACAAGTAATAGTGTTCTTCACAGCCATACTGATGCTGAGAAACACACATTGACACTGCTGAATGAATCAATAAATTAAGTTTTTTATTCACATATACAGTTGTGCTCAAAAGTTTGCATACCCCTTGCAGAATCTGAAATTATCTAGATGATCCACAACTGTTTTTTGTTTTGTTTTGTTTTTTGATGGTAGAACAAGTCCCTTGTTTGTCCTGAGCATCAGAACCAATGTTCTTCAGAAAAATCCTTCAGGTCATGCAAATTCTTCAGTTCCCTGTCACGTTCTGTTTTCCCTGGTCACATTCCACATTATGTCAGAAGTGAACCGACGAATTTGGGATCGCTTCGAGAGACCAATATACTTTGATATATACACTGTAAAAATTTGCTGTAATTTTGCAGCTGTTTGCCAGTAACTTACTGTAGATTTAAATTTAAGTTATTTACTGGCAACAGTTTGTTCAAAGTTAAATGAACATTATACATTAACAAGTCTTTGTCTTTAAAGAATAAAATTATAAAATAACAATCTAATGCAAAGCATTCTGGGAACCAGAAATCTTCATCAACCTTTTTCTGTTTTTTTCCTTCAGATTTTGGTTCCCAGAATGCTTTGCATGAGGATGTTATTTTAGTTTTATTCTGTAAAGATAAAGACTTGTTAATGTTTAATGTTCATTTAATTTTAAACAAATTATTGCCAGTAAATAACATCAATTTAAATCTACAGTAAGTTACTGGCAAGTAGCTGCCAGTAATACTGTAATTTCTACAGATTTTTCTAACAGTGTATATATATATATATATATATATATATATATATATATATATATATATATATATTGCTTTTAATTTATTTAGAATATAGTTATAAATTCTTATATATAGTTGTATAACAATATAATCCAAATATAAATTAAAGTCAAAAGCACATTTTGAGTACATAGTCATTCCTGGAAACAAATCCTGTTCAAATACGCTATATGGACCATTCTAGTGAATTGGTTCAAAGTTAGAGTTAGCCTGGTTAAAACCAGACCATTCTCAGTAGTAACTGAGTTATGGTCTGACAAAGCTTCATTAATAACTCATTTCCAAAGGGGCGTCACCAGTGCCGCTGCTAGCCATTTTGGTGCCCTAAGCATAATTCCTTTATGATGCCCCCCACCCCGACCCCGAGAAAAAAAACTTTTGTTTTTGCCAGTTTGACTTTTTATTACCAAACATATATCTCAATACCAATAACACAATGGCAGCACCACAGTATAAAATTTAAGAACACTAAAAAGAGAAAGTAAAATCTTCACAGCTTTGCTGACTTTGTAAACATATGTAGAATAGCCAACACACACTACACATTTGAAAGTGCAAACTTTTTTTCAGTAAACAGAATAGCAAAATAAAAAAAAACTATCAAAATAATCCAGACATGTTTTTCCCAAATTCAATGTCACTTTGAATAAATTACATTTATTAGACAAAATATTCAAACAAAGAATCTCATACGAGAAAAAAATTATAAACATTTAAAACTGAAAGCATGGCAGCCAAGGAGTTCTCCCCCTTTATTCCTTATTTATCAACTATTTGATAAATATAATATAATATAAAAGCATAATAGAATGAGGTGCAATAATGCACACAATTAAACAGTATTGTTTGCTTTACATCATTCATATTGACATTTTATATTTTTTTATATATTTAACAGAAATTGTTAGCCTACCATGTGCACTGCACTGACTGCTAACGTTAACTGTTACTGAGAAAGTATTAACCACCGTCACGTCAAAATAAACCATAAACTACTGCTCAATATCTAAAGAAAGATAGTAAAGAAACTAACAGCTAGCTGGCGTCAGTTATTTGTAAAACGGGTAGTGTTTAACAGTAAAATCTCAATTTAGCTTGTACCGAAGTTATAAGTTATAATTACATAGTTTGCTAACTTTAACGTCAGCAAGTTCGAGGCGCGTTAGCAGCAGCACATTTCCCTTATTTAAGAATGATTAAACATGGACTTACCTGCAAGTGATGCACGGGCATCATCTCGCAGTTTCTTCTTCTTTCTTTTCTCATCCTAACTTCTGCTGTCTTTTAGGGGCCATTTCCCAAAAAGTTGCCTACTGTCTGTCTGTCAAACTTCGATCGCGTTCGTCCTTCGTAAAGGCGCCTGCGCGAACAAACGGCACGGACCATCCAAAGCGGGGGGCGGTACTTTCTAGACTTGAGCAATTAAATGATCTTGTTCCCCCTTTTTTGTTACATATACATGGCTAAAATGTGCCTAATAATATTTCTATATTATTAGCTAATGAAATAATATCGGCATTATATATATTTTTTAATTAGGCTATTTTTGGTGCCCCCTCAGCACTTGGTGCCCTACGCACAGCGCGTGATGCGCGTGGTGGGAGCGGCGGCGCTGGGCGTCACCAACGGACGTCGCTCAAATGCCTCTGGGCGCAATTGGATAGACCTAAAACCAATCAGACATACTACTTCGTCATCTTTATCGGACGGATCTGTCGCGTACATCCTGTCACGTAAACTGCCCTGTCAATCATCTTGTCACAGTTAAATTCCTCTATTAAATCTAATTTAATTTCCTACCGTTTCGGAGAGAAATGTAGCAGCACATTCATCTGCCAGTGGGTCTTTCATGGAGACTCTCCTCATGTGTTTGCAATTTGAATGTAATAATGCATTTAAAAGTTGGTGTGCGCTTTACCAACGGACGTCGCTCAAATGCCTCTGGGCGCAACTGGATAGACCTAAAACCAATCAGAGTGATCGTCATCGTGTAAAGCCTGCCTCAACGTTTCTGATTGGTGCCGCGATTTCGACGGATTAGAAATGGGCTTGAATGAGCTCTTTGCCAGACTACTTGCAGAGCAAATCTAAATTTGCTGGAAGTTAACTGGGTTTTCCCAGTCTAAGTTAGAAACATCTTGATTTTTTTTTTTCACAAATTTTGTTTGCATGCAAATTATATAATATCCAAGGTAAACATTACTCATTGTGCAATTAATTCTCTTCTATTGTCTATGTCTATATTATAATATATATATCTGTATTTTCAGAAAGTTTTGGAATATTTATCCTCTCCTCAAATTTGTCACTAATAAAGCACAATAATAAATAATTTAATGAGAAGGCTTATATTGACCTATTAAGATTTTGTTTACATCTGCTTTTATTAAATAGTTTTCACATGTAAATCAACATGTATCAACAATAATTTAACATACATATTTCAAAGTTAATGATTCAGTTTGAATTGGAACAAACGCTATAATAACATCTCAGTTGATAATTAAATATACCTACTTTATTTTTGACAAAACATCCCATAATATGTATTTAACATATTAGCAGAAATTGGCGGACAAAAGCTTATTTGACGTGGCAGTAGTCTATTTTACTGTAAAATCTTTATAATCTTTTTAAAACTTGTTAACGAAATCTTGTCTAAACATTCATATTTCATCTGCAACATCATTTTTATGATATAATAATAATAATAATAATAATAATTCATTACATTTATATAGCGCTTTTCTCGACACTCAAAGCGCTTTACATAGAAGGGGGGAATCTCCTCAACCACCACCAATGTGCAGCATCCACCTAGATGATGCGACGGCAGCCATATTGCGCCAGAATGCCCACCACACACCAGCTTACTGGTGGAGAGGAGACAGTGATGAAGCCAATCAGTATATATGGGGAGGATTAGGAGGCCATGATGGACAGAGGCCACTGGGCAAATTTGGCCAGGATGCCGGGGTTACACCCCTACTCTTTCGAAAGACATCCTGGGATTTTTTAATGACCACAGAGAGTCAGGACCTCGGTTTAGCGTCTCATCCGAAGGATATAATAATTTATGATAATCAAGGGCATATAAATGTTAATTTGAAGTGTAATAAGGTGCTTATACAAAGACTTTTTTTTTTTTTTTTTTACATATTTCACTAGATTCTCAGTATAGCAATATAGTTTGGGAAAAGCTAAACTAGTAGATGTGTTCATGATCATGTAAAAATGGCATGTTTACTAATGTAAGTGCCTGTAGTAAACAACAGTGTGCATATGTGCCGTTCATTCACACTAGACACGTGACTCATACTTAAACAGTCTTTTTGCAGTTTACATACACTATATTGCGATTAGAACAAAGCCCTTAAGAATAAAGAACTTACTATTCACAATCCTCAGCTGGATCCGTTGCTCCTTGAAATGAAACCGAAACCAACACTTCTGAGGTAAAATGTTCCAGGATTATATTACTATTACGCTATTATTATTCCTCACAGCGTCGCAAGACAACGTAAAGTACATGAATCTGATTAAACTTGATTTGTTTTATCGAGCTGATGTGGGCGTTGACAGGTTTGCATGGATCACCTCAGATCATTTGCGTTTAAATAGCGCACGCTCTAAGTAGGCGTGTTCACATTGGCAAATAATGAGTAAAGAGATAATGAGATGGAGAGGCAGAAAGCACACAGAAAGCGAAAACCTATTAGTTGGAACCTATTAGTTGAGTGGTGTTCTTCCCACCTGGAAATGCCCAATCAGAGTTGTGCTATCCTTCTTGCAAGATGGGTTGGAGTGAAGGCTGTCTTCCTCCATCTTCAAAGTGTATGTTGCTGCTATTGCCACACATCACAATGCAGTTGACAGTAAATACTTAGGAAAGCACGACCTGATCATCAGGTTCCTGAGGGGTGCGAGAAGGTTACATCCTCCTCACCCTCACTCTATACCCTCTTAGGACTTATCTCTGGTGCTTATGGTATTGCAGAGGTCCCCCTTTGAACCTCTGCAGTCATTGGAGCTGAAAATTCTGTCTATGAAGACAGTTCTCCTGGTTGCATTTGCTTCCATCAAGAGGGTCGAGGACCTGCAAGCATTTTCTGATGACAAATCGTGTCTGGAGTTCGGCCCGGATATATGCCCAAGGTTCACACCACTCCTATCAGGGACCAGGTAGCGAACCTCCTAGCACTGCCCATGGAGGAGGCAGACCCAGCCCTAGCTTTGCTCTGTCCCGTATGTGCTTTGTGTCTGTACGTGGACCGAACAAAGAGCTTCAGGACCTCAGACCAGCTCTTTGTCTGTTACGGAGGCCAGCAGAAAGGAAAGGCTGTCTCCAAGCAGAGGAAGGCCCACTGGATAGTGGATGCTATTGCTTTGCCTTGCCAGCTCTGGATGAGGGCGCACTCGACTAGAAGTGTTGCTTCCTCTAGGGCGTTGGTGCAAGGTGCCTCACTGGCAGATATATGTAGAGCTGTGGGCTGGGTGACACCCAACACGTTATAGCCTTTGTGTAGAGTAGCCCCAAGTGGCCAGTAGCGCTAGGAACCCATTCTGTGTCGGCTCACTGCGCCATTCCCCTCCGGTGGACCGGATACACACGCCTATTTGCTCCAGTAGAGTTCCCCAGGTTGGCGAACCCTGCCGAGTTCCTCCACCACCCTCGGCAGTCAGATGTAGCAGAGCGACTGACACTAGGCCTAATACTCGTCTGCATTGGTGGAACCTGTGTTAGGTTGGGTGTCCACATGTAGCGATCTCTGCGGCTATCCGATATGTGTATTTATCCACGGTGCAGCTCCTCTCTTGGTCTTTCCCTCGACAGAGCTCGCTTTGCTGTCTTTGCCGGTGTGTCTTCCCCCATACTAGGCTGGAGCATCACCAGGGACATTCCATAGGTTGGACTGCCCTATTTGGCCAGTCCATTTGTATAATTTCCACATGATACCTCCCCGTGGGCAGGATGTGGCTTTCGCAGTGTTCCTTTTCCGTTAGAAAGGACACGCTTTCCCAGTGTTAACCAATAGTCTCATTGAGTGGGTCATGCGGAACAGCAGTGATTGACGTTCTCTGCATAAGCCCTTTCCAATCTTACACCCCAACAAGTGCAAGGAGAGTAGGGGGCTCATGCAGGGCGCTGGAAGGGCCAGCAACAGACTGAAAGGGAGCGTCTCGGTTATGTATGTAATCCTCGTTCTCTGAAAGAGGGAACGGAGACATTATGTCCCATTGCCACAGTTGCTGTTCCACCGCTAAGTGACCGGATCACCGGCTCGGATCCTCAGCAGAAACCAAATATGCAATGGATCCATTTTGAATTTATAACAGCGAGACAATTTCCTGCATCTTTTGCATATATGAACCCTTTCCAGCAGTGACTGTATGATTTTGAGATCTATCGTTTCACACTGAGGACAATTGAGGGACTCAAAAACAACTATTAAACATCCACTGATGCTCCAGAAGGAAACGGGGGTGAAAACTTTTGTACAGGATGAAGATATCCAAATGTATCCAATAAAATAAAATATCCAATTTGTTTAAATCTAACTCATTTTCATTTAGTACTGCCCTTTGGAAGCCACAGAATATATTTACATGTTTCTGGGAAGACAAATTAAGTACAATTTATTTTGATCTTCAAATTCAAAAAGTTTTCACCCCTTGGCTCTATATGTATACTGTTTTCTTTCTGAAGCATCAGTGAATGTTTGAACCTTTAATATTAGTTTAATAATAGTTGTGTTTGAGTCCCTCAGTTGTCCTCAATTACCCCTTTTCCACCAAGCTGGTGCCGGTTCGGAGCCGGTGCCTGCTCGCAAACCAGTTCTTTGTGTTTCGACAGCCAAAGAACCGGTTCTCGGCCAGGAAAATTGGTTCCAAAGAGGCACCAACTCTTTGCTGGACTAGAACCGTTCTTTTACCACGTCATGCTTACGTCGGGGGCTGGGTTTATTGTGACCAACAACTCAACGGGAAAGGTTGTGACCGCCATTGCTAAAAACACAGCGCTAGCTAGTAGAAAGAATGATTGACGAAAGATGGATTCTGACCCCAATATAGGATCGCAAAGCCAGGAGTAACATTTGCAGAAAGACGATGTAGTCCGCCATTGTAATTGTTATGCTTGAAGTTGGCGCAAGTTTCTCTGGGAAAGCTAAGACGTATGTCAACATACACAGTGACGTAACGACATCGTTCGCTGGGCTCTCTAGTCAGTGGAAAAACAAACAGGTTCTGAGAAGGTTCGCAAGTTGAACCAACTTTGAACCAGCACCAGTTCCGAACCAGTTATTTTTTGGTGGAAAAGGGGTAAATGTAAAAAGATAGATCTCAAAATCAAACAGTCACTGCTGGAAAGGGTTCAAATATGTGAAAGATTCTGGAAAATTATAGAATTCGCAGGACCTGAAGGATTTCCTGAAGAACGTTGGGCAGTTTAACTGCTCAGGAGGACAAACAAGGTGTAAGAGCCAATTTAATATCCTGTCAATTTGTATTATTATTATTCTCAGCTTATTTCTGTTTTATGTCCAGTGCTGTATTATTTAAGAATTTACTTGAAGTTATCTTGTATAGAGTTTACTCACAGTTTTCCTTATAAAGAAATTATTAAGAAACTTTTTTGTATTTGTAAAAATAAATGTAACGGACTGGCCGTGTGTTTTTGATGCGCAAGACACTTCAACTCCTACTAATAGAACAAAGAAAAAGGTGGCTTTGATCCTTGTTTCTATACAAGGGACTTAAGAACAACCATAAAAAAAAATTTAAATAAAATAAAATAAAATAAAAAAACAGTTGTGGATCATCCAGGGAACGACACAGAATTAAGAGTCAAGGGTATGTAAACTTTTGAACGGGGTAATTTTTATAAAATCAGCTATTTTTTTGTCTTGTGGACTATATGTAAACATCTTTAATGTAAAACGTAATCAGGACAGTAAATAAAAAATAACATGCCTTTTTTATGATCCCTCTTATTTTGTTCAAATTATTCACATTTTCACAGATTCTGCAAGGGGTATGTAAACTTTTGAGCACAACTGTAATTGATCAGCGCACAGACATAAAGCACATTAAAAATGGTAAACATGCTTGACACACAAGGACCAATTAGGTTTTTTTCTCACAGTTCTTCAAATTTAAAGACCATTGATTCAAAATTGATAATTAATATTTTTTAATTGAATATTCCAGTATTTTCTGTAAATGACTTATATGTGCACATTATTATTATTTTTAATTCATGTGCCCTTGTATTTTTTAATTAAAAACAACAACCTGTCCCTCACACAAGATTGATGCAATCAGCAAATGACAATGATCCAACAATCCAGTCAATTCCCGATGGCCAAAACCAAGTCCCACCCTACGTTTTTTTAATCTTAAGAAGCCATTTCACTCAGACATACATTACAGTAGTGACAAAAAGACTATCACAATTTCTGTTTCATGCAATGCAACTTTAAAGGTACTTTTTGCTGCTTCTTTTTTTGGTGCTTGATAGCACCAGCTACTTTCTTTATACTTCTTTTTTATATAAAGAAAGTAGCTGGTGCTAATATCTTAGCTAAAGATCTTTTGTGTTCCATGTAAATTGAAACATCATAGAATACATGAGGGTGGGTAAATGACAGAATTTTCCTTTTTGGGATAATTATCACTTTAAAGTCTGCATTAAATGGATGTTGTAATAGTCTTTTCTTTCCAATTGTGACATATATCAGAGTGAAATGGCTTCTTGAACAAGAAAAAATATAGGGCGGGACTTGATTTTGTCCATTGGGAATTGATTGGATCATTGAATCATTGTGGTTTGCTATTGCTGATGTGATCTCATGTGATTGACAGGTTGTCCCTTGTACCAGTAAACACGTCATCAGAGAGAAGATGAGATGTTGCTGCAAGAGGGAGGGGAAGGTATTTAGATTAAAGACAATGAGTGAATTAAAAATAATAACAATAATTTCCATAAATATTAAATCGTTTAAATACTGCAATAATATATACATAAAAAAATAGGAATGTTCAAGTTTGATTTCATAGTGACTTTTAGTGGTTCAGAGACACATAAGAACTATAATCTGAAAGAAACAAAGATTTAAAGTGTTCTAGATTTAAGACAGACCTGTAAAAAGCTCCAGCTCTCCTCTCTGTAAGATTCTACACATCATAAGTATGAGTTGTGGGGCACTTTCAGAAAATGCCTCAAATAGTCGAAGCATCTGGAAGTCACGGTTCATGTCAGCCATACCCTCTGTGAAACTTTTAGTGTAACGAAGAAAATGCATTATGGAAATCTCTATCACCCCAGCACACCTGTGAACATATGGTATATGAATTTACTTAAGCAAAATTTAATACAACAAAACTTTACAATAACCAACAGTGAGGCCACAGTTTTTTTTATATATATATATATATATATATATATATATATATATATATATATATATATATATATATATATATATATTAAGAAGTACTTGTTTTACTTAGATGTAAACGGTTTGACTCAACACTGTTTCCATATCAGTTCTCATTCTCATATCAGTTCTCATTCTCATATCTGAAGAGTTTACTTCAATGCTCTAAACTATTGTTCTGAATATGTATTAACAAATAAGCTCTGTTTAATTTTGATTTAATGTTGAAATTTTAAATTCTGTCATCATTTACCACCCTCATGCCATTATTTGAAGCACAAATTAAGATATTTTTAATAGCACGAGAACACACCTCATTGATTATTGAGGAAGCAGAAACATGTTTGCGTGACACATGAAAAAACTATTTTTGCCATATTTGATGTGCTCTATGTATGTGTGGATCAGTGTTTAATTAAAGTCTCAATTAAATGTGTTCATCATATAAAGCCTGACATGAGGGTGAGTTTGGTGAACTGTTCCTTTAAGTGTTCATAAAGTATTCTTATTGAGCATTTAACCTTGTGAAAATGTGCGCTCAATTGTACTGAATATGCACTTGTATTGTACTTCAAATCTTAATAGTACATTTAAAAAAAAATACTTGCAGATAATATATTATTGAAATTAAAAGCCAATCTATTGAACTTAAAGCGAATACACTTTTATGATTGCTTATTACACTTTTAGAAAGTGCACATTGTAATAATGTCACGTTAAATATTTTTTTTACTTTAAAGTACATTTTAAATCATTGTTTTAATAATATTGTTTTGTGCTTTAATGAAGTACACTTATTTTGCTTTTTGTTGACTAACACTTAAGCAAATGCAAAGTACTTAATTATAATTTTAACTGTAGTGTTATTCAATATTACATTAAGAGTTATATTATATAGTAATATTGCTCAACTGAAACTTCATAATTACAAATGTGTAATAACAAATATACTAAAATGCATAACATTCAAGATTAGAGAAATGACAGAGTATATTGTAGTTTTACCATAAATGCTTGCAAATACATTCTGCAGTACATTTTAAGCATATCTCAAGAAGAAACAAAATATTCATGGAATTGCATATAAAGATGTAGGCTACTTAAGTCCAGCCCAAGTGGGTCAAAAAGCAGTCTAAAGGTCGACTAATTACATTTAATTGTGTAATTTAAACTATAATGCATTTTTATTTAATTGCAATTAACATAATTGCAAAGAACTGGAAATAATATACTTCTTTCAAAGTATATTATTTCCATATGCATTCCCTTTATAAAAATATGCTCAAGTGTACTTTTTCCCCTATTCAAGGAAAATTGAGAAGCAAACATATCACAGACCTCAGGTAGAGTCCAAGCTGAAGGAAGTGGAGTGGTTTGATCAGTTTATGCCTGTCAGCAAATGTCTCCACCTTAGTCTCAAGCTGGGAATCTGAGTACCAGAGCCAGCTGAACACCTGTAACAATACTGAAGAGCCCAGCAGCAGAAAGATCATCACCGCCATATACACATAGTCCCCATGCTGATAAAATAACACAACAGTCTGAATGTCCAGCGCTATATCCAGCAGGAAAGGTAACAATCCCACCAAATTAAACAGAGGTTTCAATAAATAGCATGAGTTGCTTTCTTCCATGATTGAGTCCAGTATGAGAAAGTAAATACAAAAACCTCCATTATTTATACCAATAAAAAGATCTGAAACAAAAAAAAAACTTTACAACCACAACTCCTCCTATGTCACGTCTTTAAATGATTAGTCATGTGTGAGACAGTGAGTGAAGCCACTTGGGCATGTGACCATACTCGCACACAATTGGTCAAAGTGGGAAATGCCAAATAATTGCTTTAAAGGCACAATATGTAACTTTTTTGCTTTAAAAATAGCAAAAATCACTGTATCTATGTTATACATTTTTTTTAGTTGTGTACTTACATTATCCCGACTGTTTCCAACAACTTTCAAACCAGGAGAAATTTTAATTAAATTTTTAGACACGGCACGTTTCTTTATTTCCGTTTTGTCACAGTCAATGGCGCCATATCCACGTTGTCCCTGGTTTCCGCTCGTACTGCCATGGTAACCAGAGCCCTCTGATAGTAACCAAGGCGACAGACGTGGACAATGTAGTTCGCAATGTCTATTTGCACGCTGTTGTTGTTTCGTTCAAACATTATGGACCATGGCAAGCAGACTTTGGATAAAAAAGGAGAACTAAAACGAGAATCAATTCAGCGCGGTGTTTTCGCCGAGAGCTCCCATAGACTAACGTATATAAACGAGAGCTCCACGTCCGAGACTTCGACCGCTCCTACATGTACTTTATTAAATAGGTCAGCACATTTACATAAAACTAATCAATGTTATATAGTTCAACAATGATAAAATGTTAGAATATGATCTGTATGTTATTCTAATGTTGATCTAGCTTACTGCTAGTCTCATACAGACAAACTAACACATACATTTCAACACATTTAAATGCAGTTTAGTGTGATAGTGTAATGTTAGACCAATGAAACAGCGCTGCGTTACCTCACAAGTTTAATTTGTCTAATATACTGACCTGTGAGTTGTAATTCTGCACTCGCGTGTAGTTCGGTAGAATGAAATGTCCATATTCCTTTTATATCCGCGGGACTCGCGTCGCGTGTGGAGCTGATAGCTGTCTCTTAGCAATCCCGAACTGCTTCATATCACAGTCATGATAAAAACATCGATGTATTCAGTCATCCATAAATATTATTAGATCGGTCAGCTTGACATTGACAACAAGATCCATAATTCTTAGCAAATGTTGCGTCATCAAACTATGCCTTTGTTATTGTAAGAGGTTAGCGACCCCTAGCAGCGGAAAAAAATGACATACTGAACGTTTAATACTCCAATTGAAAGTAAACAGTAAGAAAAAAAAAACACACACACATTTACTTACCCAAATGGTTGAAGAAGCTATAACACTACACATTTATTTATTTATTTATTTATTTATTTATTTATTTATTTTTATTTCTATTTATAAAAAAAAAAAAAAAAAAAAAAAAACATTTTTTAGATGCCACTATATTGGAATATTTATACAAGTGGCAAGGGACATAAATCGGGGCTGGGGCAGTAACTTGTTTGGGGCGGTGGCATGGTCGCCAGCCCTGAGTGTAGTAATAATAAATAAAATTAAAGGGGTGGTTGATTATGATTTCACTTTTCTAACTTTAGTTAGTGTGTAATGTTGCTGTTGAGCATAAACAACATCTGCAAAATTACAACGCTCAATGTTCAAAGCAAAGGAAGATATTTAAATCGTTTTTTAAGGACTACAACAAATGGCAACACATTCTCATACCTAAGGCGTCACTTTTTGTCACTTTCAACCATGCTTCAATATCTGACGCTCAAAGCACCCTTTAGCGTCCATATGTGACGCTTCGGTTATGGGTAGGTTTAGGCGTCATGTAACTGACGTTTTCGGAAGCGTCAATATCTGACGCTGAAAGCACCCTTTAGCGTCAATATGTGACGCTTCGGTTGGGTAGGTTTAGGTCTGTGGTAGGGTTATGCGTCTCATATGGACGCTAAAGGGTGCTTTGAGCGTCAGATATTGAAGCATGGTTGAAAGTGACGCCTTGGGTATGAGAACGGGTTGCAAATGGCTGGTAGGGACTATACAAGCTTCCTCCTGGGTTAGTGACATCACGCACCCTGAAATTTACATAAACCCCGCCCCCGGGAACGTGATTTATAGATTATCAAGACCAAGGAGGTAATCTCTCAGAAAAAACTGAAGCTTCCCCGGGGGCCGCCATTGATTAGCAGATCACCTGCTGTTAGCATTCCATTGACTCCCATTCATTTTGGCGTCACTTTTACAGAGAATAACTTTACATCTGAGGCGTTTAAAGACTCCATTTGTCCATTATTTATTTCTAAAGAAACACAAAAATGTATAAAAGGCTCCATTACCTTGTATCTTACGTTATGGCCCCGAAGAAGCAGTTTTTTGTAAAAATAGGCTAACGATTGCATCATAACCACGCGACTCTCTGTCGCACAGTAGAGAAATTACCGTATGGACAGGAGAAGCTCGCGGGCAATCGGGGGGACGTGGAGGCAAAATGACAAAATAATTCAGCAGAATACTTAGCAAAAGTTGCTCCTGCTCCTAGCTCATGGACAGCTCCTACTCACGCTCTACTTCTCTGCAAGTTTCGGAAGGGAATGATTCAGATTTCTCTTGGCACAGCTACTAGAAGACAGACGGGTTGCTCACGTCTATGTCGTCAAGCTCAGTTTGAGTCTGCGCAGTACGGTCAGCCATCAGGAAGTGAGTGCTTCTAATTGACTTCACTTTTCTCCGTTGAATCCAATGGGGTTGCTGTGTCCATTTCTTTTACTGTCTATGATCAAGACAGAATATGCTAATCAATGACTAGAATATAACTACACATAAGCGACATAAATTCATCAAATAACCATTCAGAAATGTTGCTTCTGCATGTTGTCACTTCTTCTTGAGTCTCTCCATCATTTTCTGACTCCGGTTTAAAAGGCTAAAAGTTTTTGAAATTTTCAGTGGTTATCTGTGTGAGGTAAAAGGACAGGAGCTCTTGAAGCTCCGCCCACTGTGCGGGGAGCAGCATCTAGGAACAGACACAAAAATGGTGTGTTTTTGCTCACCTTCAAAAAGTGACAATTTTAACATGCTATATAAAAATATCTGTGGGGTATTTTGAGCTTAAACTTCATATACACACCCTGGGGACATCAGAGACTTATTTTACATCTTGTGAAAAGCACATTATACCACTCCTTTAAAACTACATCCAGCACTGTCAACCTTTTCCTCCACAATGCTATGGTGTTCTGCGTGGTTGTTAGGGGGTTAAAATGCAGATGCTAGTGTTCTGAGTGGTTTACAGTGCATTGCTATAGGGTGTTCTGTGGTTTACAGTGCATTGCTATAGTGTTTTTAGTGGTTTACAGTGCATTGCTATAGGGTGTTCTGTGGTTTATAGTGCATATGTTTTTTTTAGTGGTTTACAGTGCATTGCTATATGGTGTTCTGTGGTTTACAGTGCTTTATTAGGATGTTTTGAGTGGTTTACAGTGCTTTGTTTGGGTGTTTTGAGTGGTTTAAAGTGCATTGCTATAGGGTGTTCTGTGGTTTACCATGCTTTGTTAGGGAGTTCTGTGTGCCTTACAGTGCAATGCAGGGTGTTCTGGGTGATTTACAGTGTCTTGCACTCTAAAAAATGCTGGGTTGTTTCAACCCTAATTTGGTGCTCGCTTGGGCTGTATGCTTTACATCGGCCGTGTGCTTTCATTTCATCTTTTGTCTTGTGCTGTCTAGCACGCGGCTTGTTTTACACTGGCTGTGTGCTTTCATGTTGTCATGTTCTGTGTAAACACATGGCTTATGAGTTCTCATTAGCTGTGTTCATGTCTCATTTTGTGTGAGCACATAGGTTGTGATTTGTTTTACTGGCCATGTGCTTTTGTTTCAGTCATGGTTGTTGTGAGCACATGGCTTGTCATGTGTTTCCTTGTGCCATGTGCTCTCCTGTCTATTTTCTTGACCCCGCCCATCTTGTTACTTGACTATTGGTTTATTTGCCCCACTTGTACTCCCTTGTTACGTGATTTGTTTGCTCCCTATTTATTCTCCTTGTGTTTGCAGACCTGTGGCATATTGGTGTCGTATACCATATGTTCCTCAAGTCAAGTCAAGTCAAGTCAAGTCCTTCCCTTCCCTTCCCTTCCCTTCCCTTCCCTTCCCTTCCCTTCCCTTCCCTTCCCTTCCCTTCCCTTCCCTTCCCTTCCCTTCCCTTCCCTTTCCTTCCCTTCCCTTCCCTTCCCGGTAGTTTTTGTTTGAATTTTATTATCATCATTAAAAGCCCATAAAAGCCAAAAGCCCTGAGTTGTTTACAGTGTGTTTCTATGGTGTCCTGGGTGGTTTAAAGTGCTTACATAAGTAACAGTGACCCAGAAAACACAGTAACAGAGAAAACTAATAATAAAAAGGCACATATTCTTGATACTTAATGTTCAGTTAATTTTACAGAGAGTTAAAGGGATACCAGAAGTGCCAGCCACAATTTGAATTATTTTAACCACTGCATAAGATTCAAGCTTACAGTAGCTGGAAAATGTCATTCCCAGCTGTGCTTCCCATCAAGCTTAATTAACAAAGTCTGTTGTCAAGTAACCCAATAGGCAGTGCAAGGCAACAGTTACTCAGAAACAACAAACAGTAAAATATAGCTGCGAGCAGCGATTACGGGCCCAAGCCGGTGGCACCGCAACCCCGGTGCCTTTAGGTAACTAAAGGGTGGCGGTACCACCGGCTTGGGCCCTCCATCGCTGCTCGCAGCTATATTTATATATATATATATATATATATATATATATATATATATATATATATATATATATATATATATATATATATATATATATATATATATATATATACATACATACATACATACATACATACATACATACACACACACACACACACATACATATATATGTATATATATATATATATATATATATATATATATATATATATATATATATATATATATATATATATATATATATATATATATATATATATATATATATATATATATATTATTGTTTAAAAGTTTGGGGTCAGTAAGATTTTTAATGTTTTTAGGAGAAGTCTCTTCTGCTCACCAAGGCTGCATTTATTGATTAAAAATACAAACAAAAACAGTAATATTGTGAAATATTATTCCAATTTAAAACAGCTGTTTTCAATTTTTAAATATTTTACATAGTAATTCATTTCTGTGATCAAAGTTGAGTTTTCAGCATCATTACTCCAGTCTTCAGTGTCACATGATCCTTCAGAAATCATACTAATATGATGATTGATGCTCAATAAATATTCATTATTATTTTCAATGTTGAAAACAGTTGTGTACAGATTTTTTTTTTCAAAATGCTTTGATGAATGTAAAGTTCAAAAGAACAGCATATATTTCAAATATATATATTTTTAACATTATAAATGTCTTTACTGTAACTGTTGATCAGTTTAACTCATCCTTCATAAATAAAAGTACTGATTTATTTTATTTATTTCCCCCAAAAATAAAATTGTAATTATTACTAACCCAAAACTTTTGAGCGGTAGTGTTTAACATTACAAAAGCTTTAGATTTCAGATAAATGCTGTTCTTTTGAACTTTCTATTCATCAAAGACTGTACACAACTGTTTTCGACATTTAAAATAATAATGAATGTTTCTTGAGTTTTAATCATCATATTAGAATAATTTCTGAAGGATCATGTGACAGTGACGACTGTAGTAATGATGCTGAAAACTCAGCTTTGATCACAGGAATAAATAACAGTTTAAAATATATTAAAATAGAAAGCAGCTGTTTTAAATTGGAATAATATTTTACAATATTACTGTTTTTGTTTGTATTTTTAATCAAATAAATGCAGCCTTGGTGAGCAGAAGAAACTTCTCTGTTATGTGCGCGCCACAGACTGCACACACGTCCGCTTAGAGTTCCGCCTTTTGCCTTCCGTCAATATTACGTTATTAGAAAAATATTTTTTTAGAGAATCGATTTTTTGACATTTGTGAATCGATTCAGAATCGTCCACGTCCGCATCGCGATGCATCTAAGAATAAATTTTTTCTCCCACCCCTAGATTTCATACAACAGGTTAATAAACAGTTACAATTAAGTCACTTACATTTTAGATTCAATGTTGACTGTTTTTGTTCTGTTTCAGCAGCGAAAATAGTTAAACAAAGATCACGGCAGAACCATCACGTGTTTTCTCATAACTGAACGATTCAGCATTTTTAACGAATCGGTTGACTCAAAGATTGAATGATCAATCCATAAACATCTGTCTTAATCATGATCGACTCATTCGAACGAATCGTTTGAACGAATGAATCAATGACTCGCTTATTAAGATGGATGCCTGGCGACACCTAATGGCGGTTTAGTGTTGTTTAAAAGCATCATTCTTTCCCACATGTGTGTGATTTGTGTGTGCAACATTATCATTATTTTTCTTTCACTATTATATTAGCGATTTAAAAGCACCCACTCGTGTCACACGTCGATTAACCGGTGGGAAAATATCCTCAGACACATACCTAATAAATGTATATTTAAATACAATATTGGCCTACCTGGTAAAAAGTTTTATATACTATTTTGATGTCCTTTTGGACACAAGAGGGCAGTATAGCCCTATGTTTGCTTTTTTGTTGAACCAAATAGCACTAAATAGCCTGTTTTAACTTTTTCATTCTTCTTGAATTGCAAAAACAGAATAAAATGGGTTTAGTTGTGATATTTGTATTCTTTTATATAGAAATAAATGGTATATAATTACATTTTTAGAAGATTTTTAGTGTTTCCTTTTTGGACATTACTTTAATCCCTCGCCATAGCAAAACCGTTTGAGATATTTATTATCCATTCACAATTTAGCATATTTAATGTAGTTTCATCATGTTGAAAAAGTTTGGTACGAATAAAATAAATAGTTTAAGAGGAGTGGCTAAAAATTCAGAGGCTGATTTTGCAAAAAAAAATCACATTCAGACCAAAATATCTGACTTCCTGATGGCCAGAGCTATTGAATGTAAATTAGAAAGTTGTCCGGCTTGATGAGAACAATATACAAATTTTTTTTTCTTTACTGTAGTTAAAACTAACCCCCCCCCACTTTTGTCAAAAGCATGTTGAAAGTGCCACACTTCCTGCTGCCAGTTGGTGGCGCTATAACTTTGACTCACAATAGCTATATCCATCTGATCGGCCTCTTACCACGAACACACTGCTGAAGTTTCATCAAGATCAGTTAATGTATGCAGAAGTTATTCCACTTCCGTGTTTCTCTTTTCTCGCCATAAATTCGATTCCTCGCCACAGCCAAACCGTTCGAGATATCAAAAATCCGTCCGCAATTTAGCATCCTCAAAGTCTTGACTACATGCACACCGAGTTTGAAGGGGACACGGTGGATTTTCTAGGAGGAGTATTTCACATTCCACAGCAAGCGTTTTCCAAACAACCCATAATAGCCGACTTCCTGTTGGGCTGGCGTAAAACTTGACAGGGGTAAAGTGGTTCGGCCCGATGAGATCTATATGTGTACCGAGTTTCATATTAATTCATGCGAGCGTGTTTGATATATGGATCAAGTTTTAGAACCCCGTTCAAGGGGGCGCTGTTGAGCCCCCCTGCCACGCCCGGGTACCAGCTTCAGCCCGGCCCTGATGGCCGTGGGTTCTGACCTGTGTGCAAAGTTTCAAGAGTTTTTGAGCACGTTAAGGACCCCAAAAGCCCCTGAAACCTTGATTAACAATATAAAAGCAATAGTCAAATCCCCCCCTCCCCTCACACACACACAGACACAGAGAGAGGGAGAGAAAATTCTTCAGAAAATCCACATTCAAACCAAAATATCTCTCTTCCTGTTGGTCGGAGATGGTTCATGTAAATTAGAAAGTTGTCCGTCTTGATGAGAACAATACACATACCAAGTTTTGTGATTCTAGGAAAAACTAAGCCCCCATTTTTGACTAAAGGTGGCGCTACTGAGCCATTCCACCACGCCCGTTTCTGAAACTTTGCACATGTCTACGGGCTAATAAATGTGATGTGTCTGTTGAGTTTCATGCAATTTCAAGTATGTTAAGAGTCTCAAAAGCATCAAAAAATAATATTAAAGTTTGATGCGTTGCCACGGCAACAGTATCTAAGATATCAATAATCCTTTCACAGGTTTACATCTGCCGTGTGTCTATATTGTACACATAAAGTTTGAAGCAAATCGGGTAAAAATAAGACACTGATTTCAAAGCATTTTGAAAGTGATATACTTCCTGCTGCCTGTTGGTGGCGCTATAACTTTGACTCACAATAGTCACATCTATGTGATCGGCCTCTTAAGACGAACACACTGCTGAAGTTTCATCAAGATCAGTTAATGTATGCAGAAGTTATAACACACTTCCTGTTTCATTTTTTCGCCATAAATTTGTTTCCTCGCCACGGCCAAACCGTTCGAGATATCAAAAATCCGTCCGCAATTTAGCATCCTCAATGTCTTGACTTCATGCACACCGAGTTTGGAGGCGAATCGATGAATTCCCTAGGAGGAGTACATTAAATTCCACAGCATGCGTTTCCAAACAACGCTAAATAGCCAACTTCCTGTTTGGCTGGCGTAAAACTTAGAGCACGAAAGTTGTTCGGCCCGATGAGATCTATATGTGTACCGAGTTTCATATTATTACATGCAAGCGTGTTTGATTTATGGACACGTGTTTGGATCCCGTTCCAGGGGGCGCTGTCGAGCCCCCCTGCCACGCCCGGGTACCAGCTTCAGTCCGGCCCTGATGGCCGCGGGTTCTGACGTGTGTGCAAAATTTCAAGAGTTTTCGAGCATGTTAAGGGCCCCAAAAGTGCCCGAAAGGTTGACAAAATAATAATAATAATAATAATTAAAGCTGCAAGCAGCGATGAAAGGGCCCTCGCACCCGTGCCATCAACACTCGGTGGCTTTAGGAAGGCAGAGCATGGTTGGGAAATGTACATTTAAGGAGGTATATATAGTAAGAGTATGTCAAAGTCAGTTACAAAATGTTTTGTATAATGGTGATAATAGCATGCTTCATGACTCAGCTAAGTGTTGCTAGCATGTTCAGTCTGTTTCTAGCATGCTTAGTACACAATAATTATGTGGTTAGTACTGCACGGTGTTAACCATGTCAGTTTCTGTTGCCAGTAGGTGGCGTTATGACTATAACTGAATATGAGCATGGATGTGTGTTCAGGACAGAACTCTTATCAAACATGTGAAGTTTGGTGCAAATTGGACATTGCCTTCTTGAGTAACAACAAAGTCATGTTTCATTGAATTAGCATTCTTTAGAACTTAGCTAAGCATTGTTAGCATGTTTTAACATGTTGCTAGAACGGCATCAACGTGTTAAACATGTCACTTCCTGTTGCCAGTTGGTGGCGCTATTACTATAACTGAACATTCTCATGTAGATGTGTTCAGGCCATGACTCTTATCAAAAGTGTGAAATTTGGGGCAGATTGGACATTCCATGCCTGAGTTACAGCAAATTCCTATTTAATTGCAATAATAGCATGCTTTAGCACTTGGCTAAGAGTTTGCTAGCATGTTTTAGCATGTTTCTAGTATGTTGTTAGCATGTTTAACACTTGCTGGCACTTTTTTATATGTTATTAGGAGTCCACAACAGTGTTAAACATGTCACTTCCTGTTGCCAGCAGGTGGCGCTATGACTATAACTGAATATAAGCATGGTCATGTGTTCAGGACAGAACGCTTATCAAAAGTGTGAAGTTTGGGGCAGATTGGACATTCCATGCCTGAGTTACAGCAAATTCATATTTAATTGCAGTAATATCATTCTTTAGCACTTAGCTAAGTGTTTGCTATTATGTTTTAGCATGTCTCTAGTATGTTGGTAGGATGTTTAGCACCTACTGGCATTTTTTTATATGTTATTAGGAGTCAAGAACAGTGTTAAACGTCACTTCCTGTTGCCAGCAGGTGGCGCTATGACTATAACTAAATATGAGCATGGACATGTGTTCAAGAGATAACTCTTATCAAACGTGTGACGTTTGGGGTAGATTGTACATTGCCTTCTTGAGTAACAACAAAGTCCTGTTTCATTGAATTAGCATGCTTTAGCACTTAGCTAAGTATTGCTAGCATGTTTTAATATGTTTCTAGCATGTTTAGAACTCAATGGCATTTTTAACATGTTGCTAGAACGGCATCAACGTGTTAAACATGTCACTTCCTGTTGCCAGTAGGTGGCGCTATTACTATAACTGAATTTGAGCATAGGCATGCGTTCAGGCCATGATTCTTATCAAACATGTGAAGTTTGGGGCAGATTGGACGTTCCATGCCTGAGTTACAGCAAATTCCTATTTAATTGCAGTAATAGCATGCTTTATCACTTAGCTAAGTGTTTGCTAGCATGTTTCTAGTATGTTGCTAACCTGTTTAGCACTTGCTGGCTCTTTTATATATGTTATTAGGAGACCACAACAGTGTTAAACATGTCACTTCCTGTTGACAGCAGGTGGCGCTATTACTATAACTGAATATTCTCATGTAGATGTGTTCAGGCCATGACTCTTATCAAACGTGTGAAGTTTGGGGCAGATTGGACATTCCATGCCTGTGTTACAGCAAATTCCTATTTAATTGCAGCAATAGCATGCTTTAGCACTTAGCTAAGTGTTTGCTAGCATGTTTTAGCATGTTTCTACTATGTTGTTAGCATGTTTAGCACTTGCTGGCACTTTTTTATATGTTTTTATATGTCCACAACAGTGTTTAACATGTCACTTCCTGTTGCCAGCAGGTGGCACTATGACTGTAACTGAATATGAGCATGGTCATGTGTTCAGGACAGAACGTTTATTAAAAGTGTGAAGTTTGGCGCATATTGGACATTGCCTTCTTGCGTAACAACAACATCCTGTTTCATTGAATTAGCATGCTTTACCACTTAGCTAAGTATTGCTAGCATGTTTTAACATTAGCTAGCATGTTTTAACATGTTTCTAGCATGTTTAGACCTCAATGGCATTTTTAACATGTTGCTAGAATGGCATCAACGTGTTAAACATGACACTTCCTGTTGCCAGTAGGTGGCGCTATTACTATAACTGAATATTCTCATGTAGATGTGTTCAGGACAGAACGCTTATCAAAAGTGTGAAGTTTGGGGCAGATTGGACATTCCATGCCTGAGTTACAGCAAATTCCTATTTAATTGCAATAATAGCATGCTTTAGCACTTGGCTAAGAGTTTGCTAGCATGTTTTAGCATGTTTCTAGTATGTTGTTAGCATGTTTAACACTTGCTGGCACTTTTTTATATGTTATTAGGAGTCCATAACAGTGTTAAACATGTCACTTCCTGTTGCCAGCAGGTGGCGCTATGACTGTAACTGAATATAAGCATGGTCATGTGTTCAGGACAGAACGCTTATCAAAAGTGTGAAGTTTGGGGCAGATTGGACATTCCATGCCTGAGTTACAGCAAATTCATATTTAATTGCAGTAATATCATTCTTTAGCACTTAGCTAAGTGTTTGCTAGTATGTTTTAGCATGTCTATAGTATGTTGGTAGGATGTTTAGCACCTACTGGCATTTTTTTTATATGTTATTAGGAGTCAAGAACAGTGTTAAACGTCACTTCCTGTTGCCAGCAGGTGGCGCTATGACTATAACTAAATATGAGCATGGACATGTGTTCAAGAGATAACTCTTATCAAACGTGTGACGTTTGGGGTAGATTGTACATTGCCTTCTTGAGTAACAACAAAGTCCTGTTTCATTGAATTAGCATGCTTTAGCACTTAGCTAAGTATTGCTAGTATGTTTTAACATGTTTCTAGCATGTTTAGAAGTCAATGGCATTTTTAACATGTTGCTAGAATGGCATCAACGTGTTAAACATGACACTTCCTGTTACCAGTAGGTGGCGCTATTACTATAACTGAATATTCTCATGTAGATATGTTCAGGACAGAACGCTTATCAAAAGTGTGAAGTTTGGGGCAGATTGGACATTCCATGCCTGAGTTACAGCAAATTCCTATTTAATTGCAATAATAGCATGCTTTAGCACTTAGCTAAGAGTTTGCTAGCATGTTTTAGCATGCTTCTAGTATGTTGTTAGCATGTTTAGCACTTGCTGGCACTTTTTTATATGTTATTAGGAGTCCATAACAGTGTTAAACATGTCACTTCCTGTTGCCAGCAGGTGGCGCTATGACTATAACTGAATATGAGCATGGTCATGTGTTCAGGACAGAACGTTTATTAAAAGTGTGAAGTTTGGCGCAGATTGGACATTGCCTTCTTGAGTAACAACAACATCCTGTTTCATTGAATTAGCATGCTTTAGCACTTAGCTAAGTATTGCTAGTATGTTTTAACATGTTTCTAGCATGTTTAGAAGTCAATGGCATTTTTAACATGTTGCTAGAATGGCATCAACGTGTTAAACATGACACTTCCTGTTACCAGTAGGTGGCGCTATTACTATAACTGAATATTCTCATGTAGATATGTTCAGGACAGAACGCTTATCAAAAGTGTGAAGTTTGGGGCAGATTGGACATTCCATGCCTGAGTTACAGCAAATTCCTATTTAATTGCAATAATAGCATGCTTTAGCACTTAGCTAAGAGTTTGCTAGCATGTTTTAGCATGCTTCTAGTATGTTGTTAGCATGTTTAGCACTTGCTGGCACTTTTTTATATGTTATTAGGAGTCCATAACAGTGTTAAACATGTCACTTCCTGTTGCCAGCAGGTGGCGCTATGACTATAACTGAATATGAGCATGGTCATGTGTTCAGGACAGAACTCTTATCAAACGTATGAAGTTTGGGGCAGATTGGACATTCCATGCCTGAGTTACAGCAACTTCCTGTTTCATGGCGAAACATCAAAATTTGTCAGGCCGCCGAGGACCCGCCCTTCGACGAAAACTCAAGATCTTCGCAATTTAACGTCGCAAAGGCCTTAAGATTACACTCACCAAATTTGAAGATGATCAGATTAAAACTGTAGGAGGAGTTCGTTAAAGTATGAGGCCTGAAAATGTCAAAAACTGCACAAAAATCTGGGAGGAAGTTCAAAATGGCTGACTTCCTGTTGGGTTTAGGGCTATGCTCCAAGAGACTTTTTTGTAGGTATTAGGTCATTACATGTATGTACCGAATTTCGTGCACGTACGTGGAACGTTGCGGGAGGCGCACTCCGTTGAACTTTTATAGGTGGCGCTATCGAGCCGTTTTGCCCCGTCCAATTCTGAAACCTATATCAGATGTAAATTTTCGCCAGTTCTGACGCGTGTGCAAAGTTTTGTGAGTTTTCGCGCATGTTTAGGCCCTCAAAAATGCAATTCAATGCGGAGAAGAAGAATAATAATAATAATTAAAGCTGCAAGCAGCGATGAAAGGGCCCTCGCACCCGTGCCATCAACACTCGGTGGCTTTAGGAAGACAGAGCATGGTTGGGAAATGTACATTTAAGGAGGTATATATAGTAAGAGTATGTCAAAGTCAGTTACAAAATGTTTTGTATAATGGTGATAATAGCATGCTTCATGACTCAGCTAAGTGTTGCTAGCATGTTTAGTCTGTTTCTAGCATGCTTAGTACACAATAATTATGTGGTTAGTACTGCATTACGGTGTTAACCATGTCAGTTTCTGTTGCCAGTAGGTGGCGTTATGGCTATAACTGAATATGAGCATGGATGTGTGTTCAGGACAGAACTCTTATCAAACGTGTGAAGTTTGGTGCAAATTGGACATTGCCTTCTTGAGTAACAACAAAGTCATGTTTCATTGAATTAACATTCTTTAGCACTTAGCTAAGCATTGTTAGCATGTTTTAACATGTTTCTAGCATGTTTAGAACTCAATGGCATTTTTAACATGTTGCTAGAACGGCATCAAAGTGTTAAACATGTCACTTCCTTTTGCCAGTAGGTGGCGCTATTACTATAACTGAATTTGAGCATAGACATGTGTTCAGGCCATGATTCTTATCAAATGTGTGAAGTTTGGGGCAGATTGGACATTCCATGCCTGAATTACAGCAAATTCCTATTTAATTGCAATAATAGCATGCTTTAGCACTTAGCTAAGAGTTTGCTAGCATGTTTTAGCATGTTTCTAGTATGTTGTTAGCATGTTTAGCACTTGCTGGCACTTTTTTATATGTTATTAGGAGTCCATAACAGTGTTAAACATGTCACTTCCTGCTGCCAGCAGGTGGCGCTATGACTGTAAGCATGATCATGTGTTCAGGACAGAACGCTTATCAAAAGTGTGAAGTTTGGGGCAGATTGGACATTCCTTGCCTGAGTTACAGCAAATTCATATTTAATTGCAGTAATATCATTCTTTAGCACTTAGCTAAGTGTTTGCTAGTATGTTTTAGCAAGTCTCTAGTATGTTGGTAGGATGTTTAGCACCTACTGGCATTTTTTTATATGTTATTAGGAGTCAAGAACAGTGTTAAACGTCACTTCCTGTTGCCAGCAGGTGGCGCTATGACTATAACTAAATATGAGCATGGACATGTGTTCAAGAGATAACTCTTATCAAACGTGTGAAGTTTGGGGTAGATTGTACATTGCCTTCTTGAGTAACAACAAAGTCCTGTTTCATTGAATTAGCATGGTTTAGCACTTAGCTAAGTACTGCTAGCATGTTTTAACATGTTTCTAGCATGTATAGAACTCAATGGCATTTTTAACATGTTGCTAGAACGGCATCAAAGTGTTAAACATGTCAATTCCTGTTGCCAGTAGGTGGCGCTATTACTATAACTGAATTTGAGCATAGACATGTGTTCAGGCCATGATTCTTATCAAATGTGTGAAGTTTGGGGCAGATTGGACATTACATGCCTGAGTTACAGCAAATTCCTATTTAATTGCAGTAATAGCATGCTTTAGCACTTAGCTAAGTGTTTGCTAACATGTTTCTAGTATGTTGCTTACCTGTTTAGCACTTGCTGGCTCTTTTTTATATGTTATTAGGAGACCACAAGAGTGTTAAACATGTCACTTCCTGTTACCAGTAGGTGGCGCTATTACTATAACTGAATTTTCTCATGTAAATGTGTTCAGGACAGAACGCTTATCAAAAGTGTGAAGTTTGGGGCAGATTTGACATTCCATGCCTGAGTTACAGCAAATTCCTATTTAATTGCAATAATAGCATGCTTTAGCACTTAGCTAAGAGTTTGCTAGCATGTTTTAGCATGCTTCTATTATGTTGTTAGCATGTTTAGCACTTGCTGGCACTTTTTTATATGTTATTAGGAGTCCATATCAGTGTTAAACATGTCACTTCCTGTTGCCAGCAGGTGGCGCTATGACTGTAACTGAATATGAGCATGGTCATGTGTTCAGGACAGAACGCTTATCAAAAGTGTGAAGTTTGGGGCAGATTGGACATTCCATGCCTGAGTTACAGCAACTTCCTGTTTCATGGCGAAACATCGAAATTTGTCAGGCCGCCGAGGACCCGCCCTTTGACGAAAACTCAAGATCTTCGCAATTTAACGTCGCAAAGGCCTTAAGATTACACTCACCAAATTTGAAGATGATCAGATTAAAACTGTAGGAGGAGTTCGTTAAAGTACGAGGCCTGAAAATGGCAAAAACTGCACAAAAATCTGAGAGGAAGTTCAAAATGGCTGACTTCCTGTTGTGTTTAGGGCTATGCTCCAAGAGACTTTTTTGTAGGTATTAGGTCATTACATCTATGTACCGAATTTCGTGCACGTACGTGGAACGTTGCGGGAGGCGCACTCCGTTGAACTTTTATAGGTGGCGCTATCGAGCCATTTTGCCCCGTCCAATTCTGAAACCTATATCAGATGTAAATTTTCGCCAGTTCTGACGCGTGTGCAAAGTTTTGTGAGTTTTCGAGCATGTTTAGGCCCTCAAAAATGCAATTAAATGCGGAGAAGAAGAAGAAGAAGAATAAATATAGCTGCGAGCAGCGATTACGGGCCCAAGCCGGTGGCACCGCAACCCCGATGCCTTTAGTTACCTAAAGGCACCGGGGTGGCGGTGCCGCCGGCTTTGGCCCTTCATCGCTGCTCGCAGCTATATTTATATATATATATATATATATATATATATATATATATAATCTTGAATGTATTTTTTATCATGTTGAAAAAGTTTGGTGTGAATAAAATAAACCACTTAGGAGGAGTAACTAAAAACTCAGAGTCTGACATATCCAAAAAATCCACATTCAAACCAAAATATCTGACTTCCTGTTGCTCGGAGCTAATGACTGTAAATTAGAAAGTTGTCCGGCTCGATGAGACCAATATGCGTACTGATTTTTGTAACTGTGGGTAAAAGTAACCCCCCCACTTTTGATAAAAGCATTTTGAAAGTGACACACTTCCTGCTACCAGTTGGTGGCGCTATAACTTTGACTCACAATAGTTACATCCATCTGACCGGCCTCTTACCATGAACACACTGCTGAAGTTTCATCAAGATCAGTTAATGTATGCAGAAGTTATAACACTTCGTGTTTCTCTTTTCTCGCCATAAATTTGTTTCCTCGCCACGGCCAAACCGTTCGAGATATCAAAAATCCGTCCGCAATTTAGCATCCTCAATGTCTTGACTTCATGCACACCGAGTTTGGTGGCGATTGGATGAATTCTCTAGGAGGAGTAGTTCACATTCCACAGCAAGCGTTTTCCAAACAACCCATAATAGCTGACTTCCTGTTGGGCGGAGCTAATAACTTAGACTGCGGAAGTTGTTCGGCCCGATGAGATCTATATGTGTACCGAGTTTCATATTAATTCATGCAAGTGTGTTTGACATATGGACCAAGTTTTCAGACCGTGTTCAAGGGGGCGCTGTTGAGCCCCCTGCCACGCCCGGGTACTAGCTTCAGCCCGGCACTGATGGCCGTGGGTTCTGACCTGTGTGTAAAGTTTCAAGAGTTTTTGAGCACGTTAAGGACCCCAAAAGCCCCTGAAACCTTGATTAACAATATAAAAGCAATAGTCAAATCCCCCCCTCCCCTCACACACACAGAGACACAGAGAGAGGGAGAGAAAATTCTTCAGAAAATCCACATTCAAACCAAAATATCTCTTTTCCTGTTGGTCAGAGATCGTTAATGTAAATTAGAAAGTTGTCCGTCTTGATGAGAACAATACACATACCAAGTTTTGTTGCTGTTGATAAAACTAACCCCCCCCATTTATGACTAAAGGTGGCGCTACTGAGCCCCTCACCACGCCCGTTTCTGAAACTTTGCACAAGTCTACGGGCTAATAAGTGTGATGTGTCTGTCGAGTTTCATTCAATTTCAAGTATGTTAAGAGTCTCAAAAGCATCAAAAAACAATATTAAAGTTTGATGCGTTGCCACGACAACAGTATTAAAGATATCAAAAATCCTTTCACAGGTCTACATCTGCCGTGTGTTTACATTATACACATAAAGTTTGAAGCAAATCGGGTAAAAATAAGAGGGTGATTTCAAAGCATTTTGAAAGTGACACACTTCCTGCTGCCAGTTGGTGGCGCTATAACTTTGACTCACAATAGTCACATCCTTGTGTTCGGCCTCTTACAACGAACACACTGCTGAAGTTTCATCAAGATCAGATAATGTATGCTGAAGTTATAACACACTTCCTGTGTCCCTTATTCGCCATAAATTCGTTTCCTTGCCACGGCCAAACCGTTTGAGATATCAAAAATCCGTCCGCAATTTAGCATCCTCAATGTCTTGACTTCATGCACACCGAGTTTGGTGGGGATGGGATGAATTTTCTAGGAGGAGTAGTTCACATTCCACAGCAAGCGTTTTCCAAACAACCCATAATAGCCGACTTCCTGTTGGGCTGGCGTGAAACTTGACAGAGGGAAAGTTGTTCGGCCCGATGAGATCTATATGTGTACCGAGTTTCATATTAATTCATGCAAGCGTGTTTGATATATGGACCAAGTTTTCAGACCCCGTTCAAGGGGGCGCTGTTGAGCCCCCCTGCCACGCCCGTTTCTGAAACTTTTCACATGTCTACTGGCTAATAAATGTGATGTATCTGTCGAGTTTCATCCAATTTCAAGCATGCTAAGAGTCTCAAACGCATCCGAAAAGAATATTAAAGTTTGATGCGTTGCCACGGCAACAGTATCTAAGATATCAATAATTCTTTCACAGGTCTACATCTGCCGTGTGTCTACATTATACACATAAAGTTTGAAGCAAATCGGGTAAAATTAAGAGGGTGAATTCAAAGAATTTTGAAAGTGACACACTTCCTGCTGCCAGTTGGTGGCGCTATAACTTTGACTCACAATAGTCACATCCATGTGATCGGCCTCTTACAACAAACACACTGCTGAAGTTTCATCAAGATCAGTTAATGTATGCAGAAGTTATAACACACTTCCTGTGTCCCATTATTCGCCATAAATTTGTTTCCTCGCCACGGCCAAACCGTTTGAGATATCAAAAATCCGTTCGCAAGAATTCATCCTCAATGTCTTGACTTTATTCTCACCGAGTTTGGTGGCGATCGGATGAAATCCCTAGGAGGAGTATTTCACATTCCATTGTATGCGTTTTCCAAACAACGTATAATAACCGACTTCCTGTTGGGCTTTTGTAAAACTTAGAGCACGAAAGTTGTTCGGCCCGATGAGATCTATATGTGTACTGAGTTTCATATTATTACATGCAAGCGTGTTTGATTTATGGACCAAGTTTTCGGACCCCATTCCAGGGGGCGCTGTCGAGCCCCCCTGCCACGCCCCGGTACCAGCTTCAGCCCGGCCCTGATGGCCGCGGGTTCTGACGTGTGTGCAAAATTTCAAGAGTTTTTGAGCATGTTAAGGGCCCCAAAAGTGGCAAAAAGGCAAAAAAAAAAATAATGAAGAAAAAAAAAAAAATAATCCTTACGAAAACAATAGGGCCTCCGCCCTTTCAGGGCTTGGGCCCTAATAATAATAATAATAATAAACAGAGCAATTCCAAGAGGGTCCTCACACCATCGGTGCTCGGGCCCTAATAATAATAATAATAAACAGAGCAATTCCAAGAGGGTCCTCACACCATCGGTGCTCGGGCCCTAAATATATATATAAATATAGCTGCGAGCAGCGATTGCGGGCCCAAGCCGGTGGCACCGCCACCCCGGTGCCTTTAGTTACCTAAAGGCACCGGGGATGGCGGTGCCACCGGCTTTGGCCCTCCATCGCTGCTCGCAGCTATATTTATATATATATATATATATATATATATACACACACACACACATATATATATATATATATATATATATATATATATATATGTATATAAATATCTATATATATACATATATATATGTATATAAATATCTATATACACACACACACACACACACACACATATATATATATATATATATATATATACTTATATATATACGTATATATATATATATATATATATATATATAAATATAAGACAGAAAATTTTACTTGTCTTACCTTATTCTGATTTTATGATACACCCAAAATATTCCACAACAAATCCTTTAAATTTAATGTAAAAATAAAAACGAAAGTAAGCAGTGTTGGTCTCACGTAACCCTCTCATTAGAATCAAAATGTTTCAATATTTGCGATGTATTTGGATGCTAAACTATTCTTTATTATAGGCTTTGTACTTCACTCGTGTTCCAATATCGATGGAAAAAATCATCCTCTTCACACGCGCGAAAATGTTCTTGGAAACATCACAGTGGAGCTCTGCTTACTGTGAATGGTACAGATTGTACTATTGACTATTTAAACAGAGCAGTGTAATTCGTTTATGTTAGGTTGACTATTTTTATTATTATATTGTATTAGGGCTATAATGAACAGGCTGCGATGTCAAGATTGCAATTCTGGAATGTGTGTGTGTGTGTGACGCGGTTGCGGTTGAACAGTGGACACAAAAACATAAATAAAATGTTTTAGTTAATTCCTACATCCATAGGAATAAATTGAAAATGCTCGCTCTACTCCGCACCATTATCAATGTCTGTGCGGACGTCTGTATTTTACTAGTATATAGTATACTATAGTTAGCGATTTAAAAGCGCTCAGTGGTGTCACACGTCGATTAACCGGTGGGAAAATGTTATCACAGTCACATCCCTAATATATTTATATATAAATACAATAGGCCTACCTGAAAGATAATTTTACTTGCCCGACCAGAGTATAGCCTGATTAGAACGTCAATAACAAAAAAATAACTTGGGAATCACTAAAACGAGAGATTATTCTAATTTCATTACATTCATTTTAAGTTGCAATCATCAGTTAATAATAAATGTATTACTGATCAATGGTAACAAGGTTGCACTGCTGAGGCTCATGCTGCTTCTCCAGGAGAATTGTAAACAAATGAGCGCAGCACACAAAAAAGCAACCCAGTTAACAACATACTGACTATAAAAATTACAAATATGGAGTTTTTATATATTTTATAACATATGATAGAGTTAAGCAACCTCACTTGACGAGTAGGCAACTATTTCCTGAATACAATCACGATTGAAACTGTGACATTGATTTCATACAACAGGTTAATAAACAGTTACAATTAAGTCACTTACATTTTAGATGCAATATTGACTGTTTCTGTTCTGTTTCAGCAGCAAAAATAGTTAAACAAAGATCACAGCAACTTGTTTTCTCATTACTGAATGATTCAGCATTTTGAAACGAATCGCTTGACTCAAAGATTCAATGGTCAATCCATAAACATCTGTCTCAATCATGAATGACTCAGTCATTGGAACGAATCATTTGAACGAATGAATCAATGACTCGCTCATTAAGATGGTCGCCTGGCGACACCTAATGGCGGTTTAGTGTTATGTTTAAAAGTATCATTCTTTCCAACGTGCACCATTATCAATGTCTGTGCGGACGTCCGTTTTTTTACTTTCACTTTTATATTAGCGATTTAAAAGCACCCACTCGTGTCACACGTCGATTAACCGGTGGGAAAATATCCTCAGACACATACCTAATAAATGTATATTTAAATACAATATTGGCCTACCTGGTAAAAAGTTTTATATACTATTTTGATGTCCTTTTGGACACAAGAGGGCAGTATAGCCCTATGTTTGCTTTTTTGTTGAACCAAATAGCACTAAATAGCCTGTTTTTAACTTTTTCATTCTTCTTGAATTGCAAAAACAGAATAAAATGGGTTTAGTTGTGATATTTGTATACTTTTATATAGAAATAAATGGTATATAATTACATTTTTAGAAGATTTTTAGTGTTTCCTTTTTGGACATTAATCCCTCGCCATAGCAA